>NC_090938.1:718245834-718551623 GCF_040938575.1 Ambystoma mexicanum | reverse complement strand
GCCAACGACACTCAGCACCACTATTCAGCGACCGCCTGATTAAGCATTTCCTTAAAGGCCTTTTTCGGAGTTTCCCGCCAGCGAAGAAATTTCCTCCGGCGTGGAGCCTCAATCTGGTGTTAGCGTCTCTCATGAAACCGCCGTTCGAACCAATGTCTTCATCATCTCTAAAGTTTCTGTCGTGGAAATTGGCCTTCCTGGTGGCCATCACTTCAGCCAGACGCATTTCAGAGATTCAAGCCCTAATGGTAGACCCACCATACCTACGCTTTTTCAAGAACAAGGTAGTCCTAGCCACTAACCCACAGTTCATTCCGAAAGCTCCTTCAGTCTTCCATAAACACTCCTCTATTGTTTTACCTACGTTCTTTCCAGAGCCATGCTCGGGAGCGGAGCGCACGTTACACACCCTGGATGTAAAAAGGGCTCTCAAGTTCTACCTTCATCGCACGCAACCTTTCAGAGAAACGAGGCAGTTGTTCGTGGCCTATGGGTTATGCGCTAAAGGTAAAGCCATTTCGAAACAAGGACTTTTAAAATGGGTGTCATCTACCATTTCGTACTGCCACTCTAAGGCAGGGAAGCCTCTTCTACGGTGACCGAGAGCTCATTCAACCAGAGCGGCGGCGTCGTCGACGGCTCTGTGGTCTGGAGTTCCGCTGGGGGACATCTGCATGGCGGCTAACTGGGCGACTACGCACACTTTTACCCGCCATTACTGCTTGTCGCAACAGCATGCCGAAGATACCCGGATGGGACAGGCGGTTCTGCGACACCTTTTCCAATAAGGTAAGCCCCTGCGGAGGGGTTAGTTCTGGTTACAATTATGACTGAATATTGTTCACTCTCTAGGTTAATGTTTACTATGTACACACGACCATGGTGAACGGGTTGTGAGGAAGTATGGGGGTTTGCATACACGCCTCCTTTTTTCTGAATTGTACTGCTATGTAATCTATTCTAAGCATGTGAATCCATGAAAGATCCAATGCTGGAGAAGGGAATGGCTATAGTGACGTGCGTTGTACCCACAATCCCTCACGCGTCGAGGTCCCTCAGATTGTTTTTTTCCGCCCAGCTTCTGGTCGCGTTCACGCGGAGCTCCTTGAGAGACATTGCAACCCTCGACCTTTGGTCGCTTCTTCTACGAAGATTAATACAGCACTCCCTCGACGCAGTTGTAGCTGTTCTCCGCCGAGAAAAATCATCGACGGAGGGTCGAGCGGAGGAAATCTTCGGCGCTGCCGAACACGTGGCCTGGCCTCGCTGGCCACATACAGTAGGGAGAGTGGGGTCGTGGGACATCTCTGGGTCTTTCTGAGAATGACTTTCCCTTTCCCCTTCCTTTCCCTGGGGGTGTTTATCGCGATTTATTGCCTCTGCTATGGAGAGGACACCATTTAGGTTTTGCCCACTTTGTAAAGGCAAATTCACTTGGAAGGACAAGCACTCACGGTGTAACCGCTGCTTGCCCCTCGATCACAAGGAAGAAGGGTGCGCGGCTTGTCGGCTTCTTAAGCCTAAAACTCTAAAAGACCGTAGGGTTAAAAGGTGGGCGGCCTACGCGATGTCGAAGGCCGAAGGTTCACCCGCCGCTGCTACCACCAACAGTGACGAGGAACGCGATAACACGACCTCTGCTACGGAAGTCGAAACCCCCTCTAAGGAGCGCTTACGCGCTTCGTCGTCTGTCCTCGGCCCCGACGGGCTCGGCTCACGCCCTGCTTATGGGGATGAACACCCCGGCGACACTGACGCACACAAAGATTCACACAAAGATAAGCACACAACCCACGGCTCTTCTTCGTCTAAGTCGAAGAGAGCTTCGGCGCCCAAGGAGACGCAGGTTCCACCGGCGGCCTCCTCGGACCGTTCAGGTTCGAAGCCCCTCTCGCAACCGCAGCCGCGACCTGCGACTGGGCTTTCGGCAAACAAAGGCGCCTCCACCAAACCATCGGCCGGTGCGCATCAACAGAAGGCGCAGACCGCCGTACAGCGCTCGACACCCATGGCGTCGAAAACGCAAGCTTCCGCCGACAAACTAGTCGCCGACAAGAGAGTCGCCGATAGCTTAGCAAGGATCGCTGTAGCCGACGCCCAAAAGCGTACGCCGAAGATTTCGTCGAGCGTTACGCATAGATCAAAGGATACGCCGAAAACACCCGAAGGAAAGCAGGGACTACCCCCTTCAGTCAGGGAGTCTCCCGACACACCTGAGGGTTTTGAGGAGGGCGACGGGACACTTTCTTCGACGCTTTGGGAGAGGTCGAGCCAGTTCGAGGTAGACAACTCGATTTTTCCCCCGCTAGACCGCTCTGGGGTACCCCATGAAACTATGGAAAGACTCCACCTCTGTATGGAGAGGATGGAAAGGTTTATGAGTAACCAAGCCCCTCTAACTCACAAAAGAACTAGAGAAGGGCCTCAAGAGGACCCCAGGGCCAAAAAACCGAGGCTGGTCGATCCCCTGCTGGACACAGCCTCAGACTTCCAAGATGTATATGACCTCACTGGGGAGGAACAATACTTCGAGGAAGAAGATGATTTCATGGACAACGAAGGACAGAACCAGGAGGAATGTCTAGAAGACAGAACAGACATTATAGAAGAAGGCTTCGGGATTAGCCCAGGAGAAGGACCTTCGCACCCCTGGCAATCACCATCAGTGTGTTCCGACACTGATGTCCTAAATCTAACTCCTCCGGACAATTCTCCAGTTAGGAACACGTCTCCAATTGACGATCAGCCTACTTTCAATGCACTGTTGCGCAGAGCAGCAGCGCATTTCGAACTGGACACGGGGGAACTCTCTCCAGAATTGGACTTTGTAGAAAGAGTCATTAAAGAAAAACCCCCGGTCAGCCAGACCATTCCACTCCTCGCTTCAGTTAAAAGGAGGATCATCCCTTCGCTGTCCACTCCCGCATTGATCAGGGGGGTCAATCCACGGATTGAAAAACTTTTCGCTCCTTCACCCTCAGACCCGCTCTACATTAGGGGACATTCCATACCGGACTCCCTGGTGGTATCTAATACTAGAAAGAGGGCAGGGGTACCACTTTCCACCAGTGAGGCACCCCCTGACAAGGAGGGCAAGAGGCTATATGCCCTTGCAAAAAGAGTTACTTCCTCGGCTGCCTTCTCAGCAAGAATTGCCAACAACAATTCCTTGCTTGCGAGCTACGCAGACGCGCAGTGGGCCAAACTGCGCAAAGACGCCGAGGAAGCACCGGAGCCTTTACGTACACGCCTACTGTCAACTATTGGCGAAGGAACCCAAGTGAACCAGAGCATTGTAAAAAACTCTCTGGACGCGGCAGAAACAGCAGGACGTTCCCTGGTACAAGGAATTCTCCTAAAGCGCCATGTATGGCTGCGCAACTCAGGCTTTAAACCGGAGACACAGGCGTCTTTGATAAATAAACCTGTCGAGGACGCTAACCTCTTCGGAAAAGCGGTAGATGAAGCCCTAGAGATGGCCAAAAAAGAGTTCGACACTATCAAGACTCTTGACCAGATCTCTAAGCCCACTACCAGACGCGGCTATGGCAACAAGCGCTTTTTTCGTGGCCAACGGCAACAACAACAAGGTCAACATCAGCAATACCCTGCCACCAATTACCAAACCAATAGTGGGCAGTACAGCCAGAGAGGCCAACGCCGGGGCAAAGGGAGAGGTCGGGGATCCACCCCCAGAGGCTCCCAAGCCCCCAACAACTCCAAGTGACGCGAAGATTCGCGTCCCCTCCCATGCAACACCGGTCGGGGGCCGGATTACATCCTTTCTTCCTGCATGGGAGGAGATAACGTCAGACCGTTGGGTACTTTCCACCGTAGCCCACGGATACTGTATCGAATTCAACAGTTCCCCATCCTACAGACCCCCGAGGGGACGGCGGTTGACGCCGGAACATCTTGCCATCCTTCTCCAAGAAGTACAACAACTGCTGGAAAAAGGAGCCATAGAGGTCGTGCCTCTATCTCAGGTAACGGAAGGTATTTATTCAGTGTACTTCCTTGTACCCAAAAAGGATCTAACCATGCGCCCTGTATTAGATCTGCGCCCAGCGAACAAGTTTATCAAACCCCAAAAGTTTCGTATGGTGACCTTACAGGAGGTGATCCCGCTGCTTTCGCAGGGAGATTACATGACAACATTGGACATGAAAGATGCATACTTTCATATTTCAATGTTGCCAGCGCACAGAAAATACCTAAGGTTCATGATAGAGGGCAAACACTACCAGTTCAAGGTGCTACCCTTCGGTATAGCTTCAGCACCAAGGGTATTCACAAAGGTACTGGCAGTGGCTGCGGCCCACCTGCGCAGGTTGTCCATCCCAGTTTACCCTTACCTTGACGACTGGCTCATAACAGGGGATTCCTACGAAACATGTTTCTCCAATACCCAAAAGACGGTAGACCTTTTGTTCCAGCTGGGCTTCTCCATCAACGAAAAGAAGTCCAGTCTAGACCCCAGTCAAATCAAACAATTCCTAGGGGCTCTAATTCAAACAAGGGACGGCCTCGTCTTCCCCTCCAAAGAGAGGGTCCAAAACATGCTGTTTCAGATCCCCCAATATGTAACCGGCCGAGAGGTGACGGTACGCAAAGCAATGCGCTTGCTAGGAATGATGGCGTCGTGTATTTATTTGGTACCTCACGCGCGCCTGCGCATGCGCCCAATTCAAGAGTGGCTCAACAGCCAGTGGTGTCAGGCCAGCGGACAATGGGACGATCTAGTGGTGGTCTCGCAGGCCTTGGTTCTCTCGCTACGGTGGTGGACAAAGGGGAACATGGAAAAAGGAAAACCCTTGGCCACACCCGCGGCGGAAGCCACTCTAACCACAGACGCATCCCTCACAGGATGGGGTGCTCACCTATCCCATCAGACTGCTCACGGAGTGTGGACTCCAAACGTAGCATCCAAACACATCAATCTACTGGAGCTACTAGCGGTATTCAAGGCGCTAAAAGCCTTCCAAGAACACCTACAAGGCAAAACAGTAATGGTCCTTACGGACAGCACTACAGCCATGTACTACATCAACAAGCAGGGGGGCACCCACTCTCCAGGCTTGTCCAAACTGGCCCAGAATATATGGAAGTGGGCTCTCAAACAGGACATGTTCCTACTGTCACTACATGTACCCGGGGAACTCAATCTGCTGGCAGACAGACTCAGCAGAGATTTCCCCCTGCCCGAAGAGTACGAATGGCGTCTGCACGAAGACATCGTCTTCGACGTCTTCACACGATGGGGATTTCCAGAAATAGACACCCTGCTCCCGGATGGGACCTTAATGTGGTACTTACCAGACTCATGGGCTCTCCATTCGAACCCATGCACAAAGCATCTCTTAAACACCTCACTCTTAAGACTGCTTTTTTAATAGCTATCACCTCCATCAGGAGAGTAAGTGAACTTCAGGCTCTTTCTATTCTAGACCCCTTTGTTACAGTTCACAGAGATAAAGTGGTTCTACGCACTCACCCTAGGTTTGCTCCGAAATTTATTTCTAAATTCCACGTAAACCAGTCTATAGAACTACCAACGTTCTTTCAAAATCCTTCCAATTTGGGAGAAAGGACTCTGCACACACTTGATGTACGCAGGGCGGTCATGTTCTACATGGAAAGAACCAGACCATTGAGGAAGACTAATCAGTTCTTCGTCTCGGTGGCAGCAGGAAGAGAAGGAGATGCGGTTTCAAAATCCACTATTTCTAGATGGATTGTTCAATGCATCACTCTCTGCTATACTCTTGCTAAGAGAGAACTGCCCTTTAAGCCAAGAGCACACTCTACTCGAGGCACGGGGGCGTCCATAGCATTCATTGCAAATGTTCCCCTTGAGTCCATCTGCAAAGCGGCTACCTGGAGTTCTGTGCACACCTTTACAAAACACTACTGTCTAGATACACACTCTAGATCTGACTCCCAGGTGGGACAGGCAGTATTACGACACCTTTTCTCTACTGTTCCTTCTCATAACCCACCGCCAACTCCGGGTACTGCTCGCTAGTCTATGCACAGCATGTGATTCTAAGCAGATTAACAAACATCAGAAGAGAATGCATTACTTACCGTAAAAGCATTTCTGATGGTTGTATCTGCTTAGATTCACATGCGCCCACCCTTCCTCCCCGCTCGGATGGAAGGAACATAGACTTCCTTTATATATCTCTCTCTCTTTCTGTACTCACTCACGTCTAGAAGGCTCCCTCAGGGCAGAAAAAATACAAACAGAGGGACCTCGACGCGTGAGGGATTGTGGGTACAACGCACGTCACTATAGGGATAGTGTTTCAGACACGCCTGGTCGACGTCCCCTTTTCGACTACGAAAAACAAAATGCAATACTCCGCAGTGACCACTGGATGTCGGACCTATGCACAGCATGTGAATCTAAGCAGATACAACCATCAGAAATGCTTTTACGGTAAGTAATGCATTCTCTTCTCCAGCATTGGTATCTTTCATGGATTCACATGCGCCCTCCTGCCTCCCCTGGTCATGCAAACCGGTTCACCCACTACTTTGGGGGCGGAAATCTGAGGGAGCGCGGGGGCGGGGCCTGTGTTTATACCATGGCGTCCTGACGACGCGGTCACGCATGATACAAAACGAGATGGATAGGACGCATAAGCGTCGAAAAAGTTTTCCTACGGGAAAGGTCTATAAAATGTACCGGGGATTCCCAGCCTGACGACGGGGAATATTCTAAGCATGTGAATCCATGAAAGATACCAATGCTGGAGAAATGGAGTTACAGGTAAGAAACCATTCCCTTCCCTGCTGTCTCATCTCCCTCTTTTCTCTGCCGATCTCTTGTACCCATCTCTCTCCTCTCTGTCTCTCTTATGTGCAACTCGCCCTCCCACTCTCCTCTCTGCTTATCTTCTCTGCTGTCTCGTCTCTCCCTTTTTCTCTGCAGGTCTCTTGTACCCTCCTCACTGTTTCCTCTCTGCTTCCCTCTCCTCTCTGCTGTTGCGTCTCCCTCTTTTCCCTGTCGGTCTCTTGTACCCGCCTCTCTCTCCTCTCTGTCTGTTTCTCTTATGAACCACTCCCCTCTCCTCTTCTCTTCTACCCGCCTCACTGTCTCTTCTCTGCTCTGGTGTCTCCTCTCTGCATCTCTCTTTTCTCTGCAGGTCACTTCTACCCGCCTCATTGTCTCCTCTCTGCATCTCTCTCTTCTCTGCAGGTCTCTTCTACCTGCACCACTGTCTCCTGTCTGCATCTCTCCTCTTCAGATCTCTGCCGTTGTGTCTCTCCCTCCTTGCCTGTCCCTTTCCTTTCTCGCTTTCTCTTCTGACTGTCTCTTTCCTCCCTTCTTGTGTTCTTCTCTCGGTTTCTTCTTTTTCACCCCCGCCCACCTTCCTGAACCTCCCATTACTGGCAGACCTGAAGACCCCCTGTAGCCTGAGATGATTGTGACTGATGGAGGTGGAGAATGAAGAAGTGTGGAGAATTGTGAGAGTATGAGGGGGCTTCCCCTTCCTTATCTCTGGAATTTGGGGGTCACTTCGGGTTTCATTTAATAATCGAGAAACAACCACATTCCCCCTCCAGGTGTCTGGCGACAGGAGGCTGTGATTGGCCGTGCTGTCCCTGCTGGTGTGATTGACAGGCTGTCTGAGCGCTGTGATTGGCTGGTTTCTGAGCTGTGCTTCTCTCTTGCAGGTGAGGTGACTCTGGATCCTGGCACTGCTCATCCCTGGCTCATCGTGTCTGAGGACGGGAGAAGCGTGAGATGCGGAGCCCGAGCCCGGGATCTGCCTGACACCCCGCAGAGATTCACTCATCACTGCATCGTCCTGGGGAGGGAGGCGCTGAGCTCATGGAGGCATTACTGGGAGGTGGAGGTGGGGGACAGCCCGGGCTGGGTCCTGGGGGTGTGTGATGAGTCTGTGCCCAGGAAGGAGCGGATCACAGCATCACCTGGGAGAGGATTCTGGGCAGTGGGGCTCCTGGGTGGTGAATACAGGGCTCTCACCGCCCCCTGCTGGACCCGCCTGACCCCCCGCGCACTCCCCAGGGTCCTGGGCCTCTTCCTGGACTATGAGGCAGGCAGGCTCTCGGTCTACGATGCGCAGGACCGGGCTCTGCTCTTCACCTTCCCCGGGGCCTCCTTCCCCCACACCCTGCGGACCCTCTTCTGGATATGCGGCACCGAGGGGGGGCTGCTGCAGATCCTCCCGGCGGCAGGACAGGACTGACAGCAGTGGAGCCCGGCAGCAGGTAAGGGGGGCTGTGTCTGCGGGGGTGGGGGCTGGGGACTGGGGGCCCTGACCAGCGGTGTATAAAGATGAGGGGGGGGGACTGCTCGTCTTTGTAGTGTCTGTTATAGGGGGGCTCAGCTGTCAGTAGTTTACTTCTGCGGGGGGACTTGTTAAGGGGGGCAATTACTTCTTTCGGGCACTGTCCTGTGATGTTTAAGAAGTGCGGGTTACTTTTGCCTCTTTTTAGTGTGGGTGGGGGTAGAGAAAAGAGGGAGGGGGCCTGGGCACTGTCCTCTGATTTGGGGGGAGGGGGTACTGTCCTATATCTGAAAGGAGGGGGCACTGGTCTTTTGAGCAAGGGTTTTGGCGGCTCTCACATTTATATTGTGAAACTATACAGAATGTACAGGAACATCGCCATGCGCCGTATGGGGGGAGGGGTGACTGAGCAGACTCTGCCGCAGAGAAATAGGACCCCCCACATGTCCTCGCAGCATTCTCAGTGTTTACAGGATCATTACTCAAGGGGATATATACATACAGGCCCCAGTATTTTAACTAGCTATATATAAATGCACAATAAATAAAACATATATATATTACATGGCCTGCGGTAGCGGCCATGTAGTTATGGTTAATTTGCTAAACCCATAGGAAGAGCACTTTTTGGGTGGCTTATAACTTTGCTCCCCCTAGACGAATCCTCACCAAACGTTGCGAAAAAAGTATCTGGCCCACTCTGAATTTGTTTGCGAAGTTTGGTGAGGTTTGGTCAAGGGGGGGCAAAGTTATAAAGGGGGTCCCAAAATTTCTTTTTTCTTTTTTTCCCATAGACATAATGGGAAAAAATGTCTGTCGCGCCTACAACCCAAACCGCTGGACGGATTTTCACCAAATTCACGGCAGGAGAGGCGGCTTGGTCCCGAAAGCGTGCTTTTGTTAATTTGTTGTAAATCCGTCCAGTAGTTTTTATTTAAACGACCAAAACGTAAGGCAAACAAATTAGTGATATCTATGTCTGCTCCCCGTCACACTTCCCTGTTCGCTCCGCAGACAGGACACCGATTGGATAATCGGTTTGCGTCGTGTCCACGGACACGCGTCGTGTTCTCTGATCGGCTAGCTTGAGGTGTGCCAAATTGTTTCAATGCACCCGCCATATATGATGCGCGGACATGCGCTGGAAGTGAGCATAAATCCAATTTTGGGGTGTGTGTTGGTGTGTATGAGTGCTTGTAGAGGGTGGGGGAGTAAGAGATGGGTCAAATGCTGTATTTGTTTAGGTGGGAGAAGGCCATGATGTGTTTGCGGTGTCCACGGTCAGCGCGGTTGTCAGCGGACATACTAAACATTGGGCGCACTACTGGCTATTTTAGTTTAGTAAATTATCTTTTAAAATGTTAATTGAAGTGTATAGTTTTGAGGTGGATGTATTATGTTTTTGGGTTGTGGTCATTTGGTAGGTGTTTGTTTCTGTGGGTGTGTTATGCTGCGGTGGTTGTGGCCAGGGCCTAGAGTCTTGGGTGCATGGCCTCAACCACCGCAGCATAACTCTACAATGCTACCAAACATTTTGATTGTGGTATGTGGGCTGCTTATGGAAAATAAATCCAACGGATTTGATGGGGTCACCAGTTTATTACTCAGTAGGTGATTACTAAGTACTGGGTGATTCTGTGGTGCTTGGAGATGGGAGAGTCTGAAATAAAGTAAGGGTTGCAAGGAAGGACCTGATGCTTGTGTTGCAGACTGAAGGGAAGGGGGAGATGTTGTATGTCTTGCTTTACAACACTGTACATAGTTGTAGATGATGTGATAGATATGACTGCACCTATGCATAGTTGAATGCTGTTGTGAAATCTAGAACGGAATGGGCAACCAGCTGGAATGAGAGAGCTGTGTAGATTGGAAGAACAGTTGTAGAGGCAGTGGTGTTGTTTCAGCTGGGAGTCTTTCACTGTGTGCATAAATAAAGATGCATGTACTCATCTTGGCTGCGTGTCATTTTATAACACACTAGAAAGCCTTTTTCCATAATTATACTGTTATTTCTCCCATCTTTTAACATGAAATGACACTTTGTTAGATAGGTGTGTGTGTTGTGTCTGATTACTATTATAATCATTCCTAAAGGAAGTTCAAATGATAGATAGTATGTAAAATATGCAGAATGTATGCAAAGGAAATTATATGTACATCCAATGCACTACAATGCATTAAATGCTATTATGATTAAAATGTGGATAAATAGGTGGCAGTGGTTACACAAATGACAGAATGAATGAAGAGAATAACAATTTGCACATTACAGTTAGTAATATGGGTAAACAGAAAGTTGGAGAGAAGACAGTTTTGCAAGTGACACTTGATGATAGCAGATGGGAGAAAAGACAGTAAGCCATTTTACAGGTTATACAGGGTAAGTGGAAGTTACCCTGTTTATATGTATTTAAACAAGAGCTGTACATGTACTGTGCAGAAAATATTCATAACTGTAGTTTGTGTTCATGTATGTGGATGTGCATGAATCTGCAAGCAGAGGTATTGGAGAGTTTTATAGTAGTTGTTGCTGTAGGTCCTTTGCAATCACAGCACAATTGTACTCAGAGTGATCAACAGTACATCTAAAGTGCTGAACTGTGATGATGGAGTTAGAAGTAGAGGTCTTGGATGTGATTGGTGGATGGTTGTGTGACTGCTTAATAGTAGCCAATGAGGGAATGGTGCAGAGAGTGAAGTGGAAAGGGTAGAAGGGCTGACCCAGTGTTAAGCGCTCCGCGGACAGCGTGGCTGTTCGCAGACAGGACATGCGACATCCGGGGCTTCTCTGCATATCTGGCATGGAAATAGGAGTAGGGGAATTAGCCAATCAGGTGCTGAGGGTATCATTCATAGGGAGAGAGGGTATTCATTTTTTTCATTGCTGTATGTTGTGAAGATGGCTGTGGTTGCTGAGATTGACAGAGTTAGAGTGTGGATAGTGGGAGATCATTATATTACTAATCTGCAGTGGTTTGCAAACATGTATGGCATCTCAGACAATGTTGGAATGCAGGGAGTTGAGGCTACCTGGTGTGATGTGCCAGGGAACATTTTGCAAGGTGTTTATACACTTTGTAGAAATATGGCTTATTTTAACACTCCTGATATTGTGGTGGTAAATTGTGGAGCAATGTATTTGGGCTATCTGAGTGCAACAAGTTTTCTGGGTGCACTGAAGCAGTTGCTAAAGGAACTGATGCACCAGTTTCCATCTAATAAGATATTTTTTTCACATATACCACCTAGGACTGCATGGATGCCTTGTCATGTATTTAATCCTCAACAAGACATAGCAAGATGTCTTGTTAATGAAGTAATATCTTGTTTTATGTATTCTGTAGGCATGTCATCATTTCAAAATGAGAACCTTTTGGAAAATGGTACAATTTTTTCTTGTAATGGAATGACTTTCACAGATTTTGGTCATGCAATATTTCTTGGTAATGTGCAGACCTCAATCAAGAAGTTGTTGTGAAGTCATGTAACAGATCAAATCGGCAAAAATCCTAAAAAGAAGCCTGAAAGAATCTGCAAAGAAAAAGGCTCTTTTCAGGGCCAACCTCAAAGGGGAAGTGGGGCACACTATTAAAATGTTCATTCCCCACCCTCAGATTTTTTGATTTGTCCGTGGACAGCGCGGTTGTCCACGGGCAGCGCATATTACATACAGGGATTTTGAGGTTGAGAGGGATGCCAATGAGACGTAGCACAAGAAGGGATTGGTCAATAAGGTTTACTGGGTGTGGTGTGTGAGCAGAGAGATTGTCAGAAAGTCTTTTTCCTGAGAAGAGAGGAGATAGCTATGGCTGTGTCTTTCAGAAAGCAGATTGTGTGGATGTTGGGAGATTTGTGGATAAATTGGTTGGAGGTGTATGCAGATCGCTGCGGAGTGGCTGTACATCTTGGATTCCCTCATGTGGAAGTGCACTGGCATGGAGTGCGTGGAATGAAGTGGCTGGATTTGGCACCTCTCTATGCTACTTTGGTGACACAGTGTCATCCAGTCATTATTATTATTCATTGTGGAGGGAACAGTTTAGCACATGTGTCTGTAATCTCTTTGCAATTTGCAATGAAAGAAGGACTTGGGAAAGTCATGGATATGTATCCAAACTCCAGAGTAATTTTTTCCCGTATTGCGCAGAGATAAATATGGCTGCGTTCTTCTTCATCTGGTCCACAAATGGAGAAATCAAGGCGCAATGTTAACAAGGCTGTCTGTGCCTTTTTGAAAGATGTTGGTATGTCCTCTTTTCACAATGAAAACATTATGTTTCATAGTACACGCATTTTTCGCAGAGATGGAGTACATCTTACTTATGCCGGCAATCAGATATGCAAAATATACAAAATGCATTGCAACCTTTTTTGGAATTAGAGCAATCCATTTTGCAGTAGGTGTTGTCCATTTGAAGTTTTCGAAACACAAAAAAACACCACAAAAAGGCTTTCAGAGCCTCCACTTCCTCCCAGAGAAAAGTGCAATGGTTGTGACAGGGCAGCACCGCACAGATTTTAGATGTCCGCGGACTTCTAAAAATGAACAGGGCCCTGGGCATTTCATTGACACTTCTCTTTTTGTACTGTGAAAGGTGGCTCTGAAAAGAGCCTTTTTTTGTTGGTATTTGTTGTATATTTGTTTTGGTTTTTTAAACACGACACACAAGGAAAGGATGGGAAAGGAGGGTAAGGAAGGGGCACCAACCACAGGGATAAGAAAGGGCAGGTGGAGGGAGGAAGATGTAGGGTGGGCCTTATTCAGGTAGGTAGCAATTCTTCTCATGCTCCTTGACCACAGTCTCGAAAGCACTTTGAAGGTTCTCCCCCCTGCAGAGTACTGCATCGCAGTACATGCACAATACTGTGACCTTCAAAAGGTAAGGATCAACAGCATCATGTTTGGCCTGCGAGGCAGATGGAGGGATGCACTGCCCAACAGGAGTGTCTCTTGTGGTGGCAGGAGCGGAAACGGAGGATGGTGTAGGGGAACTCAACCTACTAAGTTTATCGCAAGGTACAACCTTACGAATAGCCCCACCGTGGAACGATTTTAGGTGTCGCTTCATTGAGGTAGTACAATAGCTGTACTCCCGAACTCCCTAACTTTCCCACAACTTGAAACCAACAACCAACTTTGATCCCGAGGAGGGCCCGGGTACCTATGGATGCTAGGGCGTTGCGCCCATTGCTCCCTGCCCTCTGTGGACTCGGGTTAAACTTTGCAGGGAGTCCTAAACCCCGCATCTTCCTCAGACCTACTGTGTGTCCGTACCTGATCCCAGCCGGGCCGCTGGGATTTGCTATTTCCGAGTTTCTTCATTTAGTGCCTCTCCAGGTTCTATGGTTGCCCCCTGTCGTCGTCTTGCATGGGTGTTTCCTCTACTCCCCTGTTGCCGGCTTGGAGTTTCCCCTTCCATTTAGTTTCTTTTTCTGCCGAGCCACTTCCCAACCTCTCAGCCTTTTTTGCTGTTCCCCCTTTGCTTTGGTGCCCCTGTTTCCTTCCTCCTCTGCCTGTAAGTCCATTATATGGAGCCCTTCTTCACAGGTAGTCACTCTCCTTTGCTTTCCTTCCCACTCTAATAGCAGACTGAATGGGAATGTCCATTTGTACCTTATTTCTTTTGCGACCAGTTCTCTTATCAGTGGTGCCATTTCTCTCCTCTTTAGAAGCGTCGCTGATGCAAGGTCCTGGTAAAGCTGTATGTCTGCCCCATTCATCCTTATATGGTCTACCTGCCTCGCTCTCCTCAGGATGAGTTCTTTCTGTGGGTACGAGGAAAGGGCTGCCAGCACATCTCTAGGTCTTTCCCCAGGGGCGCCTGTTCTTTTTGGGCCCACTCTATGTACTCGGTCAATCCCTATGTTGTCCGCTTCTTGTGCTTCAATAATGTCTCTGAACACTTCCTGTATCGCATTCTTGAGATCCTTATCCAACACGGTCTCGGGCATATTTTTAATGCGGATGGTAGATCTGCGGGACCTGTTTTCTAGGTCCTCACATTGGATTTCTAGGTTGTGAGTTAATCGAACTAAGTGCTCTTGGGTTTCGCTGTTCTGTAATGCTTCTTCTTCTACGTTTTGCACAATTTTCTCTAGGGTGTCAGTCCTTTCTTCCAGCTTGGCTACATCTAGTTCCAGGTCCTGCACTACCTATTTCATGTTGTTCCTCATTGTGGCGAATTGGTCTTGTACCGTCGACATGAATTTGTCTTGTAGCTCCACGAACCAGGCGTGCATGTCGTCCCTTGAGGGGGGTAGGTTGCATGTGTTGGGGGGAATGGAGTTAGTTGAGGGGTCTTCCTGTGTCCTTCCCCTGGTGGATATAGGGGTATCAGACGCCCACATTTGAAGTATGTTCGAGTCTTGATTAGCCGATTACAGGGTCGGTTGGGTCGCGCCCCCTTTCCCCTTCGCCTTGGACATTGGCTATGTTGTGCCTTCGGGTTAGAGCCTCTGCGGGCCGGTTCTTGATTTGGTGGGGGGAGCCTGCTTGTTGATGAGCCTTCTGGTTTAATGTCTTCTTACCACTGGGGAGCTTGTTTCCCCTCCAGCCTCCTGGGGACCCCTTGCTTGATAGACCCCACTGCTGGTATTGGATCTGGGGGAAGATTCTTTGTCAGTCTCTCTCCTTTTTATCCGCCTTGCCCCTCCTCTACTTGATAATTTGTTGACTGGAAAGGGGGGGGAGTTTCCCCTTAGGTGTTTTATGGCCTATTTGGCCTAATGTGGGTGCGCAGCGAGGTGGGGGGGTGTCTCCTGCCCTGTGTAATTCCTCCAGCGTCTACCGTACTGGGGGGGGGGCGCCTCTCACCTGCATCCCTGCCCGGGCCTGTCCCGGAGTCTCTCAGGTTCTCTCGGGTTCCCGGGGTGATGCACCGCCTTCTCCGCCCGTGCACTCTACAGTGCTTCTGGGCCCGTCCGCTGCTCCGGAGTTCACAGCGGTGTCTCCTTTTCCCCTGAGTGCATGTAGCTCCTTCTCGCGGTATGCACCGCGTTGCTTGGGTCCCCGCCTCGGATTCCTCTGCGCCTGCGGAAGACCTGCTCCCCGGTGTGATCCGCGCTTTGCCCGGTGGGGGAGCGGCGGATTGCGCAATGTACGCGAGCGGCCTCCTGTGCCTTCCCGCCAGGCACTTTCTCTGCCGCTGGATCCCCACCTCCAGGTAGGTGTATGCCGCTTAGCAGATATGCCCAGCCTTGTCCTTCTCTCTAGCCGCGTGGGACGAACTGCAATCCTCGGAGGGGGAGGGGTGTCACTCGAACACGGCACTGCCTTAACCCGTTCTCTCCCCGGTGGCGATTCCCCTTTTCCGCTACGACTGTGGGTCCTGGGGAGGATCGGCTGCTGTTTGCAGTGCGTTTATCCTCGGATTTGATGCTTATTGCAGTGCTTCTGTGCGGCCCGGCAGGAGGGAGACTTATACACGTCCCCCTGCGCCGGCAGCCATCTTGGAATGACCCCAGTGGCAAATTTAGGAAGGTGTATTTTTACATTGATTTGTAGGTCTTAACATTTTTTTAAAAACTGTTTGATGGTTTTCTTGGTGTTCTCTCTGTGACATCTTTTCAAACCACATGGTCTTCAGCTCTATATTTGTTTTAATTCATCCCGTTAAGCAGCTGCGCTTACTACATAAACATTAATGTTTGCAATGACCTGTTCCTTTATATGTTTGGATTGTACTTATGGCAACTATCAAATCATTATTTTATTTTCTGAGATAAGTTTACTAACTACTTGCACTTACCTCTGACCATCTGCCAATCTCTAGACATTTGCACAAAACTTGCATAATATTTCTCTATGCTACTTTTACCACCATATCCTACTTTCATCACTTACTCCTTATGATATGATATGGAATTTACTCCTTATATTTTCTCCAGATTATCACAATAACAGTGCGCGAAATATATTCAGTGAAGAAAATGTTGTTAAAGTGACGTTATGGTTTAGTTGCTCCAATAAAAACTTTTGAAATTCAGAAAAACAACGTTAAAGGGACGTTATGGTTGCAGCGTTAAATTGAAAAACCAATGAAATTCAACAGTTATGGTAAGCCATGTAACACCCAGGGCATCAAAGATGACACCACAAATAGCATCATCGATAACATCACTGATGACATCACATTTCCTGGAAAGTTCTTTTTGTTTAGTGACAGTAAGCAGTTTAAGCATTACCCAGAGGTACTGCATTGAAAACATGACAATAATACTTAGAAGGTGCTATTATATGTAACCCTTCACCTTGCAGCATGTTCCTAAGCTAATTTCCTTGGGGTTTGGCCTTAGCACATGGTGCCCACACATGGAACAGTGAGCAGGACCCAGACAGATAATCCAGTTTGTATCCTTTATATGTGTGATGACTGACTCTAATCGTAGATTCATTCGCTGGCTGTAGTATTTGCTTCCCACTTACTAGATGTTACCCGTCTGTGCGCATCCACCCACATGTCTAGTAATTCTTGTATTCTTAGCCCTCAGCTCCAAGTTTAATGTTATTCAAGGTCCTGATAGGCCTGGGCTTCTAATCCACCAGATCTAGATCTACTCTACTCGTACAGTCCATGCTGGAGCCATTGCCTGTATTCATGGATTTTTAGATTGCTCTATTAACCACATTTTGTGATCCATGGACTAGTCATGAGATGCCGACCGATCACCCTTCATATATTGGTAGCAATACCCTAAACTCAGCCCTTTGGAAGGAATTTCTGTGAAGATTGTTACAAATGAGTGATGTCATTGATGATGCCTTTGTGATGTCATCTTTGTCCTGGGTGTTAGTCTGAGCAGTGCACTGTGGGAGCACGAGTTATGGTTGCTCAGGTTACCATAGAACATCTTAAATGCAGGTATTTCTTTAAGTCCTATTATTGCGCTATATCAATCTTCGAATTAATATAATTTTGAATTGTATCCAGTGTAAAACTTTGCAGCATATCCAATTACCAAGGCCTGCTTCCAAACATAGACTATAACATAAAGGGAATTCAGGACTAATCCGTGGAAATTAAAGATGTACATTTTTTTTTATATTATTGTAAGTTATATGTACTTGTAGCATCGACAAAAGTAACATCATTCAAATGAAAATGACACGTACCTTCTCCATGCATAGATATAACTTCCTTGGTTTCACTACTTACATAATTTGTTGTAAATTAATAGCTCATTAGTGTTCATAGCAATCTGTCACTTAATGATACCACACATTAATCTCCGCCTACAAGTATTTCACCACATATGACATGAAAGTCAACTATTCTAAGGTGAGCTTCTTCAGGGCTATTTCCTTATTTACAGGATCAGTCGAATAATAGAAGAAAATATTGATACACATTTTGTATAGAAATAAAACTGCATAGACCGGGTTGGGTGAAAAAAGAATACAGGAAGGCATTAGCGTAATTATGTGTTTTAAGTATGTAAAATCTCCAATAGTTCTCCAAATAATACACAATGTATATTTACTTTTGATAATTGTTGTCGTAATCCCAAAATAATGTTGAAGTAAAGGTCCTACCTGCACTGCATGATACATCTAATGTTTGTCTACAGTCTACACATATCTCCCAAATTTGTGTGACCTGCAATGAATTCAGTCAGTCACTCAAAGCTTTATTTTGGTAAAAGAACCATAAAAGCAACACGATAAAAATACATTAGAATATTGACAAACAACTTAATATAAAAAAAACAGGACCTTTGAATTAAAAACAATCGATGAATCCACGTTGTCCCATTTAGTACAATTCATATTCATGTAAAACCTAAATACATTAGAGAAAAGAGAAAGGCAATCAAAAGTCTGCTACAATGAGAGCTCTGCTCACAACCTTGATGGATGAGCCTCAGTTTAATTTGTTCCCCCTTTTTTCTCTCTACTCCCAACCCTAAGGGATACACCCATCAACCTGGCCCTTTATCCATGGCTATTAACCATTACACTTTAACGTTCTTGCTCTTTGCAGCCAAGCTCTGTGTTTATAACGAGCTGTAGCAAATACAACAAAGGGGCTTTTGTGGCTGACTTAAATACACTAATGCCTCTCTATTGGCGAACCCTACCGGAAATGAATACAGGTTTCAAGTATCTTCGCCTAAGAATTAGAGTTTTTTGACAAATTAGCATGAAATGTAATACATTTTCAATAATGCTCTCGCACATCGGACACATAGCTGACCCTTGGTCCTTCCATAGATGTGTAACACTTGCAACCGGTAAAATCCCTAGTCTAAACCGACAGTATAAGGGTCTTTCGTAAGCCGGGGAGATGACCTCAAAGTATGGGTGAACACCTTCAGACAATCTATGGCCAATATATTCAGGACCTGGGTTCAATTTTGACACATCCCTTGTTAGTTCCGTTAGTAACAAGTAACTTACAGTAGTCATAACATTCTTTTTTCCTACTGTTAAACAGCTCATTGGGTCATCCCACAAGTTTCTTAGATCAAGATCGATTAGACAGTTTTTAACATAGTTAGGCCACTTGGAGTTTTTTCCTCCATCCAAGCTCAACAAGTGCCTCGGAGCGTCACGGTATGGTTCTAAGCCTTCCTGGCTCCACAATCTCAGCCAGTATCTGACAGGGCTGTATTTCACCAGTGCACCTACAGCAAGAATGCCAAGTTCAAGGTAGATTACAGATGAAGGAGCGCTTTGTGGTAGCAATAACAACTTCCTAAAACACTTGCGTTTACAAGAATATAGTTTTGCTAATTCAGTGAACCCCCAGACATCTGAGCCATAAAAGGCAGTGCAAGCTGACGGTTTTTGAAGTAAGTCATGTGCAGGTGAAATAGCTCCACTGCCGTCTCTTACCATTTTTCCATATTAATAATAGACTTTTCTGTCTGAGCGGCCCAGCTCCCGGACTCATGATACCTAATTCCAAGATAGTCAAAATGTTTAACACGTTCAAGTAGGGTATTGTTTACTCTAAACAACAGTGTCTTTTCTTTGGACAGGTGATGTTTAATTCTAGGTGAAAATCTCTACATTTAAGTGTAAAAATGTAAAGAGCCTTCTCAAGACCTAAAGGAGTTGTTGATACAATCACTGCGTCATCAGCATAAAAAAGTGCCGGTTACTTGACTGACCCCCTTCTTGGGCAGACCTGGCACTCCATCAATAAGACATCAATGATTTCTTGAACTTCGATGTTAAAGAGAAGGGCTGCCAGGACACAGCACTGTCTCACACCCCTCCGCACATCGAATGCTCTAATTTTTTCGCCCCCTAGGCCAAAGCGTACCCTGGCTTGGTTATGGGAATATAATAAAGATATAATCGAAATTAACTCGTGGTGCGTTACGTCCTGAGAGGATTCGCCATAGAGTAGCTCTCGAGACTGAATCAAAGGCTGTTTTTAGGTCTTAGAAAGCAACATACAGCTTCATCTTGAATATAACTGTATGTTTCTGAATCAAGAGAGAGAGTAAAAAGCATTGGCCACCGTGCCCCTGTTTTGTCTAAATCCCGCCTGATGAGTGCTTACTACATTATTGCTGTCTGCTCAAACTTGTAAATGGCCAAGGACGGCTTTTGCAAACATGTTACCTGCCCCGTCCAAAAGTGAGATAGGGTGGTAATTGCATGGCAGGTCCCTTCCTCCATTTCCGTATAGTGGAATAATCGCTGCTTGATGCCATGAGGAGGGGATCAAACCTGTTTTGAGAATAGTGTTAAAAACTTTACAAAGAACCAAGACCCATACAACTTCCTCGTCCTTATATAAATCGATAGGAACTAGATCAGGACTTGTGGCCTTGCTACTTTTCATTGATCTTAAAGCTACTCCTACCTCCGTTGCACTGAGACATAAATGCTTCACTCTTTCGCAATTTCCCAAAACTCCATTATTCCAATCCATTTTCTCATGTAATTTATACATTTCAGAGAAATGGGGTCTCCATTCTTCTGCCAAAATACAACATTGCAGGCCTTGGTCCCGTTCAGCTCTTTGTCCGTCATCATTTCCCCAAAAAGATTATTCTCCCCCTGTTCGAGGTCATTGTGCAGAAAAGCCATTTTTCACAGACAAACGCCCTCTGGTTATCTTCTTATATCCAGCTCTCAAGCAGCGCAGTTTAACCTTATCCACCCCAGTGCTAAACTTAACACAAGCTATAATCTTCCCCTTGGCCACGGTACAACCCCTGTCATACCAGCTGGATATTACTATAGCTCTCCTTCCAACCTGAGCCACAGGTGCAGTGACATATGGGATAAGGTTAGACATGATGTTTTCAAAATTATATCGCACTTGAGAATTTGAGCCACCATCTCTACATGCAATAGATACATTACCCATAATAGAGCGATATATAGCTATAGCAGGTTTCAAATTGCATTCAATTACCCCTGGGCATTGCATCTGTTTTCACCCATGACCGTTCACCATAAGGCGTTGGGATACTATTTTGGATTGTTTGGGCTTCAATTCTGTATTGTAGCAAATAGATACAGTCCGGGGATGATGGTCTCTCTCAGCCCTTTCAGCTATCTCAAAGACAACAACATGATCCCATTTGTCACCCAGAACAAATATATAATCTTTTTTTAACATTTTTTTTTTTTTATTGAATTAGCAGAATTAATCAACTTTTCAATTAAAAATATCATGGAAAAATCAAGAACAGTATTAATAAAACAAACCATTTGACATCAATATAACCTAAGATACGATGGTTACAAATGTTGCAATAAAACAATTATAAGAAACGAAAATTCCTATTTACAATCAATGTAACATGATGGCACTTCTTACATTAATCATTGGTAAAAACCAGACTTCATTCCCGTTTTTGGTATATCAAGTTCTCTTATGGCTGTCAGCGGCCAGTACATGAATTGATTTGTGTGATTCGACACAATTGCATTGAATTTGCTCTTGCAACAATAGATATATTACTCATAAATGAATAAAATTGCCAATTCCAATAGATATGGTTCATAGTGACAATCACATCTCGACAGTGTTTCGAACCAACATTGTTACATTCCTAATTTATTGTCCAACTCTTTGATTCTACCTTCATTTTGATAACAAAGTTAGCAATAACTTCAGCAATGTCAAGTCAGTATACACTTGTAATTAATCGTTCAGTGCTAATGCTGAAAGAAAATTTACCGTTGCTATTCTGATACTAATGGAGCGTGTGAACAAGAGTAACTGCCACCTTGTGTCAGAATTCATAGAACCAAGATATTTATAATGTTTGCTGAACATTTTTTGTCTTTCTGCTACTAAGGCTGAACAGTATAGTACAAGGTGTTCTGGTGTTTCCTTGCATCCTGATTCTTTGCAGAAACAACAGATGTTTTTACTAGTTTATAGTAATTTTTGTTCAGCTAAAAGATCACAAATGGTCCAAAGGTTCAATCTAAAGCGAAGAATGGAGGATCTGATAATAGGAGACAGAGATTTCCATAGATATGATTCCATCACCCACAATATTTTCTTCCCGAAAGGATTTTTTGCAAAATGTTTGTAAATTAAACAGAGCCTCCTCGTCTCTATCCAATCCGCTTGATATATTTTTAACTTAGCACGATCTGGATTAGAGACAAGGACTTCTATGGTAACATCGGCATTTTCCAGAATTCGATAGATGCTCATAGTCCAGGCTTTGGTAAATTTATGATTAGAGGAAAACACATAATCAGATAGCGTTCTAAGTAGTGTGCCTGAGTTTGAATATATAAGACATTTTCTACAAAGCACAAATGTTGCCAGTAATACAATGCATTCAACGATACAAGACTTAATTCATAGCGTAACCAGGTGTCATGCCTGCTAGTCCTACTCGTCCCCGAGTCCAGCATGATACATCTATACTCGGTGGCGACTTTGGGGAAGAATTCCTGGTAAACGTCTTCACTTCCGCTAAATCATGGCGGATTTAACACGCTGCACACATTATCGTTCCACTCGACAAGTATGCTTGAGTATCACATGACTGGACGTCACAGCGCTACTCACGCATGTTACGTCACAGCGTCACTCACGCATGGTACGTCAGCTGATACCTATTTAAACAGAAGTCTCCCGCTATTCGGCGCTTCTGATCGTTGTTATTTGATCCCCGTTCTGGAGCCTGTTTCTGCTTTGCTTCTAGCAGTTTCAACCTGTCTACCCTCTACTAGCCGGATCAGCTCTGCTAATTTTGGTGGTTCTTACTGCCTTCCTGTCTGCCAGCAGATCTGCACCATTTGTTCTTCTGGGCTTTTGCTCATTCCAAGGTCCCAGCCAGTCTCACTCATTTTGGACATTGATGTTCTAGGTTTTCCTCCTCATCCAAATCTGCAATTCATTTCTACTTCCAGAACAGTGCACTGAACTTTATGGACGCTATCCGGTGTGCACCGACTCGTCCCTAGTGCGGCCCTCGTTCCGTTCGGGTTAGTCTCCTTACTAACCTTTCCTTTCCCTGTCGTTGTTTTGTTAATTTGGACCTTTTACCTGGAACATACCTGGAACTCCTTTTCTTCCTCCTGTCCACACAAACACAGGTTAGTGAATATCCTTAGCTACACATACATTTCTTTAGTTCAATTGAATAGTGACTAAAACTTATCATTCTTATTCTACAGACTGGTATCCATCAATACGGACCTTTCCACTAATTACTCTCTCAGGCTGTGTTTTTTGCTACAGTCTGAGAGTGACATTGGTTGGAAGGTTTTCAATCATCAAACCCTTTTAGAAGATACTTTGAATAGAGAAAGGAAGAAATCCCAGGAATTCACCTTGTATCCTTTACATCAGTATCCTTTTATTTGGTGTCATTCAAATTCTATTACAGTCTGTAAATCGAATCCTTAACAGAATCAGAAGCCTTTAAATAAAAGAAAATGGAAAGTACCGATCCCTTACAAGTCCTCACGCAACTCATAGCTGATTTAAGACATGAGTTGATATCCGCTCAGGATACTCTCCGTCATCGCATGGACGTTATGCAGGACGCCATACGATCCGCACCACAGGGAGCGACAGGCGGTGAACCAGTGGCTTCCGGTTCGGGCTTTCCACCTCCCTCCAGGGAAGTACAGGTCTTGATGCCTACACAGTTTCCTTTGGCTCCACCTGAAAGGTTCATGGGAGATCCTAAATGTTATCGTACCTTTATTAATCAATGTCGTCTGCATTTTCTTTGTAGACCCAGCTCTTTTCCGGATTTAACTACTAAAGCAGCTTTTGTATTGTCTCATTTAGGTGGCTCTGCTGCAGCCTGGGCAAATCCGTTATTAGAGTCAAATAGTCCTCTACTATATGACTGACTGTGATGCACTACTATCTGCCATGAGTAAAGTATTTGATATGCGCTATGCTCATCAGGCGACTGATTTGGAACTTCTGAATTTACAACAAGGTAGTCAGACACTCTTGTCCTATCTTGCCCGTTTCAATCAATTAACAGCAGAGACCCAATGGCCTGAAGATAAGAAAACGGCAGTGTTTTATAAAGGTCTATCAGAAGAACTAAAAGACGCTTTGTCAACAGTTCCTGTGGTTCCTGCAGGCTATTCAGAGTTTTTGGATTTAGTCCTCCAGATCGATGCACGACGATCTGCAAGAAAAGGGGAGAAAAAATCATTTACGTCAATTCCTGGTCAATCTGGTGTGTCTCAAAACATTTCCAGTGAACCTGAACCCATGCAGATTGGCGTTATACGTGGACGTTTGTCATCCACGGAACGCGAAAACCGCCGTAAGAACAACTTATGTATGTATTGCGGTTCGGCCGAGCATCTATTGGCCTCTTGCCCTAAAAAACCATTCAAGAAATCAGGAAACGCCAGAGCTCGGCAATAGTAGGGGTTCCTTTGCCGAGTACCAAACAGGACCCCGCTTTAACCGTAGCTTCCTCCATTGAGGTAGCAGTTTCTTTGGAATTCAACGGAAGCATTATCAACTCTAAAGCAATGTTAGACTCAGGTGCTTCAAACAAGTATATTGACAACACGTTCGCCACACAATCAGGCATTCCCATTGTTACAAAAAAGGTACCTGAAGCTGTTAATACAGTTGACGGTTCAGCGTTGTCTTCTGGGTTGGTCACGGAAGAAACAATTCCTATTAAAGTAACTCTGCCTGATGGTCACACTGAATACTTGGTCTTCGATGTGATAGCTGCTCCTCAGTTTCCATTGATTTTGGGTTTATCCTGGCTCAGATTACATAATCCTCATGTGGACTGGGTAACCGGTCACATTCAGTATCCATCGGCCTATTGCAATAAGAATTGTTTTTTGGAGTCGAATGTGATGTCCACTCCTGTGTTGGCTTTTCTTGACAATTCTCCCAGTATTGGAGCACTCCGACCTACCACAGTCCTAGTGCCTTCTGAATACAAGGCATATTCTGATGTTTTTGATAAGGGTAAAGCTGAGGTATTACCACCGCATCGACAATACGACTGTCCCATTGATTTAGTGGAGGGAGCCAAGATACCAACTGGACGTGTTTATTCACTCACTCCAAAGGAAGATGCAGTCCTGAAAGAATACATTGACAATGCTCTCGCCAATGGATTTATCCGCCCTTCTCAATCTCCGGCGGCCTCCCCTTTGTTCTTTGTTCCAAAGAAGGAGGGGGACCTCAGGCCTTGCATTGATTACAGGGCCCTCAATGCCATAACCATTAAAAACCAGTACCCTTTGCCTCTAATCAACGTCCTTCTGGACCAATTGGGTGCTTCCGTTATCTTTACCAAGCTGGATTTGCGGGGGGCATACAATCTCGTGCGTATTCGACAAGGCGATGAATGGAAGACCGCCTTTAAGACTCGGTACGGTCTTTTCGAATACCTCGTTATGCCGTTTGGTCTATGCAACGCCCCCGCAACATTTCAATATTTTATGAATGACATTTTCAGTGATTATATCGATCAGTTTGTAGTTATTTATCTTGACGACATACTGATATATTCAACCTCTATCCAGGATCACATTTCACATGTCATCAAGGTTCTTAAAAGACTGAGAGAAAATCATCTATTTGTAAAAACTGAAAAATGCATTTTTCACACTTCTGAGGTTGAGTTCCTGGGTTACGATATCACCAGCCAGGGAGTCAGAATGAGCAAATCCAAAGTCAAGGCTATTTTGGACTGGCCTGTACCCGCCTCTGTCAAATCCTTACAGTCATTTCTGGGTTTCGCGAATTTTTATAGGCGGTTTATACATGATTTTTCCAAAACTGTAGCACCTCTCACTGCTCTAACTAGTTCCAAGGTGGAGTTTCGTTGGACCAAAGAGGCTCAAAAGGCTTTTGACATGCTAAAAGAATCCTTCACCACTGCACCGGTTTTACTACATCCAGATCCCGACTTGCCTTTTATAGTAGAAGCAGATGCCTCCAACTTGGCCATTGGTGCTATTCTTTCTCAAGTTTGTGAATCCACTGGAGCAGAACATCCGGTAGCTTTCTTCTCCCGTAAATTGGCTCCTTATGAACGAAACTATACAGTCACGGAGAAAGAACTTTTGGCCATCAAAGATGCTTTCCTGACATGGCGGCATCATCTCCTCGGGGCTAAATATCCGGTTTGTGTTTATTCAGATCACAGGAACCTTCAAGCCATTAAAACAATGAAGTGTTTGACTGCACGGCAGGCCCGATGGCATTCATTCTTTGCCCAATTCGATTTTCGGATCTCATATCGTCCTGCCAGAGAACACACTAAAGCCGATGCTTTATCCCAACTCCATACGGTTGTAACCACAGAGTCAAGCAAACCAACTTTATTGGCTGATAAAGTGATATGTAGTTGCTTCGTTCAACCCTCTCTGAAACAAGAAATTATAGATTGGGTATCTCAGAATCCTCAAGAGGTACAACGTCTGAATCTAGATATTCGGGGCGGACTCCCATACTATAATGGTCTTTTGTATCTACCTTCAGAAAAGACCCGGGCCAAGGCATTAAACTGGGGTCATGATTCTTTGATCGCTGCCCATCCTGGTCAGAAGAAAACACTGGAATTAATCCGGAGGTGGGCTTGGTGGCCGGACATGTCCAAAAATGTCATTGATTATGTCAATTCATGCTCAATTTGTATCCAAAGTAAGGGATCGCTCCAGAAACCGATGGGGCTCTTACATCCTTTACCAGTACCCCATAAACCCTGGTTCATGATATCCATGGATTTCGTGGTAGAATTGCCTCCTATCCAAGGGTTTGACACGATATGGGTCGTGGTGGACTATTTCACGAAAATGGCCTTGTTTTTGCCTTGTCAGGGTATACCTTCTGCGGCCTTTCTAGCAGATCTATTTTTGAAACATGTGTTCCGGTTTTTTGGTTTACCCTCTGTGGTTATCACCGATAGAGGATCACAGTTTGCGTCTCGCTTCTGGAAAGCATTATCAACAGCTCTCCTAATGGATGAGCGCATGTCTAGTTCCTACCACCCTCAGACAGACGGTCAGACTGAACGGGTTAATGGTACTATGGAACAGTTCTTACGGTGTTTGACCTTACAGTACCAATCTTCATGGCTGGAAGTCCTGCCCGCAGCCGAATTTGCCTACAATAATTCGGTACATTCCTCAACAGGGTCTTCTCCATTCTACGCCTTATACGGTCAGCATCCCAGGTCCATTCCTGCGGACATAGAGTCTTTCGGCCTTGTTCCTAAGGCTGACGATAAATTGAAGGAGTTGTCGTCTTTGCATTCTTCCATTAAAAAGAATCTGGAGAAGGCACAGGCTCGTTCCAAATTATATGCAGACCAAAACAGGCGTCCATCTCCACTGTACAGAGTGGGCATGTTGGTGTGGTTATCCACCAAGAACCTGAGGATGCCGGGAAAAAGAAAGCTTTTGCCACGTTTTGTTGGGCCTTATGAAATCCTCAAAGTATTGAATCCGGTGGCAATCCGTTTGAAATTACCCTCACATTGGAGAGTACACCCTGTGTTTCATGTGTCCTTAGTGAAACCTTTCGTGGCCGGAACTCGGTTACCTGTTCGGCCTGTTGCTCTTTCTGTAAAAGGTTCTGAGGAGTACGAAGTACAGGCTATATTGGATATGAAGATGCGTGCGGGGGTTCCACATTACCTCATTGATTGGAAGGGCTACGGCCCGGAGGACCGTTCTTGGGAACCTCTCGGTAATATCCATGCACCCGCTCTTCTACGCCTGTTCCACGCTTCCAGGGGGGTGGCGTGCCCTTTAGAGGATGGCACTGTCATGCCTGCTAGTCCTACTCGTCCCCGAGTCCAGCATGATACATCTACAGCTCAGAGATCTGCCAGACCATTCTATACTCAGTGGCGACTTTGGGGAAGAATTCCTGGTAAACGTCTTCACTTCCGCTAAATCATGGTGGATTTAACACGCTGCACACATTATCGTTCCACTCGACAAGTATGCTTGAGTATCACATGACTGGACGTCACAGCGCTACTCACGCATGTTACGTCACAGCGTCACTCACGCATGGTACGTCAGCTGATACCTATTTAAACAGAAGTCTCCCGCTATTCGGCGCTTCTGATCGTTGTTATTTGATCCCCGTTCTGGAGCCTGTTTCTGCTTTGCTTCTAGCAGTTTCAACCTGCCTACCCTCTACTAGCCGGATCAGCTCTGCTAATTTTGGTGGTTCTTACTGCCTTCCTGTCTGCCAGCGGATCTGCACCATTTGTTCTTCTGGGCTTTTGCTCATTCCAAGGTCCCAGCCAGTCTCACTCATTTTGGACATTGATGTTCTAGGTTTTCCTCCTCATCCAAATCTGCAATTCATTTCTACTTCCAGAACAGTGCACTGAACTTAATGGACGCTATCTGGTGTGCACCGACTCGTCCCTAGTGCGGCCCTCGTTACGTTCGGGTTAGTCTCCTTACTAACCTTTCCTTTCCCTGTCGTTGTTTTGTTAATTTGGACCTTTTACCTGGAACATACCTGGAACTCCTTTTCTTTCTCCTGTCCACACAAACACAGGTTAGTGAATATCCTTAGCTACACATACATTTCTTTAGTTCAATTGAATAGTGACTAAAACTTATCATTCTTATTCTACAGACTGGTATCCATCAATACGGACCTTTCCACTAATTACTCTCTCAGGCTGTGTTTTTTGCTACAGTCTGAGAGTGACATTGGTTGGAAGGTTTTCAATCATCAAACCCTTTTAGAAGATACTTTGAATAGAGAAAGGAAGAAATCCCAGGAATTCACCTTGTATCCTTTACATCAGTATCCTTTTATTTGGTGTCATTCAAATTCTATTACAGTCTGTAAATCGAATCCTTAACACCAGGCTACCCGGGACACACTGTGGGAGTTGCAAGACTTGTCTCCAGAATTTGCCCTCAAGTTTATCAGAAAAATATTTGGGCAAAAGACTTCTTGAATCCATGCCGTACAATAGGACCGATGTAACTTTCTGTGTATAATACGTCATGGCTGGACTTAAGGAAAACTTGCCATATTTATGCATAATGATTTTTGTCTGTGACACAGCTGATGTTAATTTACGCTCCAAATGCAAAAGATGGCCACTATTTTGCATTTCTTGATCTATAATCATTCCCAAATATGTATAATGAGGTACTATGTCTAGACGAGTGTTGTTTATCGTCCACGACATTTTACCTTGAATAGATTTCTTTGGGATACATGCCAATACCTGGGTCTTTTGAAGATTAATCACCAATTGATTTTTCTCTAAAAAATGTGCCAGGGCGTTCAATAATCTCTGAAGGCCTGTCAGCGTTTTCGAGATAAGAACTAAGTCATAAGCATAGAACAATGCTTTGATCGATACTCCCTTTAATTTAGGGGAATCTGAGATGATATTTTCAAATGCTTCCCTGACATCATGTATGAAGAAGTTGAAGAGGGCTGAAGCAAGGATACATCCCTGCTTCAGCCCTCTCGCTGTATGAATTGATGATGAGAGTAAGCCCTCCGCGGACATTCTGATTTGCACTGAGGTATTAGAATGGAAAGCATAAATTATATCACATAAGAAGGACTCGGGAAACGCAATCAAAAGCCGAATGGAGATCAACAAATATGTGATAGATCGGTTGCTTCGTCAATTGGGCTTGTACCTTGATCGCATTAAGGCATAAAAGATTGATTCCAGTCCCCATTCCAGCTACAAAACCAGTTTGATTAGGATTACGTAGGTTGAACGCCCCCGTCCATGTATTAAAGTCTTGTAGTACTAAACAAGCAAAGACCTTACCGGGGCATCCAATAAAGCTATGGGTCTATAGTTGGTTGGGGATGAACGGTTGCCTTTCTTAAAAATCAGGACATTCACTGATTTGCACCACGAAGTTGGAATTGTGCATTTCGTGACTATGTCTCGATAGAGGTTATACAAGATGATAGCCCAATTGCGAGGGTCTGCCTTGAACATGGCATTCTAAGCCCATCCGGGCCTATTGCCCTTGAACCACGGGATACCTACCTGTAGTTGGTAGTCGATCAGGGGGATTATAGAGTGGTTGAGAATTTACCATTATTTCATCCCGCCACTGCATTGTAAATTTCTGTGACGTTGCTCCCTGCTGTCCTCCTAATATGGTCATATTACCAATGGCATCAGATTTCTGCAAGTTCAGGGTTTGAGCTTTGAGACGTTCAGCCAAATAAGCACAAACTGCCTTTTTGATCTCCGTACTTCTTTCCTCAAGAGTAGGATCATGATTGATCCGTGATTTGGTTGTTTCTAATGTGGTTCGACTAGGTACATGTGGCTGCACTATTTTTGTCAAAGGCATTGGGAGATCTTGTTCTATGAGTGCAATAAGGTAATTTAAAGGTTCATGCGTTAGCAAATGTTCTCCACTTTGTTCCTCATGAGTAATTAAGGGAGTGTCATTTTTATCTGTCATTTCATTACCTAATAACCTCGCTTTTATGGCCTCTGTGGGGCTCTTTAAAGCTCTACAGATGGCCCGAATGAATGGTTTAGTACTCTTAATACTGGATGACTTGAGTGCCTGCATATTTTTGGATTCATTCTTTTTTGTTGTCTCTTGTTCTACCAATTTGGATTTGGTGTTTCGTGTGTACTGTTTTTGTGATTTGTATCCCTTTTCAGTGAATATATCAAAGTGATTCGATGTTGTGTTAACCACTTGCAAAGAACCATTTTGATCCATGCTAAGCCAGGAATCATTTATTTGTACAACTGATGTATTTATAAGATCTTCTCCTATTGGTCTGATTACTTGATCAAACTGGGGAAGGGCAGAGGGCATTGTACATCTTTCTCCTGTTAGTATTTGTAGATCTGACAAAGACGGTGCTGGACATAATTTTGCTTTATCAGATAGAATTATATTGTTTGTTCGCTTGTGATCCAATCTGAAATCAATTGGATTTGTGCTGATTGTTGCGTCATTTTAACATCGAAGGATTCAAAGAGATTGAATAAACTTGAGATTGTTGTATTGACTTCCGAAAGCGTTATCTGCAGCAACGTACTCTGATTTACATATGTTTGGGGTGATCGTATTTGTGGTTGCATACACCTTTGCGGTGTTGGTTGAGCATATGTCACAGAATGAGCCGAAGAATCCATTGAACATCTATCATAATATTTTGGAGAGGAGGTCTTGTTCGTGGTGTGTTACAATTCACACACACTCGCGTGAATGGATATGTCTGACATCAGAAGGCTTTGATTCAAACTCTCAGGCACCACTTCTAAGACAATTGGATCCGCTACTGTATTTCGCCGAGGGGAGTGAGCTACTCCCGAGAAATTTTAGTACTTCTCTGTGTATTAAGATTGGTAATACTGGAGGGGGTGTGCCTATGGGCAGCGTAGATTCATTACTAATACCCGCCCTGTTAGAGTGTTGAATCATCTGCTGTCCCGTTAAAGCAGATTGGGAGGGCATCGCCGGCGTGCTCTCCAGTCAAATAGAACAAAAATCACGGATATCCGTGTTTGCCGGTGTGCGCCTATTGGCGGACACTGGCGTTAGTACAATTGCGTTTTGTGAGGTTTTCCTGCGGGTTTGAATGCCCTCGTTGGCCGTCGGGTCCTGAGGCGTGTTCAGATGATCAGGCATACTTGACTTTAACGAGTAGAGGCCTGCTGACATACATTATTTTCTCTTGTTTGGGGGCCCCCACTCTCTTGTCATACGATTGCCTCCCAAGTGGGCTTACCAACTAGCAGATATCAGCTCACAATTATAAGCACTCACCTGTCGCCCATTCACCGCTTCATCGCTGCGGCAAAGCGGTGCTTCCAAGGTGCTTCACACAGGTGCGCGCGCCTGCTGGATTTTATACGTAACTGCCAAAAAGGGAGGAGCCATGTGTAGTAGTCCACAGAAAATGTCCAATATTTCCAATTGCTACAAGGCAGTTGAAGTCCAGAACAAAGTCCATAGGAGCATCACGAGCGGGTAAAGCGGTGCTTCCAAGGTGCTTCACACAGGTGAGCGATATATAGCAGGTTTCAAATCGTGTTCAATTACCCTTGCCCATTGCATCTGTTTTCGCGCATGACCATTCACCATAAAGTGGTGGGATACTATTTTGGAAGGCTTGGGCTTCAATTCTGTATTGTAGCAAATAGATACAGTCAGAGGATGATGGTCTCTCTCAGCCCTTTCAGCTCTCAAAGTCAACAACATGATCCCATTTGTCACCCAAAACAAATATATAATCAATCGAGCATAAGCCAGTGGGGCCAAAGTGTGACTTCTTGGCCGGCTGATCTTTATGGAATCGACCATTACCGGCCCTGAAGTTTAAGTTATAAAACGTTCTAGCCGTCTATGGCTAGAGGGGGAATTCTCTTAGGGTATGAGGCTTTCACTGGCAGAATGCCCCATGCAGTGTCCTGATCTTCCCAGAGATCCAACAGTTCACTCTGGGGTTCAATCTGCAGGTTTAGGTCCCCTGCAACTACAATACTGGAATTTTTGCTTTTTCCCATTAACAAGTTGCCTGTATAAAAAAGTGTATGTATAATGCTCATTCCCTGAGACCTGATGGTCTGTTGTTGATATTAAATATCCACAACTGCTCACCCGCCTACGTTGCAATAGAGAGAAGCTGTAGGTCTAAAGAAGCACAAGAGCAATCCACCAGTTTCCACCTTAAGGTGGAGTCAAGCCAGATCACCAGACCACCGCTACGCCTTCCTTTAGGGCCGTTGGACGCGGGGACTGTAAAAGACTTATACCCCTGGAACAAAATAATCTGATGTTGTCTTATGAAGTTCCACCAATCGGGAACATCTAACAACCTGCACAGACCAGCAATATTCCAAGACATCATTCTATACCCTACACCGCCACCCTCTTGACAGCCTCCCTCGTATAGTCAATCTGCTTCATCAAGGTTCCCGATTACCCTTTCCTGCTCCGTTCTATTGGTCGGTGCCAGGTAAATCGGGCTAAGTCCCACCTAAGGGTTACTGGAATGCAAACTATCTGGTCGCTTGAACGGGGCTGACATTGGTTGAAGGTAATCGGGGGCTCTGAGTGATATAACGTGGGAAGGTGGATATACCCTACTGTCAATACTCAAAAGGCCTTCAACAAGATTGCAGGAATTCAAAATGATCTTAATATAATCATTCCCAGTGTTAGAATTAAAACACCTGGTGTATTCAATAATATTGTCTGATTATTGCCAAACAACCCCTAACTTGACAGAGCCAATGAAGACATTTGTGTTCAAGACTCTTCTGGCTCTCATAACTATTAGAAGATAAGTGGGTACAGGTCTATTCTTTTCTTTCACATTGGCAGTGTTCCTTGCAGACCAGGGTCATCTCGCTGTTCTTCCCAAAGGCATTGTATTGGCTCCAGATAAGGGCATTCTGTTGTGCCCAAGCCTGTTATATTGATTTTGTGATGTGGTTACTGCTAATATATGGGGAGACCGCAGGCCTGATGGTTGCAGAAGGCTCCCTTTCTTTGGATTTTCCTTAGTTATGGCGAGTTTGACGCCATTAGAGGAAGTCTTTGCAGACTGATCGGAGGGAGGACCCCTAGGCTCCATAAGATTCATATTGTGGCTATGTTGTCCCAAAGGACGTGCGCCAAGAGAAATCACCTTCTTAATTTCATTAGACCGCTCTTTAAACCAGGAGTCCTATAACATCCAATTGGATGTTTAATTCCTTATGTTCAAGTTGTTGAACGGCTCCATCTTCCTCTGGGCGGCTTTGGGAGGCACAGTCATGATAGCTCTTAGAGATGCAAGGCAAGGCCATACGCTTTATGTTCTTTCCTTTGGTATTACCTCCGTGGGTTCTGCCTTTGCCTTTACATTTCCACCCTTTTAATGTGAACACCACTGGGAGAGTGTCCTTACGAAGGGGATCAAACCTGTTCGAGAGCCGCACTTGAGGATTGATTTGAAATGTTTCTTTCTCCAGAGCTACCTCTGCACTCATGCAGGGCGACTCCACCTCCTACTACAGCCTTCGCTGCTGCTGTTTCATGAACCCCTGGGCCTCCTACTACAGCCTTCACTGCTGTTGAATGAACCCCTCGGCCACTAATGTGAACAAAACCACTGACAATGACCCCACTCCCTTTGGCAATGTACTTCGATAATATTTGAATTGCTGGGACCGGTCTCAGACTCCTTGCCTTTACAATTCTTTTTGACAGGAAAGATATAATTCATTCCTCCTTCCTGGCCCAGTTTTATGTTTGTTGTAAAGGGGGCCAGTGGGTCAATTTTCCGAGCATTAGGTCTATATGATACGTGCAGTGTGCCCTTTGTTGTGGGTAAGTCTTGAGCTGTTGGGGCTATGACATCATCAGGTAAAGCCACGCCCTTATTTTGGCCTTCCACAATTAAACTTGTATTAGTCGTTGTGTTCTCTAGTCCGTCAATAACATGTAGAAGGTCTTTTATTTCCGTTATAAGAATGTTAACGGCCTTGATTGGTTTAAACAACCTGGATATTTTGTTTTAACTAACCGCAGGGGATAATGGAGCTTCAGCTCTTCTTTTTGACATGATTGCTGGGTCAGGCTATAATTCCCCTGCTGGCGTCTACAAACACTTGGAGTCGGTGCTGATTATAAATATTAGGCCAAACATTCGAAGCAAAGGTTTTTGCAAAACAAAGTTGACACACTTTTACAGCATGTTCTCTAATCAGAACTTCGAAGACCACCCCCTCAGGTCTGTTTGTCCTTAAACCGCAGGTAGGTATATCACCTTTCAGCTGCATTAAGAGGGCACTAGATTAGTAAATCACACAGCGCTCAATATACTCATTTGTACATCCCAAAGCGTGTAGGTTCAGCTCTCATTGTCCCCTCAATATAGATGTAGCGAAAAAATAAACTGCTCAATCGCCACTGTTATCGAGACCCTGATGACCCCGGCCACACCGCGGCAAACAGCAGGAAAGCAGCAGAGGGGCTTGTCCACTGGGCTTCGCCGGAGGGGCGTGCTGGCAGCCCTTTAGAAGTGGTTTGTGCTGATGCTGACGCTGGGGGGGGGGGTTCCTTATAATGGACGTTAAAGCCCTAGTAGTGAGGAACACCAATCTTAGTTATCATGGGCTACTGAATCTACTTTGGTGGGGAGTAGATGAAAGGAAAGTTATTAGGATGGGAGTTGAAGTAGAGGCAGGGCAAGTAGGCTCAAAATGTCGAAAAATAACTGAGATTTTCACTGCACAATTTGTAGAGAAGGTGAACTTAGAGAAGAGGTCTGAGCGTATTGAATATTTTTTATTTATTTTATTTTTTACATTTGTATAGCGTGCACAAACCCTGAGGCATAAGGGCGCTGTAGAGGATCGACATACAGGTACTTGGTCAAGCCCAGGGACATGCAAGGTAGGTACAAAGGCGGTCAAAGTACAGATGGGTTACAGGAGTATAAACATGGTATTAGATAAACAACCATGTTTTGAGAGCCTTCCAGAATGCCCAATAGGATTGCTCTGCTCTTAGGGACTGAGGGAGAGCGTTCCACATCTTGACTGCAATGACTGGGAAGCTGGATCCTCCTGCTTTGGCCTGTTTGTACTTATGTTGGGATAGTCTGTAGGTGTAAGGAGTCCTAGTTGGCCTGGATGGATGGATCATGGTGATTTCCTGTGATAAATAAGGCGGGGAAGTTTTGGATATACACCTGTGAGTAATAGTAAGAGTCTTGAAAGCAATTATTTCTCTGATCGGGAGCCAGTGCACTGCTTTATGGGCAGCAGTGATGTGTTCTGTTTTGGGGATGTTAAGGGCAGCTCAAAGGGCGTTATTTTGGATAATCTTGAGTTTTTTTAGGTTGTGGGCCGAAGTTCCAGTGAAGAGAACGTTACAGTAATCCAGTTTTACGCCGATTACTGCTCTGTGGAAAGGAAAGGTCTAGCCGCGTTTAGCAGTTTAGTTGAGAAGACCGCTGAGGAGGCTATGGCATTAACCTGCCGGGTTAGTGATAGTGTTGCGTCCAGGTAGACTCCTAGAGTCTTGACCGCAGGGGAGACTTTCATCATGGAGCCGTCAATGTTGAAGGCAGCAAAATCGAGATCTAGATTTCTTTAGCACCGACGTGGGCCCCACGAGGAGAAGTTCTGTCTTCTCATCGTTAAAGGAATGGTTTGGTCAGAAATGTTTATTGTCCCTACGGGTCGGCCATGTGTTTTTAAGCCTAAGTCGCTCGATATTAGAAACATTTCCTATGGACCTTACCCGGGTTTTCGTCCATTAAACGCACGCGAAAATAGGCAGCAGGGCGCAGCCATTTTGTGATAATCCTATCACTTGCCCCATCGCCCTGGGCGACCTGCTTTTGCGGCACTAAATCATATCCCCCGCCCCTGAGCCTGTCATCAGCAGACGTGTACCGCCCATTTCACAACGCCAAAGCACGTCTCGTGTCAACATTTGCTGCGCTTCAGCTAATGACGTGTCGCCAAGTCAGTCAATGAGTATAAACAGACCGTTTGACAACACACAGCAGCAGATTTTCGATTCCATTCCTCTCTCTGTGTTACTTTGAGTATTCTGTGACTCGTTTCTGTGCTCTGGTCAGCTACCTTCGCCGCTTGTAGCCCGTGTGAACACCTGTACCATCGCTATAAATAATTTTAGTTTGTTTACCACACAATGGCTATAATAATGCCCTACATGTACGAGCCCGAGTATACCGAGGAGGAACTACTGGAAAGGGAAACATGCGAAAATGGGGCTTCGGACGGCAGTTGGCAGGACGAATCAACGGATGAAGACACTGGACCTAGTCTCATGGACGGTGTTTCCACCTGGTGCACATGCAATCGGTACGAGCAAATGCCAACCGAGGACGAGAACTGCTGCTGCTGTGAAAACACGGGATGCATGGCCTACATTTCGGAAGGCGATCCACGGCCGCAATGCATCACTGAGCTGCCAGACTTCAGGGCAGCCTGCCTTACACGGTCCGTGTTGAGGATAATGATGGTGCTTATGCACGAACTTCACGCAACTGTTCGTCTTCGTAATCCGAGTAACGAGTAAGTATACTCTGGTTGTGATGCCACTACTATTTCAGTCGTCTCCTATATTCAAATTTACATCGACATATCATTGTAACGCAAGAAAGTCGTTCAATAGTGTGCAGTGTCTAGATAGCTTTTGTCCGAGCAGAATGCCATTAGTTACAAGAATTGTCATTGACAACAAAGGTTTAATAACCTTATCTTGGTCATTTAAAAACAGTTTGTATCATTCTTTTTCACAGGTGGTACAGGCTGGTGGCCTATCGTTCCTTTACATGGTGGCTTCACGGGAGTCTTGGACACCGCGCTCGAAGAGTAATACCCGCCTGTGCCGTTGGTGCCATACGACAAATTTTCCCCAGTGACAGCGGTCAGTACAGGGGATTTTCCCTCGCTGTGCTGCAACCTAACCTGTACAATGTGTAAAGTTTTGTATTTTTGTGCCATCAAAATAAGAAACAAAATAGAACACCACATATATTTTAACAACGGTTGTTTAGATTTTTTAAATGAATCAAGTGTGTCTCCATTCAAGAGTCTTCCTGTGCCTTGCCTGCACGCCCACCGGCCCATCCACCCCCCCCCCTATCAAAGGCAGTTCGCACCCAGGGATGAGCGCTGCCATGGTGTGCTGTCGGGGGGCGATAACGGCCAAGGTGCCAAACACCATGTACACTTCAAAGCTGTCTATCGTTCATGGGTGATTGTTCCCATGTCCACCTTCAGACCCTGTGTCCCCGGCCAGGATGCCGCCTGACGCTGGCCACCCCTCTGCAATCCACATAAGTGTGTCTCCATTCAGCAGTCTTCCTGTGCCTTATCTGCATGCCCCAGGCCCATCCATCCACCCCCCCCACCCTATCAAAGGCAGTTCGCATCCGGGGATGAGCGCTGCCATGGTGTGCTGTCAGGGGCGCAAACGGCCAAGGTGCCAAACAGCATGTACACTTCAAAAGGTATCCCACGCCCAGGGGCTTGCTCACATGGCCTCCTCAGACCCTGTGTCTCCAGGCAGGCCTACCCTGAAGCAGGTCGCCCCCCTGCAATCCACATAAGTGTGTCTCCACTCAAGAGTCTTCCTGTGCCTTGTCTGCATGCCCACCTGCCCATCCACCCCCCCCCTATCAAAGGCAGTTCGCACCCTGGGATGAGCGCTGCCATGGTGTGCTGTCAGGGGCGCAAACGGCTAAGGTGCCAAACAACATGTACACTTCAAAAGGTATCCCACGCCCAAGGGCCATCGCTCACATGGCCTCCTCAGACCCCGTGTCTCCAGGCAGGCTTCCCCTGAAGCAGGCCGCCCCCCCTGCAATCCACATAAGTGTGTCTCCACTCAAGAGTCTTCCTGTGCCTTGTCTGCACGCCCACCGGCCATCCACCCCCCCATCAAAGGCAGTTCGCACCCGGGGATGAGCGCTGCCATGGTGTGCTGTCAGGGGCGATAACGGCCAAGGTGCCAAACACCATGTACACTTCAAAAGGTATCCCACGCCCAGGGGCCATTGCTCACATGGCCTCCTCAGACCCCGTGTCTCCGGCCAGGATCCCACCCTCACGCTGGCCGCCCCCCGGCAAACCACATAATACCACGACATATACACGTCATTCATTCACAAACACACCCCTGTTTCTAATACTTTATAAACCACTTGATATGTCTCATGAGAACATCTTTGTGCTTTGCAAGTCAACTCCTGAACGTGCTACCTGAGAACCACTGAGATCGATGCTAATCTGCTCGTCGTTGTGCTATCTGTGAACTTCTGTGAGCGCTTCGAGCAAACTCGTCAATGTGCTAGCTGTGGCCATCTACCTGTTCTCCTGCCGCAAACTACTGGGCTTGCTGAATCTAACTTTTTGTTGGTCAAGGTAAGGCCATGTATCACAGTCATATTTCGCTCATTTTCAAATTTCTATCTATTTGCGAGTAGAGTACTCAATAGTGCTATGTTCATTGGTCTCATTGCTATTGACATGAGTTTCAATTGTTATGCTATCAATAGATCTATTTATTTTCATCTGTGTCAATTGTCATCGAATTGCATCCTTCATGGGGCCTGTCTATAATGTAAGCATGTTTCCTTCTCGTGCAAGACAGTACATCCAAGGGACGAGTCACATGTTCAGAGTTTAGTTCCATCATTTTTTAATTTGTGAAAGTAATGCAAATACTAAGCCGCACTTGATGAAGTGATATAGTTCCGGCGACCAAAACAAACCTTGCATTGAACATTGTATGGTTCATTTACTTTTTTATGACATTTTTATTCATCAAGGTTTTATAATAATCTTGATATTTACTTTTCAGAATTTTCAACAATGCCTGCCTGTTCGATTAGCAGTTGCCCTTCGAAGACCCATGCTAAATCTGAAGGCACTACAATGCATATATTCCCTAAAACTGTTGATCGAATAAGAGAATGGGTCAGACATTGCGGATATCCACTGGATGAGCTTGAAAGTAGAGTCCAACAAGTCTTTGAGGACAAGAGGGGTGATTGATACGGCATCTGCAGCCGGCACTTTTCCTCGAACATGTACGCCACATCTTGGGTAACAAAGAAGAATAAACGGCGAACGACACGAAAATTGCTCGCAAACGCTATTCCCACTCTATCCGTCCACATTCCGCCACTGGTGAGTCAAGTGTCCGGATTTAGCTTTAGGCCTTGCGGTAGTGTGTAGGTATCCGAATTGATTGATGTTTTAGGTGTTGTGTCCCTTGTAATACTTTCGATATTGATATGAGTGTATAGCTTTTTGAATAATGACATTTATCAATACATTATTTTTTGATTTTATAACCCTCAAAGGAAATCTATTTATGGGCACAGGGAACTGTGCTATATTGCGCATTTTCAATAGCATTATTCTCAAGTATTCTGTCGCCTTACATGGCAATTTTTAATATTGGCATTTCATTATCAAACAATAATTTACCTTTACAACTGCTTGACTATCCACTGAATCTGAAGCAAGAACATTCTACATCCGTGACGTGCCCACAGTTATCAACCACTTCTAGCGCGTATCAGGTAATCTTACTTAGCTATTCCGCTACAGACTTGTTTTATGCATGTCAAGTAATAGTTTTTATGTATCGTGTAATTATTTTACCGAATGTTTGGTTAGTGCTTTCCAATTGATATACACCTTAGTTGTCGTCCCCTGGTGTTTGTTTTCAGTTATAATCAGTGTTATCCATATTAATGCAAGTACTGTCTTTCAGGGAGATGCTGAAGCGTCCACCACATTGACAACATCTATAGATATTCTTCAGAAGCACGAGGTATGGATACTGACAGCTCCATCGAACTAGATCATCAGAGCTGGAATACTTGTCGTTTGGTTGTTCTACACAATGTTTCATTCGTGGTTAGCCATTGATATGTACCTGTGCGGTCGACCCCAAGTGTGTGTTATGTTTTCAATATTGTAATCCTTACTAATGCAAGTACTATGTTTCAGGCAGTAGATGGAGCGTCAACCCCTGCACTTGATGCGGAGCCTGACATTCAAGTAATTCCAGGGGAAGTGGAAGCGGGACCATGCGTATACTAATCGGCGCAACAGCTTTCGGAAGTGCGCACTACATTTACAACATCCATAGATATTCTTCAGCAGCACGAGGCATGGCTACTGACAGCTCCATCGAACTAGATCATCAGAGCTGGAATACTTGTCGTTTGATTGTTCTACACAATGTTTCATTCGTGGTTAGCCATTGATATGTACCTGTGCTGTCGACACCAAGTGTGTGTTATGTTTTCAATATTGTAATCCTTACTAATGCAAGTACTATGTTTCAGGCAGTAAATGGAGCGTCAACCCACTGCGTCAACCCACTGCACTTGATGTGGAGCCTGACATTCAAGTAATTCCAGGGGAAGTGGAAGCGGGACCATGCGTATACGAATCGGCGCAACAGCTTTCGGAAGCGTGTACTACATTTACAACATCCATAGATATTCTTCACCAGCACGAGGTATGGATACTGACAGTTCCATCGAGCGTGATCATATAACGTGATTCCATTTGCTATACTTTCTTCCTTATTAACGCAAGTACTGTGTTTCAGAGAGACGACGTAGCTTCCTCTACAATCACAACATCCCATTTAGATGATGCAGATGTAAATAAATCGGAGAAATAAGTTGATTAAATCGGATCATATTTAGATATCCATTGATTCTTTTAGACAATGCATCATTTGTGGTTATCTCTTTATATGTACCTGTGCCGTCGAGCCCAAGTGTGTGTTATGTTTACAATATTGAAAACCATACTAATGCAAGTACTGTGTTTCAGGGAGACGACGGAGCTTCCTTTACAATCACAACATCCCTTGTAGATGATGCAGATGTAAAGAAATCGGAGAAATAAGTCGATTCAATCGGATCATATTTAGATATCCATTGATTCTTTTAGACAGTGCATCATTTGTGGTTATCTCTTTATATGTACCTGTGCCGTCGACCCCAAGTGTGTGTTATGTTTACAATATTGAAAACCATACTAATGCAAGTACTGTGTTTCAGGGAGTTGCTGAGGCGCCCTCTCCAATAAAATCATTCATGGCAGTCTATGCGGAGCCAGAGGTACGGATACTGACAGTTCCATTGAACTAGATCATCAGAGCTCGAATACTTGTCAATGTTTAATTCGTGTTTAGCTATTGAGATTTACCTGTGTGGTCGTCCTCGCGTGTGTTTTATGTTTTCAATATTGTGACACATAGTAATGAAAGTACTATGTTTCAGGGAGTCGATTGGAGCGTCATTCCGTGCTGTCTATGCGGATCCAGAAAATATAGTCGTTGCAGCGCAAGAGGAAGGGAAGACATGCGGAAACGAATCGGAGCAACAGTGTGGAGATGTTGAAGTTCGTTTCAAGAAAGTTGCAAAGAAAAGAAACAAAAATAAGGTTAATTCAAACAGGTCATATTTTTAGAAATCGTTTTGTGCTGGGGACTATATAATGGTTTTTTTCTGTCAATTGTACTATACTTTATCTTGTGTTTAAACTGAACATCCCTTTTCCAATCTGTCCTCTAGTTACCCGTGGGTGTACGAACTATAATTACACAGACAGTGAAGCAAATGAGAGATGTTGCTTGCCAGACCATTTACACTATGGAGGAACTATTAATTCAGACGCGGCGTGTTGAGACTCGAGATGCTTATGTCCAATGGCCAGAACATGAATTGAATGTGTCCGGAGAATCCAGTAAAGTTTTATTGGACCATTGCTACAGAGCGACTGCACCACCACAAGAAGATGATACTGGATGTATTGAAGATAGTTCTGAAGTAGTCGCAGATCAATTCACACAATCTACACCAGCAAAAAAAATGCCACCCAAAAAGCTGTCGACATTGTTGTGTTCTCCCATCAATGTTCAAGTAACAGATGTTGAAATGACAGAGAATGAACCAGCAGCACTATTCACCGATGCATCAGAACCTGATATCAGCGATATTAGTTTCAATTCTGGTGATATGTCCGCAGCGATGCAGTTCGAAACAACTGTGATGCATGATGACAGTCTAATGAAAGAGGGCAAATACATAGAATTCGACAGTTGTTTGATGGATATTATAAGTATGCTGAAATGTGGGCATTCTGTTAGAGGGGAAGTATGTGGGAAGCCATTGATTCATGTGACTCGTCAAACACAAGGCAGTAACGTCAAAATACATGCCGCCTGTACATTACATCATACGTTCTCATGGTCTGCACAACCAATTCTGGGGAAACTGCCAGCAGGCAATCTACTGTGTGCAGCTGCCTCACTTTTTAGTGGGTCCAGTTTTAGAAAGTTAGAGTCTTTCTTTCAGTTTTTGGGACTACATTTCATTTCTAAAACGCAGTACTACAAATTCCAACATGATTATCTATTTCCGGCCATTAGTGATGCTTGGAAAATTTAACAATTGTCTCTAGAAAGTACATTTGAAGGCAAACGATTCAGGCTAGCCGGCGATAGACAGTGCGACAGCCCTGGATTTTCTGCCAAGTACTGCACCTACCACTTTCAGGACATGGATAGTAAGAAAATGGTGAGTTCGGTGGTCGTACAGGTGTCCCAATGTAAATCCTCAGTGGCCATGGAGAAACTAGGATTTATAAAATCATTGGAATATCTACAATCGAGGGGAATGCACATCGACCTCATAGCCACGGACAGACACGTTTCAATAGCCAAGACAATGAGAGAGCAGTTCCCACATATTAAACATCAATTTGACGAATGACATCTTGCAAAATCAATCAATAAGAAAATCTCGGCTGCAGGGGAAAAAAAAGGTTTGGAAAGTATTTCACAGTGGTCCCAGTCTATCAGCAACCATCTTTGGTGGAGCTCCAAAACTTGTGAAGGGTCAGTGGAAATCCTACTTGAAAAATGGCGGTCACTGATGCACCACTGTACCAACGTTCACCGCTGGACAGAAAACCAACATTTCCACCAATGTGAACATGGCCTTTGTCCCCAGAGGAGGCACGAAAGAAGAAGTGGTTGATTCCATCTTCACTTACACACAAAGCCATTGAGAAGATTGTTTTTGATAAAACTCTATCAAGAGATTTGAGGGGACTGACAGAATTCTGTCACACAGGAGGTTTGGAGGTGTTCCACAATATGTGCCTAAAGTACAGGCCAAAGCGATTGCATTTCGGCATACAGGGCATGAAACATAGGACTCTACTAGCGGTCTTGGCCCATAACGAGAATGTGTGCCGTGAACAATCTAGGACTACGGGAAATGTAGGGATGCTTCGCTACACTACGGCCTTTGCAAAAAGAAGTAAGAAATGGCTGGTGAAACCAGTATATGAGGAAATGGAGTTCGACTTTGTTAAAGGCTTTATTGTTAATGTACTAGAGAAGCACAGACATGGAATTTTGAGCGATTCTGTGCAGAGCACTGATGCATTGCCACCAAACATTGCCACTGTGCCATGTCTACCCAAAGCAGAGCTCGTTGAGAAGTACAAATCCTGGTTTAAATCATTGTAATCTGATTGTCTTTTTGAAAAAAATGTTATTGTACAGTGTACATACAAAGTATGCTAACCCTAACCCCTCCCTTCACTATCCTGGGTGGCGAACAACCTGGGTGTCATCTTTGACTTCTCTCTCTATTCACCTCATATCGCTGACCTTGTCAATATGTGTATGTATATATTTTTGTTGATGTAACTAAGCTTTGCAATCTCATGTAAATGCTGCGCACTGTTAACTGAGGGGAGGCTTGCGCATTGCAAATAATGAAACAAACAATAAATCTCACTTTCAACTCAACTCCTCGGGTACTTTATACTTTTCCTGACCTTTCCTCAAAAAGTCAAAGTCTCCATAGTTATGGTTCTCTAGGGCTGCAAAGCTCGCGGACAACGAGGACAAAATTGGGGGCCTTAGAACGCGCCAAGCGAGGCGTTGCAGGTGGGAGAGAAGCCAGTTCGCATTAGCACATTGAGGCCTAGTACAAAGATGGAGTCGAAAATTCAAGTTCTCACAGATGGCTTTACACGGGATGTTGCAAAGTAAGAATGTATGCTCATGCAGAGTGAAGGTCAGCGGCTTTGATTTTTTGCTCGCGGGCTTAAGTGGCCCACGACTCGCACTGGCAGTATAAGGTTCTATTGTTTTTTGACCTTGAGAGACAGGGACCATGCCGAAAAGGACTTCATTTGAAGGAGGGGTGCAATAACGTAAGAGACGATAAGGCTGAAAATTCTGAAACTACACCGAGTTTCATGTTAGTTCAGTATATGAAAAATCGTTGGCACAAACAGAGTGGGATTTACGGACTGCATTACGCTGACACAATGGAAATGGCAAATCTAATGTAAGTAACTCTTTAGACGATTTTATACCGGAATATAATACCAATAGCGTACCGTTAAAGGCAGGTTAAGTTGTACTTGTTCGTTCTGTGTGGTATATTACAATGAAGAGCAAGTAAAACATTTGTGGGATCGTCTTTCTACCGGGCACATGGGCATGCATGTGCCCATTCGACACGCATGTAGACAAACAGTCGTTTCTCAGTGGTTCAACGCTAATAAATCATTACATTGTGTCTTAACCTCGATTTCTTTTGTCAGTTTGCGCATTGCTTTTAGAGCCGAACATAATCCATTGCACTATCCTCGCAAGCAAATAGTTTCAGCTCGGCCGTAATAAATAAAATGAATAAAAGTAATAAAGATCGGCTGGTGAGACTAATTTCAATTTTTATGTTTTCAAAACAGGTACATCCTAACGTACTGCGACTGCCACCTATTCCAGACCCCGGCCGACGGATTTTTCAATCGCTAGCTGCAGCTTCTTGTAAAAAACTGCACTACTTTGACTATTTTATGGGACGATCGCCAAGGGCCCATATGCCCTTATGCAGTACTAGCGGCTAGAAGCAACATATCAACCTTTACGGTGGCCTAGTGCCTAGTTGATGGAACAGACTTGCGGTTCACCGTGCGACCAAAGTGCTTCTTTTAACGAAAACCAACACCCTGTGTACCATAAAGGAACAGCGCGTGACTCACGATAAACTTCAGAGGATTTGTGGATCGAGAGCAAAGAAAAAAAATTCCATTCCGATTTAATATGCCAATTGCTGAATATTCTCTAAACATTTAATGTAAAATAAATGTACTTTACCAAATGTACTGTATTGCTGTTTGATTTTAAAGTACAGTTTCATATTCCGAATTGTGGCTCGCTGTGTTGTGAGTTGATCTGTGTTGGTTTCCGGGTTCTGTGTGAAGTCGCGTAGAAGACGACTGGGTGCGTTTGCCTACGCAGCACAGAAACGTCACGGAGAGAGGCGGGGAAAATGAATGTTTTGATAATGTCAGGCTCAGGGGCGGGGGATATGATTTAGTGCCGCAAAAGGAGGTCACCGAGGGTGATGGGGCAAGTGATAGGATTATCACAAAATGGCTGCGCCCTGCTGCCTGTTTTCGCGTGCGTTTAATGGACGAAAACTCGGGTAAGGTCCATAGGAAATTTTTCTAATATAGAGCGACTTAGGCTTAAAAACACATGGCCGACCCGTAGGGACAATAAACATTTCTGACCGAACCATTCCTTTAAGACAGAGACCATGGCTCGCCGTCCAGGCCTGGATGGTGGCATAGGTGGTGTTCAGGGCAGCAGCATCGATGGCTATAGGTGCCAGAGAGGGGGAGGAGGATCTGAGTGTCGTCGGCATAGTTGGTATATGTTATGCCGAGAGAGTCCAGAAGGTCAAAGAGTGGCTTCGTAAAGATATTGTAAAGCATTGGTGAGAAGCAGGATCCTTGCAGTCCCCCACAGCTGGTGGGAGCTGGTTCGGCACCGACCGTTTCTGAGAAGACTTCCATGCTTCTACCTTCTAGGAAGGAGGCAATCCAGGAGGCCACCTCTGGGAGAAGGAGGCTGCTGATATTAGGTGTTGGCAGAGTATATTATGATTAACTAGATCGAATGCGGCAGAGAGGTCTAGGAGGAGCAGGAGTGCCGGTTTTCCTGCATCCCTAATTTCATCTATCTGGTTTTTCAGGTCTAGGAGTGCTGACTCAGTGCTGTGACGAGGGCTGAAGCCTGATTGGCGGACTCCTAGGATGTTGTTATTTTCAAGGTGTTGTTGGATTTGTATGTATGCAGCTCTGTCAAGAATCTTCAATAAGAAGGGAACTGTGGTGATGGGCCGGTAGTTGTTCGGAATTGTCGGGTCAATTGATGGGTTTTTTAGGAGGGGAAGGACCCAGGCCTCTTTGAGGCAGGCGGGCATTGTTCCGGTCATGAAGGAGGAGTTGATGAAGGAAGTGATGAATGGGGCTAGCATTTCCGCACACTCCTTGATGAGGGGTGCTGGACAGATGTCTCCTTTACATCTGGATGGCTTCAAACCTTTTAGGATGTGGAGGGTTTCTGGTTCAGTGATTCTACTGAAGCTGAATGGGGGTGCTGCTGGAATATTCAGGGAGGATTCCGTAAACGGACTGGAGGGCTTTAGGCTAGCTCGTTTGGCAGAGATTCTGTTGTGGAGCATGTCCGTTTTGTTCAACATAGCGTTTTGGATGCTGGTTCACAAAGCTGGGTCTTTGGTAATCACAGTGGCTGGTGGTGCTGGGGTTTCTAATTCCCTCATGATTGTGAATAGTTTCTCTTGTGTCGGATTTGGCGTTAGCTATTCTGGCATTGAATGTGGAGGCTTTGGCTTTGGTAGTGGGTTTTTTATATTGTTTAGATAGGAATGTGAATTCCTGTTTAGTGTCCTCAGAGGGAGTTTTCTTCCAATGAGTTTCTGCAAGTCTTTTTTTGGTTCTAAGGTCTGAGAGCTCTTGAGTGTACCAAGAGTTGAGGTACGATACTGGTTTAGCTTTTTCAGTGGTTAATGGGGCAATGGTGTTCATAGCATCGGTTAAGGTTTTTGTATAGAGTTGGGCTAAGCTCTCAGGATCAAGATTTTCCAGCCTTCAGGTTTGAGGGCATCGAGGAGCGGTAAGAGGCTGTCTTTAGTTAGCTACCGGATGCTACGAGCTAGGGTAGGCGGTAGCCGCTTGGTTGGGGTTTGGGCAGAGGGTCGAAGGGGATAGTGAAGGCAATAATGTGACGATCTGACCAAGGACTGGGGAGTTGGAGTTGACGGTTATATGACTGTTAAGGTCTGCTAGCCAATCCAGAGAGCGACTTTCGATGTGTGTAGGGTTGCAGAAGCCCATAGCAGTCAGGGAATGTTCTAGTGAGGTAGCATGTGGGTCAGTGCCGTCATTGAGGCCAAGATTTAGATCTCCTAGGTGCCTTTGACACCGTTGACCACCCCTTACTCCTAGACACTCTTTCCTCCTTTGGTCTCAAAGGCTCTGTCCTCAACTGGTTCTCCTCCTACCTAGCCAACCTCTCCTTTGCCGTCGGCTTCCCCCAAGGTTCTGTACTTGGCCCTTTTCTCTTCTCACTATATACCTCCCTCCTTGCTCCCATCATCTCTTCCTTCGGTATCTCCCATCACTTCTACGCCGACGACACCCAACTCTTCTTCTCCTTCTCTTCTTTTACCCCCGACATCACCCTTCAACTCTCCTCCTGTCTCACTGCTATTAAATCTTGGATGTCCTCCCACTTTCTCACCCTAAATACTGACAAAACCAAAGTTTTATTCCTCCCTGTCAACACACTTCCTCCCCTCTCCCCCCTCCCTCCATCCATTTTCCTTTTGCACATCTCCCCATCTCTGCCTCTGCCTGCAATCTCGGCCTCCACTTCGACTCGAACCTCTCCTTTACCCACCATATCTCTCTCACCTCCCGTGCTTGTCGCTTCCATGTCTATAACATTCCCAAAATTCGATCTTCCCTCACCTTTCACGCCACCAAACTCCTAATATCCTCCCTCTTGGCCTTCCCGCCTCACATCTAGCCCCCCTTAAATCCCTCTACCATTCCGCTATCTGTACTCTTTGTTCCCTTTCTCCCTACGACTCCATCTCCTCTTCACTCTCCTCCCTTGGCTGGCTCTCCTTTCACTCCCAACCCAAATTCAACTTCCTCTGTCTCGTCTTCAAATCTCTTCATGATCTTGCCCCTCCCTATCTATCCTCCCTCCTCTCATTCTACTCCCCCTCTCGCCCCCTCCTTTCTGCTGACCACTTTCTACTCACTGTCCCACCTGCACCATGCGCCCCTTCCCGCTTCCACTCCTTCCAGCTCCTTGGCCCTCTCCACTGGAATTCTCTTCCTCTCCCTATCTGCTCCATCTCCTCATACCCATATTTCCGCTCCTCCTTAAAATCCCACCTACTCCAACCTGCCTCCTGTCTGCTTCACTCTCCTTCCCAGTGCTGCTCTATCCTACTCAGGTTTAACTCCGTTTTACATTGCTTCTTATGTATTCTTGTTGTTTCATGTAAAGCGCTTTGGATTAAAGCACTATATAAAATCTAATAAATATAATACAAATAACTATTTTGGATTTAGGCTTTAACTTGTTTCCTATTATGTGAAGTAGGTTTTCTTCAAAGGACAGCGTGGGGCCAGGAGGGCAATCTACGATGTGGGTGGTGATAGTGTTGGTTGGGCAGGTGGTGAGTTGGAGAGATAGGATGTTGCAGGTTTAAATGAGGGAGGAGCTGAGTTGCCTTAGGTGAATGTGGTCCCTGGTGATGAGAGCTACTCCGCCACCTCTGGAGATCAGTTTGTCACTCCTAAAGATAGTGTAACCTGGAGGGATAACTAGGGAGAGGGCTGAGCCGGATGCTGTATCTAGCCAGGTCTCTGTGATGGCTAAGGCATCAAGGCTATTGGTCGTTAAGAGATCGTGTATGTCTAGGGCGTGGGCTGGGAGTGAACGGGCATTGACTAGAGCTAGGTTAAGGGGAGGATTAACTGGTTTGTGTGTGCTTACTTTGATGTTGGGGGTAACAAGGTCCGTAAGAGTTGGGCAGGTTAGGGTTTGGGTGGGCAAGGGATTAGGTGTCATTAGCGAGAGTTGGTCAGCGAGCACGTTGATGCTGGTGTTGGTGGGAGAACTGACAAGTACGGTGGTGGCGTCCTGTTCATCAGGAGCATGAGGTGTGATAACGTGGCTATTCTCAGGTACAGTTCTAACACAGGTGGAGGCAGCGTGGGCAAATGCAGGTGCGGGCCTAACACAGGTAGTGGAGGCATGGGCATTCATGGGTGCAAGTACATTTCGGTAGGCATTTGCAGGTGCAGTTATGACACACTTAGAGGCAGCATGGGCATTCATGGGTACAGGCCTGACATAAGTGGTGGAATCATGGAAATCATAGGTGCAGATGCATTTTGGTGCGCATTGTGAGAAGCCTGACGGTGTCTCACAGCTAGTCCCCAGGGATCTGTCATCCAGGTGGTTAGGACACGGCCATCGCTATTGGATCCAGTTCCTGGGGGGTGGACCAGTGCGGGAGGATCACCTGGATGGTGGTTTTTCAGGGAGTGGAAGTGGGACACCAAAGGGTGAGACGTGGTATGCCCTTTCCTGTAACCCCTTTTCCCCCTCCTTCTGGGTAGGATACCTTGAAGCTCAACCCCCCCTTCCCCTTTCCCGACACAAACACTTTCTCACGGACAGTTCATCGTGAGCGACAACGGACTAACACTAGAGCCGTATGCCTGACATGTCCCAACACCCTGGTCAGGCAATTACTAATCATTACACACACCTGACACCCATCACACTTCCCTACACGGATAAAAGGCAGAGCACGAAAGCACACTCTGAGCGAGGAAAAGCACACGAGGAAGCAGCAGTTCCAAGATGGCGATTTAACACAAGGAGAAAGGCGGCGAGACCGGAGAGGGTTGCAAGGAGGGAAGTATCCTTGACCTCTAGAAACTGTTACTTTCCCGAGCCTTGGAAAGTGAGAAGCCTAAGACCGGGAACTGACGCTGATCTATCCTACACTGTGCTTCAAAGTTATCCGGGGCGCTCCCGTGTTGATAACCCAGGCCAGGAGGAGCGATTGCCGCTGTGATACTGTCCTTGCCTCCTGCAAGAAAGCCGTGCCAGTAAAAGCAGCACAGCCGGTGTGTCGGAGAAACCGATACGAAATCAGCTTGTGTTTGAACCAAGGTTGCAAGTGGCAACATTGTAATAAGAAATCCACAAAGGACAGTTTTTGAAGAGCATGTGATGAGAGGCACGAACAAGTGGAAACTAAAGGAGTGAATGTACTGTGAAAAAGCCAAATAAGATACCGGGTACAGAGTGGTCCGGCACCACATGGATGCTCATTCAAAGGTTTCTGTAAGGTATCAAACTGAATGGCAACTGCATTGTAAAAAAGGAACTCTGTATCGAAGTGCTCCTGCGGCGGGTCAAGCTAAACCCTGTGCACATTCGAAAGTCTTCGATAAGGATAAAGTGAACTGCAATTGGTCCGAGCCTGGCTGAGGGAGACTAATTGAATGTGAAGAAGGGATCTGAGCCCGGTTTAGCGGGATCCGGGGTGAACCGTGAGTCACTGAGAAGGAATAAAGAAAATAAATGTATCAAGCCGAAGCACAAAAACCGCTCGATGGAATTAGATTAAATAACAAACAACTTGGGCATGAAGCGTTGCATTAATAGTTGATGGGGAAGGTGGTGCCCACTTCTCCCAAAAATACAACTATACCTCCCATGGTGCCTTGCAGCAGAGAAGGTTTTCAGAAATGAAAATCTACAATTTTCTTTTTGTTTGCTCGATACAAGCGATTACCGCGGTAATACTGGGTGAATGCTAAAATTCATGTGAAGATGGGAGGTTGTCTGGAGAGCCAGTTACAGTTCAGATGTTTTCTCATTTTCAGGGTAATACTGGGGTAATCCCGTGAGATTACTGTGACTACAATGGAAGATGCGACCGCGAATGAAACTGCATCACACTAATGAAGAGTGATAGGGGGTAACGTAGAGGGCTACTGAGGGAAAAAGCAACTGAAGGGAGTTGGGGCACCATGAAAAGAAGAGGGGGGAGCTTGGTGAGGACCTGTGAGGGCAGGGAAGAATTTTTGATTTTTCAAGGATTTTCACATTTTCGCCCTAATACCGGGTTAATACCGCGGGCATGGGTAGATCATTGCTGCTGCATGTGTAGTTCGTTTACATTATCGGGGGAATCCTGTAGGAATCAGAAAAGGGTTTAATAAAAATATGACATTTTACGCCTACAGTTATCACATCTACTAGTCAGGGGTCATGGGTCATTGTGCCAGTGGCCATGGCCAAATGTCATGGCTAGTGGCCCCCGAAGAAACTATAGTATAACAAAACCCATGTAAAACAGTGAAAAAACCTTGATTAAGAGAGAGTTAAAGTGATGAGATTTAACACAACAAAACCCCTGAAATTCAGCAATCGCATTTCGAGCAAGTCCACTTTAACTATGTGGCCCCCTGTTGTGCATCGCATGACCACAATTACATCACTGGTGACATCTATATTTATTTCATACATGACATCACTGATGAGATGTAGTGGGCCCCAAAGAAACCTATTGTTGCAACGTACAGTGGCCAAGGCTGTAACCCAAGGCCATGGCCAGTGTGCAACATGGGGTGCATAGTTAAGGTGGACGTGCTCGAAATGCAATTGATTCATTTCAGGGATTTTGTTGCATTAAATCTGCTGACCTGAAGGACCATGGGTACAGTACATGTCACACTAGGGATAATATTACACACACGCCCTGTCAATGTCCCTTTTGGAATTTCGAAAACAAGCCGTGCAATACTTTGCACCTACCACTTCACATGCCACTAAATATCAGTCTTTGCAAATCATGTGAATCTAAGCAGCTACAAGCATCAGAAAGACGATCACAGGTATGTAATATTTGTCATAGTCTTGTAGCAAACCCAGAGCCCTCTTTTCTTGTTTATACGTAGATCCTAAAGGCACTCAAAGGGTTACATTGCTTTTTCATATAGTCTGTCTGCAGTGTATGGTGTTATTTAGAGCAGTTTTTGTGAATATGCTCAATGTTGGCTGAATCACGGGCCTAACAACAAAATATTGGCCTTTGTATCTCTGATGTGGGGGACATAGTTTACCTGTAAAACCTGCACGTGTATGTCATACCAATCCAGCAATGACTGACACACACATGTGCACCATTCCCAAAAATGAGATCCGGTGTACAAGGTTATATGTAGAGTACCCTAGCATATGGGATGTCCTGTCTATTAATTGAGCTGTTAATTTTGTTATCTTTGATTTGATGATCCACTAATTTTAGCCCACAAAATGTAATTAAAAATAAAAAATAACTCCTTAATGGCGACCATAATATATCATACCACTACAGGTGCATGTTTCAGTCCCATAGACCGGCCTCAGGTGGCTTAAAGAAAACCCATCTAAATCATTGGTATGTTTTTTGGATACATCCCAACTTTCAATAATTCTCAATTTGGTTATAGCCATGTTTGTAATTCAATAATGTCAGACTATAGAACGCCCCCTCATGTAGCTCAAGCACAGAGTGTGCACCCCATTCTCGTGTGAATGTGCTCATTGCATCTCCTCCCACAAGTAACGATATATGCATTAATGTTCCTCGTCATTTCAATCCACTTCCCACTTTATCTTTCCGTCATTCCACCGTGTGCACTACCGTGACGCTCATGAAATTAGACCTTCCTGTGGCAATTTCAATGTCTGAGCCACTACACTGGAGCGGGCAAGCTCGATTCCGGATAGGCTAAAGGGGGGTCACGTGATATTCTCTGCTATCTTAAAGTCAATATCCTGATAGCTTGTAAAATGAAGTCCCCATATTATATTAAAAAGCGAAACAGTTTATCATGCAGAATCGTTAGAGGAAGTAGCTTGTACGAATTGCCCTCATTGATTTATTGAATACTTGTCCTGGAATTCTGTATGTAAGTCCTAGGAAGCTTGCGACGTCATCTCTGTTATCCAGTTGGCCAATGAGTTGTGATTATCGATGTATCTTATACAATCTAGGATGGCTGTACTGATGATGTAGGAAATGCATTTGGAACACATTTTGTCTAGAATGGGTTGGAACACAATACCATAGTTCCCAGAAGCAAAGCATTAGAGGACTGCCTATCCTCATTCACAAGAAACATACATTTATATTTTAAGGCAATGCACTTCTTAACATCCATAACAAGAATGTAAATATTCTAACAGTAGGCAAGAAAGGTCCTTCCACTGCTTCACTGATCCTAAAATGGGTGCATTTTGTCTTTAATATTCCTCAGCTGAGAACAAAGCCTCCATGATGAGAACATATACCGTTGATTACGACAGAGGTGGGTGTCCCATCCGGGGAGAACATGGATTACGATTGCACGAGAGCCGGTTCTCCATCAAAGAGAAAGCATGGCGTCCTGATCAAATTGATTTTACAAGACATTTACTTCACGTGTCCTTTCTTCAGGGGGACCTGATATTCCATTTCATAGAGATTTTTTTTTGGGGCCGTGTGGTTGAATAAAAGATGACAGTAATTGATAGATAGAAGTCTGCTGAGCAATATGAAAGAAGCTGGAGATGACAAATTCTGCCTTTTCTAACTATATTCATCTATCTTGGTATATATGATTAGTAAAAATGATTAATACTGTCCTGCTTTCCTATATTAGATGTTTAATGCCGATATGTAAAATTCAAACAAACCAATAAAGAGCCAATAAATAAATATTCTTTTGATTGATAAGTGATCACATGGTTTCATCCTTTTTATACAATATAGAAAGCTATAAGCAGCAACAGTGACATATTTTGTATAGGGTTAAAAGAAACAAAGATAAGCAATGTCTTAACTGACCGACTCCTTTCTGAGCCTGATGATACAGTGAGTATTGTTATTACATAATCATCTTAATGTTGCATAAGTTACATTTGATGTCATTTCTACATGGGGAAATGTAATTCTCTTTTCTACCCCATTTTTGTCAGTCTTGATTAGTGAAGCCACCAGAGAAGGGGTTGGGAGCAGAATTCTGTCTCGGATGGTTAAACCTGTTTAAAATTTCAGCTGAAGCCTTTTCTAAAGACAGGGTGCCTATTATCTTTGCCCACCACTTCCCGGAAGAAATGGGTGTAGGAGGGAGGGGTTTGTGGTTGTGTATCCACTTTCTAGTTCCTACAGATCTGCACTCCCATACCCTGGATACATACACACAGGGCCTCATTACAATAGTGCTTGTCTGGAAACAACGGTGCCGGCAAGCCTACCAGCACCGTTGTTTCTGGGCCGGCACACTATAACTCTGCGGGCTGGTGCCGGCCCGCCCACCAGGGCCAGACCTGCCGAGCGGGACGGCACCCGTTCGCAGAGTTCTCACGGGAGCACCGAACGGTGCAAGTGCTCCCATGTCTGCTCCAAGCCCTGACTCCTACCATGGTCCGTGTTATCTGACACAACATCGCGTAACTATTATGACCATTACAGGTACGAACTGAGCAATATGACACATAAATACATGACAGCAGAATGACAGAAGGGAGTCTTTCTCCTCCGTTCTGAAAATGGAGGACATGTAATTCAGATTTTCCACACATTTGTTACAGAAAGTCATAATTCTATTAAAGACACGGAGGCGAAGGATTATGCTTTCTCTACAACTTTACTGTTCATCAGCAAAGAAACAGTACCAAAGAACATGAATACAAAATCTAATAAAAACTACAATAACCATGTTTTTCTGAGATTTGTAGTTCATTTTGATTGGTCCTCAACTGACCATGTGATAGTTCCATAAACCAATCAACAAGTCCTCAATGCATCAAAACTCCTGTCCTCTTTCACTTCCTCCTCTTTCGTTGTCTTTGCGAGGATGAGTTCTGTACGTCTTTGATATCTTCTTCCATTCTCAAATTCCTGCCTGTTTGCCGTCTGATGTCGTCCCTGAAGAAACATACATTCAAAAGGTGACTATAAACTGAAACCGAGTGGGTCATCGTAAATTCCACATTTAGTAATAACCTGTAAACTCATTGATTATTAACAACATCTTCATAATTATTCTACATCCTGTATGATTCATTACATAAATAACAATATTACATGACATGTAAAATATCTCACTCTTACGATTGATCGGGTGGGATAATCCTTCGCCTCCGTGTCTTTAATAGAATTATGACTTTCTGTAACGAATGTGTGGAAAATCTGAATTCTATGTCAAGACCGGAGGCTCGGATTATGCTTGTTCAAAGCTTACTTACCACTAACGATGTTGCACTTTCCATGGGTTTAAAATAGAAAGTTTTAAAGGTCGATTCATTCGACCAATCCGCAGACCTCATAATGTCTTCCACTCTAGCACCAATATTATAAGCTTTAGTAGCCATCGCTCCTCTAGCTGAATGAGCGCCATACCTCTCAATATCTATGCCCGCTTCTGCCATCACCCACCTGAGCCATCTGGCTATGGTAGCTGGTCTAACCGCTTTAAAAGGTTTACAAATTGCTATCAATAATTGAGTTATCCCCTGAGGCTTTACTTCCCTCGTCATATCTTCGTATGCCGCTAAGCATCTCACTGGACATAATTTTGGTTGGTTTGGAAAAGATTCATATGAAATAGATCTCAACCCCGTTTTGGTCCTCTTAGATAAGGGAAATGTCACTCCGTTAGGGGATATACTTTTCCTGTTAACCTCCAGAGCTCTAACATCAGAAGATCTCTTACATGCTTACAGACATAAGAGCATGGCTAACTTGCCTGAAATTGCTTTACGAGTCACATATTGATTATCTGGCCATGTCAAAAATAATCTCAAGACCTTGTCCACATCCCATAATTGACTATATTTTTCGCTAGGGGGTTTAAGCATCTTTACTCCTCTGAGAAGTCTACAAATGAATGGGTGTTCTCCAATCGCTAAGCCTTCAACTCTAGGATGCCCTGCCGATATCGCAGACCTGGCAGTATTAATGGTCCTGTACGCCTTACCTTGCGCTGCCATCTGAGCTAAAAAATTTGCTACATGAACTACATCCGTTCTATCGGGATGAATGTTCCTCTCCAAACACCAGCTACTCCATCTAACCCATGTTGATCTATAAGCTTAATGAGTCCCTGGGGCCCAGGATTCGTTAATGATGTTTTCAGCATCGTCCGATAGTCCTGGCCTAATCCAAGATCCCCTGAAATCGCCCACGCTAAGAGATTGAGTCCTCCTGACCTCACTAAAGGGTGACTGAGGCCCCTGGGATCTCGAATGATTAATTCCCTGTTGGGTAAAATTAGTGGGTTCTGATAAGTCAATTCCAGTAGACTGGGAAACCACACCTGTCCTCTCCAATCCGGTGTTATTAGGATTAGGGATGCACTCTGACGTCTCATCTGAGCAAGCGTCCTCGTTATCATGGAAAACGGAGGGAACGCGTAGTTCCTCTGATGGCCCCAGGATTGCAGAAAAGCATCCGTTGCTTCTGCTTCCGGGTCCGGTCTCCAGCTGAAGAACCGGGGTAATTGCCTGTTCAATCTCGATGCAAAGAGGTCGATCTGGCATGGACCCCACCGAGACATTAGTTCCTGGAACACCCCTTCGTCCAGCTTCCAATCGCTGGCGTCTCTGAGGTATCTGGTGTTCCAGTCGGCCACTTCGTTCTGTTGGCCCGGCAGGTACTCTGCCGTCACTGAAACTCTCCTTTCAAGACAAAATTCCCAGAATTCCTTTGCCAGTTCTGCTAGAATTCTGGATCTTGTCCCTCCCAGTCTGTTGATATATCTGACTGCCGAGACATTGTTCATTTTCAGTAAGAACGCAACATTGGACCTTCTCCTGGGTCCAGCATTTCACTGCAAAAGATCCTGCCAGTAATTCCAGGCAGTTGATGTGGAGACCCGTCTCCTGATCCGACCACCTGCCCCCTGTCGACAGGTCTCCGCATCGGGCTCCCCAGCCCCATCTGCTGGCGTCTGATTCGATGATCAGGTCCGGGGATTAACCAAATATGGCTCTCCCGTTCCATGCATCCATGTGAATGAGCCACCATTTCAACTCTTCCCTCAGTTCTTGGGAGATATTCACCTTTGATTCGTATGATGCGCCCTTCCTGAGGTGATAAATCTTCAACCTCTGGAGTGCTCTGTAATGAAGGGGTCCCGGAAAAATTGCTTGGATTGATGCCGCTAGGACTCTACCAATCTCGCAGTATCCCTCAGCGAGAGTTCTCCCTTCGCTAGTGTGTGTCTCAGCTGCTTCTTGATCTCGTTCACCTTGTGAATGGACAGGCTGAGGGTTCCCTGATTCGAATCCACTATGAATCCTAGGAATTCCATAGTCTGAATTGGTACTAAGCTGGATTTCTCCCAATTTATAATAAAGCCAAGGCTTTCTAATAAGTCTATTGTTAACTGTATATGTTCCACCAATGTCTCCTTCTCTTGGCACATCAGGCATATATCGTCTAGATATATTATGAGTCTTATCCCTTGAGCCCTGAGATATGATACTACTGGCTTCATCATCTTGGTGAAACACCATGGTGCCGATGCTAGGCCGAAGGGTAGGCATCGAAACTCCCATGTCGCCTCCCCCCAGATGAATCTCAGAAATCTGCAGTGTTCCTCCGCTATGGGGATAGTCAGATATGCATCTTTTAAATCTATCCTGGCTAGCCAGTCTCCTTGAATTAGAGTATCCCTTAGTAGGTGTATCCCTTCCATTTTGAAGTGTCTGTACACCACGTAACCGTTTAGGCCTCTTAGATTTATTATTGGTCTTGTCTTGTGTTTCCCTTTTACTAGGAACATATTGCTTATGTAACCTCCTGACTGATCTGATGCGGGTCGTATAGCTCTTTTGCTTTCCAGCCCTCTCAATTCCCTTTCCAGCAAGATCTTGTCTTCCCTGTTCAATACCATCCCTCTTGGTGGTTTCTCCTGCTGAGGTGTATCTAGAAAATCTATATAGAAGCCTTGAGCGGTCTGAATTACCCAGGAATCCCCCGATATATTCAACCAATTCTTTAGAAATTGAGCAGTTCTCCCACCTACTTCTAAGATATTTAGATGTGGGATTGGTATTCTCACCTGGGTTATTTTGCTGACGTTCCCCTCGCCAGTTTCTTCCTCTTCCTCTACCTCTCGATGGGAAGAAAGGTGTCTGTTTGCGCTCCTCATGATCTCTCCATTGCGCTCTGTCTTGGTATGATTGATTGTATTGGAACCGGCCAGCCGAACGACCCCTTCCTCTGCTGGCCCGTCCAAAAATCTGCCTCCCGAAAACTCTCTTAAGAGTGGCTTGAGCCTTATCCAAAGCTGCATAGGAATTTACGAATTTGGTGAGCTCCTTGATAAAGGAGTCCCCAAACAACTTCCCCTTCGCCGAGGTGGCGGATTATGAGGAGGCTAACTCACTCAATTTAGGGTCAGTCTTTACTAGCAAAGATCTCCTCCTTTCTGTGGTTATAGCATGATTAGCGTTCCCTAACATGCATATCGCCCTTTGGGCCCATCCGATAAGGATTGCCGGGTCTATCGGCTCCCCTTTTACTTTCGCTTCTTCTCCCATCTGGAGAATCTTTGTGAGGGGTCCCGTCATATCCAGCATCTTGTCCTGGCACGATCGCCAGGATCTATCAAGACCCTTCCTCACATCTTTAGTAAACTTGCTCATAAAAGTGATCATTTTATCATCTATTACGGGAGTGTCTGCCGCACCTTCAGGGAGGAGTGGTCTGGGGCATTCCGCCCTCATCTTGCTTCTAGCCTCTTTGGCTAAGGGCGCCCTCAGGCGTTTCTTTAAATATGCCAGAATTCTTCTGGGGGGTTCCCATTCTGATGATCTGTGATGGATCAATGCTTCTGGATCGAAATCCCCCTCATCGGCAACATCCTCCTCCTCCTTGTTCCTTTGCTTTGACGCTTCATGGCTCTCATCCCCTGATGAGGATATTGATAACACTTCCTCTTCCTCGGGGTATTCCTCCTCCCAATCATTCTCACCCTCATCTGAGGAATCGGAGGATGACTCACGTCCCCTGCTAGGCACCGTCTTACCCTTTCTCTTCCTTTTACCACCTTTCTTCTTCGGTGGGGAGCCCCGGGGGGTGTGGGCCTCTTCTGCCCTACGGGCTGATTTACTGCCCCCTTTTGATTTTATGCGTGCCTTAAGATACTTGACCTCTTCCATGCCCTGAGAGAATCGCAGCCAATCCTCCATCAGCGCTATTTGCTGGGGATTATGTCCCAGTGAAGCCCCCAGGGCTTTCTGGAAAACATCAGTCATGTCTGAATGATTCCTCTTCTGGCTAACACTAGCCTTCCCCATATCACTGGAGGAGCTCGTGATTCTCAGGCCCTGGGGAGAATTTATGTTAGAATGATAGTATTCAAATATATACCAGGGCTTCTCAGAACGAGATTGTAGGTAATTTGATAATATCTCCCTGGTTCTGATTATATCACGGATATAATACTATATTAACACAGGTTTTACCTGGGACTGTGCCCGTATGAGGTGCGGTATCAACTGACAGCCTGCAGGGGCGCTGTTGAGTTCTTCCACAGGACGCTACGTTCGTACGATGCGTGCTGTGGCAAATCGTATTATTATTATATAGCTTTCGCCGGAATAAATATCTCTCGTGCTTCTCACCAACCGAATGAAAATCGCAATGAAAAACGAAGGAGAGAGCGCCGGAACTACGCGGTCCCGTCGCCCTCTCCCTTCCGTTATACAGTGCCCTCTCTGACGGGTCGGCGGAGCTGCGGCCGCCGGTGCCCCAGCCCCGTCGTGGTCGCAACTCCTCTGAGCCGCCTGCACCTAGCGGATACGCTCCGCCAAACACAGAAATAATGCGCGTGTCACTCGCGTACCAAATTAGTCTAACTCACATTCACATTCACACGTAATAGGAATAATATAAAGGTTGTACTTAACTCGCTGCCGAGCAGCAAAGAAAGAGGAGGAAGTAAAAGAGGACAGGAGTTTTGATGCATTGAGGACTTGTTTATTGGTTTATGGAACTATCACATGGTCAGTTGAGGACCAATCGAAATGAACTACAAATCTCAGAAAAACATGGTTATTGTAGTTTTTATTAGATTTTGTATTCATGTTCTTTGGTACTGTTTCTTTGCTGCTGAACAGTAAAGTTGTAGAGAAAGCATAATCCGAGCCTCCGGTCTTGACATAGAATTAATGATCACCACCCTAATGACACTGTATTCCCCGAGATACTAGTCAAAGAGGGCCGACTGCAAAATAAGCAAGTCCTTCCTCTATTCCAACTAATTAGGAAGTACACAAATAAGGCAGGTCTACCAACCCACGAATTTTCAACATCGGCACTTGAGCGCGAGATTCCCCACGGAGCCTTACTGCAACAAGTTAGGCACAGATGAGGTAGCAGGTAAGGAAAACCTCCTCGTGTTCCTTATTATCATCTTTGGACCGCACGAAGCTCCAAATGCATACTCATACCAACTTAGGAGACGTTTGATTCACAATAAGGTGTCGCGTGCCCGGCATATGCATGATATTTGATAGAAATTGAGCAATCTCAACTGAGCTCTAACTAACAGACATTCCCACGCAGTGATATTTAACGCGGTCGGTTTTATAACAGCATACCACGCGCCTTACAAGGGAGAAGGCTACAATCTACTGGCAGTCGTTTTGCCGCAATTGAGCAGTACACGACAAAAATCCAAGGACTAAGTGCTTCCGCATAAAAGCGGATTTGTTTGGGAATTAATATTAAATCCAGATTGTTTGCCAAACACAGTAAGGATGTTGACTGTACAGCATGGCAGCCATTAACATGCACATAAAATATGCAGATAAATGTTGTTTAGTGCTATCACAATCATTTACCTGCACATATGAAGAGATCTTTTTCTCTCCTTTTACTTCTAACTAGCCCACTGTGGACAATACCGAGCCACTATGATTCCACTAGAGTTCTTAGCCATACCATCATTGCCATCGCAGGACATTAATTTAGAGCGAAATAAGCAGACACGCAACATCCGTGTGGACGACCTGCATATGAGGTACCTGTGAACCCACACCTGGTCTGATAAATGGGCTCTCTTTCTCTCCTTTCTTTGCTAAAAAAAGAAAACAACCCTATTCTTCTTTGGATTACATCATGCCTCTCATTGAAGGTTTGCGCAGTAATTGGCTAAAAAAAACACAGAATTATATTTTATGACACCCCACGGTTCTGGTGGGCACCTTGCATTTTGGGACAAGGTAACACCACCCAAACATTTATGCACAATATAACTGGTTTTTTGCATTTAATGGATTTGGCACTAAAGCATTTCAGATAGCCCAAAAAATCCCAGCCCCTAAATAGGCTCCTTTTATATTCCCTATGTGGGATTTGGGGCACCGTCATGTCGGACGGATGGAAGACTGAAGTCTACACGAAAAGAAATTGGTCCTGAGGAAGATGATCAGTGCAAATGCATCATCGAAACCGGTCGACCTAATACTCCACAGATGCCTCTAAACTACAAGAGACACATGTCGAGAACAACTTCTTTTTAATGCCATGGATCTATGAAGTAGATTGAAATTGCTACTAAACAGTATGTAAGATGTCTCTTGGCACATGATATCGTGCAAGAAAAGTGATAGTATACGAGACATCACAAAGTCAAAATAGGTTTCTTTTTCTCTTTTTACATTTTTTCCTTTTTTTGAAAAGTTTTTGATAGTCCAACTTGCTATATGCAAGACTACAGGTGGGTGGGTACAGCACACTCCACAGAGGGTGAATGAAAACAAAAAATCCCTTTTGGACTGTTCTACCTACAACACCCACTTTTTATGCCCCCTTGGGGACATCTTTCCAAAATACTGTTGGCTATGCAGATCCATTATTTATTGTAGAGTCAGGGTCAGCTTCCCTCTTGTCTATCCCTCTTAGATAGGTGGTGCACCACTCTCTAACTAGGGACAGAGCACCCCTGGCGTTCTTCCGACCAGGGTCAAAATAGGTAACACTATAGCAATTTTGACAACTAAAGGAAATGAACATAACGAATATAGTCCTGCTCCTGTTTTGTGTGATACCGTGAATGTATGTGACAGGAACGTCTACATATCTCCCTTGAGGAGCTGTTTATTTTCAAATCAGTACCCCCTGAGTGTTTGTGGTGCTTCCGTGTCCCCATTCCCATGGAGTCCTGTTGGACTCCATGGGAATGGGGACTAATAAAATTACTGGTGCCAGTATCACCGGCAAGGTTACCGCCCGACCCGTAATGAGGCCCACAGACATGATTTAGGTTTGTTTCTTGTCAAAAGGCGTGTTTTTTTCAGGAACTGTCATGAGGATTCGCATGAAGTCTGCCTCCAAGCGCAACACCTGGTATGACTCCGACCTCGCCTCTCTGAAACGTAAGTACAGAGTTGCTGAACGGAAGTGGCTGGCTTCAAGCACATCCACTGACCGACTGGCCTGCCGCCTGCTCCAAAGGCAATACAGACTCTCCTTCCACTCGAAGAAGACGGCCCATATCCAAGCCTGCATCTCTGGGGCCCCCAACAACACGGCTGAACTGTTCAAAATCTGCAAGGAACTTGCCAATCCTACTGCAGTCTCCACTTCTCCTCTGCCATCCCAGGCCCTCTGCACTGCACTGGCCTCCCACTTCACAACCAAAACTCAGGACCTCCTGCCCTCACTCTCGTCTTTTCTCATTCGCTCCCTCACCCGCTCTCAGGCCTCACTTGGCCTCCCTCTCCGCTTCCCTCCTACTCTCCTCCTTCTCACCCATAGCACCAGATCAGGTGCCTAAACAAGTCCTCTCTATGAAAGTCTCCTCCAAACAGGTGCTCCCCTGCTCCTCCAGAACTATCAGGGACAACATTGCCTTCCTTGCTCCAGCCTTGGCTGATTTCTGCAATCACTACTTTGCCACTGGCAACATCCCACTACCCCTCAAGCACTCCCTTGTGCACCCTCTCCTTAAAAAGCCTTCTGCTGACCCTTTCTGCCCAGCTAACTACCGCCCTATCTCCAAGAGCCCCTTGGTCATCTCCCAAGTGATCCACCACACTGAATATGTTGGTTGTCTCCATGACCACCAGTCTGACTTCAGAGCAGCCAGAGGCACAGAAACTGCTCTCCTGAACATACGTCAAAACTTGCTCTCAAATCTCGATTCCAACTCTCCTTCCGTTCTCATCCTTCTCGATCTATCCTCTGCCTTTGATACGGTCAATAATGCCACCCTTATAAATCGCCTCTGTGATACCCTTGGCATCACGGACCTCGCACTGGACTGGTTGACCTTCCTATCTGACCGACATGCCCAGGTTCAATTGGGCCCTTTTCTCTCCTCCACCACACTCTCCACCTGCAGCGTCCTTCAGGGCTCTATCCTCTTGCTGTGGCTCTTCATTATCTACCTTGCCCCTCTGGCTCACTTGATCACCTGCTCTCCTCACTTCCAGTGTTATGCGGATGACATGCAGCTCTCCTTCAAGCTTCCCTCCACTGCCACCTCTTCTTCCTCCCTCATTCCTGACTGTCTGACTGCTATTTAGGCATGGTGTGCTGATAACTATCTCTGCCTTAATGCCAGTAAGACTGAGATCCTTCTCATTGGGACCTCTGCTCCCTCCATCCCTCCTACTCTCTGGCTGCCCTCCATGGGTCCCCTCAACCTCTTGTGAAGCTAAACACTTGCCGTCATCTTCGACTCCCCTCTCTCCTCCTCTCCTCACATCGCCAAGAAGGCCCACTTTCAGCTGCACCTCCTCAGAGGCGTTCTCCATTTCCTCACCTTCCCCCAGAGCTCTGGTTCTCTCTAGGCTGGACTACTGCAATAGCCTTTTCCTCAATCTTCCTTTATCCTCCCTCCGCCCCTTCAACTAATCCAGAATAGGCATGTAAGACTTATCATTGGCCTCAAGCCCAGGGACTGCATCTCCCCAGCCCTACAATCGCTCCACTGGCTCCCAGTGGCTGCAAGGATCAAATTCAAGACCCATTGCTTCATTCACAAGGTTTTCTGGGGCCTGGGACCCTGCTACATCCAACTCTCTATCCCTAAATACCTCCCGAATTGTAAAAGCGAAGGATCGCTTCTTTGTTCCCCCGTGTTGAGCTGAGAGGACCCCTGCAGCTTGCTTTAATTGGCACTGCGAGCCTTTGCTCTTGCCAATAGTTGATTGTGTCAGCCGCTTCCTGGAGGAGGCGGAGCAGCGTGGGACACGTGACGCCTCACGTGACTGACTTCTGTGCTAAAAACAGCTGCGAGCCGCCCGAGCGGCGTACGAATTGTAAAAGCGAAGGATCGCTTCTTTGTTCCCCCGTGTTGAGCTGAGAGGACCCCTGCAGCTTGCTTTAATTGGCACTGCGAGCCTTTGCGCTTGCCAATAGTTGATTGTGTCAGCCGCTTCCTGGAGGAGGCGGAGCAGCGTGGGACACGTGACGCCTCACGTGACTGACTTCTGTGCTAAAAACAGCTGCGAGCCGCCCGAGCGGCGTACGAATTGTAAAAGCGAAGGATCGCTTCTTTGTTCCCCCGTGTTGAGCTGAGAGGACCCCTGCAGCTTGCTTTAATTGGCACTGCGAGCCTTTGCTCTTGCCAATAGTTGATTGTGTCAGCCGCTTCCTGGAGGAGGCGGAGCAGCGTGGGACACGTGACGCCTCACGTGACTGACTTCTGTGCTAAAAACAGCTGCGAGCCGCCCGAGCGGCGTACGAATTGTAAAATCGAAGGATCGCTTCTTTGTTCCCCCGTGTTGAGCTGAGAGGACCCCTGCAGCTTGCTTTAATTGGCACTGCGAGCCTTTGCTCTTGCCAATAGTTGATTGTGTCAGCCGCTTCCTGGAGGAGGCGGAGCAGCGTGGGACACGTGACGCCTCACGTGACTGACTTCTGTGCTAAAAACAGCTGCGAGCCGCCCGAGCGGCGTACGAATTGTAAAAGCGAAGGATCGCTTCTTTGTTCCCCCGTGTTGAGCTGAGAGGACCCCTGCAGCTTGCTTTAATTGGCACTGCGAGCCTTTGCTCTTGCCAATAGTTGATTGTGTCAGCCGCTTCCTGGAGGAGGCGGAGCAGCGTGGGACACGTGACGCCTCACGTGACTGACTTCTGTGCTAAAAACATCTGCGAGCCGCCCGAGCGGCGTACGAATTGTAAAAGCGAAGGATCGCTTCTTTGTTCCCCCGTGTTGAGCTGAGAGGACCCCTGCAGCTTGCTTTAATTGGCACTGCGAGCCTTTGCTCTTGCCAATAGTTGATTGTGTCAGCCGCTTCCTGGAGGAGGCGGAGCAGCGTGGGACACGTGACGCCTCACGTGACTGACTTCTGTGCTAAAAACAGCTGCGAGCCACCCTTGCGGCGATAAGCCCTTTGGTGTCAAGCCCTACAGCTGTTGTGTGGCTGTTTGGTGGCGTGACTGGCCGGGAAACTGCGGAGGTTATCCTCTTTGATCCTGGCTGTGCGCGAACTGCCCTAAGAAAGCCAATACATAGAGAAGGAAGACCTGCTGACGGTCTGCTGCACCTAAGCCCAAGAAGTAAGAGTGAGAATATATTGTAATTGTGGTATATAGGGGGGTTGCATTATATCAGAAAAGGTAAATTTTGGTGAGTGCAATATTCATACCCGCTCTTTATTTACATCTACATATATACGTAGGTGATCTTGGTATCCTGGTTACTAGTTAAGAAAAATGGTCGTAACTTTGAAAACTGGAATGCCGCACCAGGATAAAATTAAAGCGTGTGTTGCAGCGGCATTACAAACTCCAAAAACCTCTTCTATACGTTGTATACAGCTAGCACGAGCATCTAAATCTGCTTCTAATATAAGGTCATGTTCCCCCATAGTGGATATACGCAAATTCTGTGAACAAAGAACTAAAATGGGTAGGGGGGTTGAAAAAGTGCAAACCACCCCATCTAATATGGGGTTATGCCCCAATAATGCTGAAGAAATGGATATAAACGGAGAGGATGTTAATTTGAGAGAAACACCCCTTGACTCCCTAGTGACCGCTGGTGTTTTGGACATTACTGTGAACCAAGTGGAATTAAGAGATGAGAAGAATGAATGTGATTTGATAACACCTATACAATCTTCTCTGATACTAGATGAGCAGGTTGAAGCGAGAGGAGAAATAGTGTTAAATGAGGTAGCTGGGGATCTGGTAAGCCTAAATCAGGAAGATTTATTTAAAAAAACTGATGAAGGTGGGGAGGGTAATTCATCTGATCACGATGAAGTGGTTGATTTGATGACTGGAACTAGAGAGAGTTTTCACAACTTATCCAAATCCCCAATGATGTTTTCTCCTTCGCCTAAAGAGTCATCTGTATTGTCCTGTTCGTTTATGAACCCCACCCCACGGCGAATTCCAAATGCCGCAAATTTAAATAATAATCCCTCGCAAGGGACATTCATCATAGGTGTAGAAACTTCTCTACAAACGATGAATGCAGCTCTATTTTCCTTGACACGGTTATATGATTCTTTAGACTCAAAAATGAATGAGCAACATGTGCTATTGGCTAAATTATTACAGAATCAAATTAAAGATACTGAAACTCGATGTGGCTGTCTTAAAACCAAAGTGGAGTGTGATCCATGTGTCAATGAAACATGTGAAAACATAGGGGGCATAAAGCATGTTGGAAATGTTCAAACCTCAGATGTACTATTAATTGATTGTTCCCAGAATCAACAAATTGTATTACAACACCAGACAGGAAAAGCAAAAATAGCAGCACAATTAGATGGAATGGTGGAAACAAATGGTATGAAAAAAATAGAGGATAAATGTGAGAGGACAAAACCCAGTCTTGTGTTGGGATGTAACAACATGGAGAAATGTGCTGTTGGTCAGAGATGTTTCAAGAAAAGTAAGGCAAAATTGAAACATTGTGAAAATCTCCCTAAGGTGGGCAGCCAACACTGTGAAGAGGCAGAAATTGTAAAAGACTCTGACTTAGAGAATAAAGGGCCGACCTACCAAATATTTGAAAAACAACTTAAAAAAACATCTATTCAGATACCAAATGCTACAAAAAAATCCAAAAATATCAAAGCCACTCCTAATTCAAAGATTTCTGGTACTAGACAATTTATTCAGTCTGTATCCAAATCAAATTCTGCAATTAGTTTGGCGAGAAAAAATATAGCCAACAAATATCGTGACATGCTATTGTTTAAAGCTAGTCAATCCAAACTGGCCAAAACAGCGCACTTGATGTACGAACCTTTGGACAGTTTGGTGTTGATTAGCGAACAGGTCAATAAAAATGCCTCTATGCAGAACTCTGTAGCAGCAGCTCCCTTGGCAAATGACACAGGTTTTCAAGAGGATGAATCGGCGAATAAAGCAGAGTCTGTAGAAATGGAAAATTGTGGAGAAACATTGACAGTAGAGCCTGTAAGAGTGAAGAGTGTGGACACAGTAGTTTTAAAAGAATGGAAAGAAGATATAGAGAAATCTATTCAAAAGATTGTTTCCCTGGTAAATAATACAAATACTAAGGTCTTGATGGATAAAAATATGTCAAAGACAATGGGTGTTCATGCAGATTCCAACAAACCAGCTAATCACAGAGATCTCAAGTCGACTTCATTTATAAAAGGGCCCTTGAGAACTCCTATAAAAACTGTGTCTACACATCACCTGATTTTGCAGTACCGCTCGCATCCGTTCCAGACATTTACTCTTAACAGACAATCAGTTATGAATATTTTTTCAGATATACCGGCTCTAGAAGGAATATGCTCGGCAGATCTTGAGCAAATAGAGTTCTTACATCCAACTGATCTGTCTGTTGTAAAGCTGTGGATGAGGTCAGGTTTCATAAAAAACGCCTTATGGCAAGCGAGAATGGATATATATGAACTAGGGTTCATTCTGCTTAATAACACTGTGACTGACCCTCCACAAATTTCTGCAGTTAGAAATCAATACATATCTAAATCTATTGCAGAGGAGCAATACCATTCTAGAAATTGGCAATCAGAGTCAGTGTTTGAAAATGAAAGAGTACAAAAGGATAGAGAGGTGAGACAATATAGAAACTAACTATGCCAGCAATCTATTTCTCTCTCTCTTTCCTCATGGAATACGCGAGGGTTCAATCATCTGGTGAAAAGTAATGACAGCACTTTGGAAAATTTTGACATCTTGGTCTTCCAAGAGATATGGTTACAATATGCGCCAAGGTGGGATAACCATATCACATCTTTGATTCCAGCAATTATGCCTGCCAAGGGTAGACCCATGGCAGGTCTAATGGTAGCAATAAAAATCAATCCGTATACTCATTTGGAACCCTGGGCTTCCCCCAATAGCTTTTTGCAACTGGTGAGGATAATAATTGATTCCAAGGTTATAGGGTTGATAAATGTATACTGGAACCATGCAGCCATCACTGACTGTGATTTTTTTAGTGCTCTTGAGAATCTTTTGAATGCAATCTACCTAGACCCTACGTGTGAGCATATTATTATAACGGGTGACCTTAATATAACATGTCATGCGCGTGGGAAGAAACATATATCCGCAGTAGCCCAAAAATGGAATAATCTGATGGAAGAACGTCGTTTATGTAAACTAAACGGTGCCATAAGGGGGGATTTTCCCCAACATATCACATGGCACCGCGGTACGCAATCTGCCATGATCGACTATACATTTGTAGACGAGCAATTGTTTAAGAGTATAACTAATTTTTCAATTTTATCCCAACATGTTAGTGACCATGATATTCAATGCATGAACTGGTCATGGTCTGTCCTAGAGAAACACTACGAAAAATCCTTAGCAACGAATATGTCTCTGAATCAAGGGATGAATAGATTTAAATGGTGTCCAAAAACCCTAGATATGTTAAACCACAATCTCAAAACAAATGACGTGAAGAGAGTAAAAAACTGTCACCCTGTTACTCAGTCATACGTGGAAGAAATGCAAATCTTTGTGGTTAAAAGAAATAAGTAAAAAATCAACGAGATTAAGTCTCTGCATACGTATGATCATGAACTAGCAATTCGGAAGGCCCAATATAGAAAAGATAGAAGGCATGTGATAAGTCTTAACCATACTAACAAAAGTAAGATACTCAGAGCGTTAAAATGCAAATATAAAAATTGGTTGAGGTCGAAACATGCTATTCTATATCAGAAGGATGCGGAAGATATGTTAGATAAATTGAAATCTAAAAGCTCATCCAGAATTTGGTCCTTATTAAACTTTAAGCAGTGTAAACAGCAATTTATTTATCAATTGAATCCCATACCTCAGGAAGTTTGGGCGTGTTTCTATAAATCCTTGTATGCGGACACAATTACAAAAGGGGAAGGTGTGAGCCCTACCAAATCTCGTAGTAAAGATCTCTCATTTGACATGGATGACATATTGTTTCAGATCTCTAAATTATCAATTTCTCGTGCTCCAGGGCCAGATGGATTATCAAATTTTATGATAAAACAACATCCTATGGCGTGGGCAAAAATACTTCTAACAATTTTTCTGAAAATAGTAAGAACACGAATTCTACCTTGCTCTTGGCAAAAAGCAATAATTATACCGATTTATAAAAAAGGGGATTATGAAAATCCCGCTAACTACAGGCCCATTTCCCTATTAGACATCCCAAGCAAAATTTTTGCAAGATTGCTGCTGAGAGATCTGAATATGTGGCTGAATGAGGTTCAGATGAGAGATCCACATCAAACGGGATTTAGGCCAGGTATGGGAACAGCAATTAACCTGCACATATTGAAAGTCATAAAAAAACAAGAACAGGTTAAAGGTCAATCCATCTATCTGGCCTTTATTAACTTCCAAGCAGCCTTCGATTCAGTGTGCAGGAAATTGCTGGTGAAAAAATTGACTGACGCAAATTGCCCTGAATATATTGTATTCTGGATTAAAGAATTGCACACGGACACCATGGTGCAAATTAGATTGGCCACAGATGGAACCTTATCTAATCCCATTTTGACTCATAGAGGTCTAAAACAGGGTTGTATTTTGGCCAGTACCCTCTTTAATTTTTTCATGGCAGCCGTCCGGTATGAATTTATGAAATGTAGAGCTGATGCTCCAAGAATTGGTGTTCATCCAATACCGTGGCTATTTTATGCGGATGATTTGGTACTTCTGTCTAAAACCCCTGTGGGTTTGCAGAATCTTCTTGATTCCTTGAGCAGATATGTAGATGAAAACTTACTAACAATAAATCAACGCAAATGTAAAATTATGATACAAAGTTGCAAGACAAAATCCACCCATACAAAATATCGATGGGTAATACAAGATATAGAGTTAGAAATAGTTACAGAATATAAATATCTAGGCATCCAATTCAACAATGATGTAGCTGACAAGCCATATTTTAGAGTGTTGAAAGAAAAACTTAAAACAGGAATAAATCAATCTAAAATAATTCAAGCCAAATATGGCAAATTTTCCTTGATGCCTGCTGTAATTTTCTATAAACAAAAAGTGGTACCCATTATGACGTATGCATCAGAAACCAAAGCAGCTATGAAAAAATCTATATGGGTTAAAATGGAAGGCAAATTTTGGAAATCGATATGTGGCCTTTCTACCTCAGTTTCAATGTGTCTGATAAGACATGAATTGGGCTTGGTCTCATTGAATGCAATTTATCTCTGGAAAATGTTGAGCCTGTATCGTAAATATGTGATGGCCTCTAAAGATGATTGGGTGATGTATGTGATGGGAAAACACATGTTGAATACTGAAATTAGGAATACGGCCAAGTGGCGTAAGTGGTGTCTTTTGGCAATGACAGAGGCAGGTATTGATGATGAGCTATTGGTGAACAATCCAGAAAGAGCAAAGAAAAAACTATGGATGTGGGATTGGATTGAAACTAGAAATGCATGCGATAAATTAAAAACCTTTAGATATCAATCTTTTGCTGTGAAAGAAGTACATAAAACTGAACAATATCTCATTAAATTTCCTAATCCCAAAAGCAGATTCACATATCTAAGAATAAGATTGAATGTCCTTCCTTCCAATGAAATACAATTTATGCGAAAGCTGTCTACTAATGGGGACTGTAGATTTTGTGAGGAGGCGGAACAAGTTGAATCCTTAAAACATCTAATTGCTGTATGTCCTGCACTTATTGATAAGAGATGCATTTTCTTCAAGCATTTGTTTGAGAAACAAGTTATTACTGACCATGATGTGTTATGGGATAAATTATATCATAGTCAATTGGTTAAAATAAATTTGGCTATATTAACGTTTGTGGAGGCTCTAAAGTTGGAAGATGGAAGTAACATATATCAGTTGGAAAATGGGTAATTGACTGGAAAAAATTAGCTCCAAATCCTATTTCCAGATGATAGATTTGCCGGTTATGCTGCATTTCTGTATAATGCTCCAACTCTTATGATGTAAAGTGTATGTATTTTATTGTGTTTTAGTTTTTGAAAGGCTGTTTTTTCATATACAGCTAAATCAATAAAAAAAAAAAAAAAAAAAAAAATACCTCCCTGCTAGAGCCCTTCGGTCTTCTAGCTCCATCTCTCTGCAGATCTGATGCCTTTCCAAGCAGAGAGAGGAGGGTAGATATTTCTCTTTGACAGGAGTCTCCCTCTGGAATGTCCTCCCTGCCCCTCTCAGGCCTGAGCCGGATCTCCTTAAGTTCTGGAAGCTTCTCAAGGCTCTCCTTTTCTCTTCTTCCTTCCCTCTCCCCCTCCCCTGCTAATCCCCCCCTCTGCCCATCATTGACTGGCTGCCTGGTCCCGTCTGAGTCCTATAGGGCACCAGGCCTTGCTTTCTCAGTCTACCCCAGCACGCCGGACTTCCTGATTCCCCCCACCCCCACACTAACCTGCCCTTGCCCTTCTGGGCCCCTTCCCCTGACTAGCCTTGTGGGGTGTGCATCCCTACCGAGCCTGGTCCACCCCTGTCTACGGACTTGGCATGTGGTCCTCCCTGCAGCCCCTGCCACTTGCCTAGCCCCATGGGCCCTCTTCTCCCCCCCACCACTTGTATACCTCCACTCTGCCCTGCACTTCCCTCCCATCCCACTCACCTTCCCCCTGCACTTCTTGTTACTGCACTTGCACGATCGGAATGATACAAGGCCTAGTAGGACCGTTATCGTTGTTTTCTTCCCTGTCCCCCACCCCCTTTTTGTATTGTGGTGCCTTGAAGCACCATTTGCTGTATAGGCGCTTTATAAATACAAAATAAATAAATAAAATTATAAAGCTGATTAAGGCTTGCCTCACCTCTGCTCCTTTCTCACGATTTCTGGTGAGATGGTACTGGCGTATTGCTCACTTTTACTTGATCTCTCACAGGTTAGACACTGGCGCTCATCACCTATCTCCTCACACCTGCCTCTGAAGCACTTTCAAATTTACCAGATTATTTTATAACTCGGGCAGTATATGCAATGAATCCTGTTACCATGGAATAAAACAAATGAGACGTCCCTTGCCCCTTGAGCTTGTGATGGCAAGAAATGCACTCGTTACCAAACTTCCCCAAGTGCCTTGTGCCGTTTTTTCTTTTATGAAAGAGAGTTTGTATGTTTGTGCGTGGCCCCCTGTGTCTTTTAGTTAACAGCTGTAGCACTGTTGAGTTGCATGCTGCAACCTGCTGGGAAGTACATCCAGGATGTGTGGGGAGGTGGGAGTGAACCATGTCTCTGTGATGAAGAGTGCATCTGAGATGGGTGGTGATGAGGTCAGCAATGTCTACTGCATTTGATACTGCACAACGAGCATTGCTGAGCATGTGTGTTTTGGAGGTGGCATGTGTGTGGTGATGAGAGGGATGTGGTTGAGGTTCTGTGAGTTGGACGTCCATGGGAGCCGGGTGTGGACGGATTGTTTTCATGTTAGGATTGGATGGCAAGGGGTGAGTGAGGTGTGATGCACCTGCTGCTCGTTTACCTGGGAATGCGTAGAGCAAGGGTTCCCTCCCTTACCAGCCCTAACAGTTTTTCTTACTCTGCCTGTATTGACCCCCCCACAACAGATAGTCGACCCCCTCAAATTGAAGTATAGATAAGGGCAGTGTGGGTGTCTAGTGCCTGCCCATATGGCCTCTAGGCAGTAGGGACACATATCTGAATCATGCAAAGTGAAGGGTAGATGAGGGCAGTGTGGATGTATAGGGTCAGCCCGTATGGCCTCTAGGTGGGAGGGACACATGTCTGAATCATGCAAAGTGGAGTACAGAAAAGGGTAGTGTGGATGTATAGTGACCGTGCGTATGACAGGGAGATTAGATCCGCAGGCTCTCTTTCCCATAGTCTTTTTTGGAGCTCCAGGATGCTGTTGCTGTATTCGCCTGATAGCATACGGCAGTCTCGGACTGGCCTATAGGGCAATTTCCGAAGCAAAAACACAAAATGCTACTGTGGGTCACTTTTTTGGCCCATGTGGGCCAGTTTGATAAGTTGCTTCACTGTAAGGCTAGTAGTTTTGACCAGCGTTACTGAATAAATATTATTTAAAATGCCCCATATTTACTTTGGGGACAGAATGGCTTCTACTGGGGGAGATGTTGGAACGCCATTAAGAGGATGAAAGTATCAAGAGCCCCTGGGCCAGATGTACTCCAGGACAAGGTTGAGGTCTAGACCTCTATCCTGGCAAAGTTGTATAGCGAGATCAGGAAAGAAAGTCATATACCTTCATCATGGAAAACATCATTGCTAATCCCAGCCCACAAGAAGAATGATTGGGGCATAGCTTCCTATTATAGGCTATTGGCTATGTTAGATGCCCCGGGAAAACTATTCTGCACCCTTCTTCTGGACTGTCGAAAATCTTGAGACGAGCGGATTAGCCTCTCATCAACGCAGCAAACAGGTTTTCAGAAAGGAATGGGGACATATCAAAATATTTTGGCAGACCTTGGCATACAAGGACAGAAAGCTTTATGTGGCTTTTGTCAATTTCTCAGAGGCCTTTGACTGTGTAGATGTGGGATACAGTCTGGCAAAAATGAGAGGGTTGGGGGTAGAAAAAGATAGTTTGCACTTAATTAAGCTCTTCCATATGGAGACATCGGCGGCAGCAAGACTCAGCCGGAACGGTCTCATTACTGATTATGTAGAGATGCAAAAGGGCCTTTTTGGGGTCTGCTATAGAGTCTTGCCTGTCTTGTCGGCCAAGAATAGGGAATAGACGGATAAGCTGGCTAATGTACGCTGCTTACACCATTCTATTAGACGGGACCCCAATAGGACGGCAAAGGTCACTGAATGAACTTTATGCCTACTCTGAAAGGAATGGGTTGGAGGCAACCAAGAAGAGACCAAAATCATGGAAATTGGATGCAAGAGAAAGGCCAGCAACTTTGTGTGGAAACAAGGCGGTCGGCCCGTAGGGATAGTCGGTGCATATGTTTATTTGGGCGCTTTCATCACCCCGACTTGCTCCATACAAGCAAATAGGGAACATATCATGAACAAAGCCCTCTGCAAGTTTGGGATGGTAAGAAAACTAACTGCGTCAATAGCAGGATCTTCCTTGGAAGGGTGAATACAGATTTACCAGACTAGTATTGTACCTAGCAATATATATGCCCTAGAGCTAAAAAAAGAAAACTGAACAGAATGGCGTAAGACTTTAGACGAAAGTCTCTGGCGACGTCCACTGGGGCTCCCTCAAGGTTCTCCAATTGAGGCTATCTGTTTGGAATTAAGCTTGCTATCAGGCGACATATGATGCTTTTGCACAAAATACGTAATGACCCCGCAGGTACGCAATATAGTTGGTATAACCCCTTATGGGACAAGCAGCTAACTAGCTGTGTACAAATGAGTGAGTGGAAGGATACACTAGACGTACTCCTTAGAAAGATTTCTGTATCTCTAGACTACACTGAGCACCAAACAATACTCAACAACATGCTCACAAAAAGAGCCCATGAGTGGTACGGAACTGCTATCTTGGAATACCTGCGGGGAAAAGCAGATGTCAGCATTACATCTCACAGACATGTCCGTACCTCTTACCATTCCCCTATCTGATGTTATGGGATAACCCAAACAGGAGACACTTTGCTCTAGAACGTCGGTTTAACCTATTGCCTACTTTGGTGAGATTCGGCCCTGGGATGCAGCTTGAGAAGGAAATGAGGCTTTGCAGGTTATGTGAGTTCCAACTGGAAACAACGGAACATCTTATAACCTGTTGTCCACTTATGAGCAGGTTATACAAGAAATACTATGGTGAAATGGGTATCGCTGGTTAGAGTGGAAATGAAACGCTACTGTGGGAGTCCATTTTAATATGTCTAAGTGCTCCCTGGGTCGGCTGCTGCCACTATGGAACCACGCAATGAACAAGATGGAATCTGAGAAAATGATATGCGATGCGCCAACCCCTCCAGTTCTACTGGACACCGGAGATCCGCATTAAGATCGCTTTAGGGATTACATTGATATGCGATGCGCCAACCCCTCCAGTTCTACTGGACAGCTGAGATCCGCATTGAGATCGCTTTAGGGATTACATTGATATGCGATGCGCCAACCCCTCCAGTTCTACTGGACACCGGAGATCCGCATTAAGATCGCTTTAGGGATTACATTGGCAAAATAATGCAAACTAGTGTCATTCCAATTAGACCAATGCAATCTCAAACACTTCTTAGTGACTTCCGGTTCAAATGTGTTCTTTTTATGTTTGATATGATGGTTTTAAAGATTACTGGGATTTTGGAGACTGCTGCTTGCCTACCCCTGCCTGCCCAGCCTGCCTGGTCTCTGCTCCTAGTCCCCCTCTGGGGCTTCGCAGGTGATTTCCCTGACCTTTGGAGACTGCTGCTTACCTGCACCTGGCTGCCCAGCCTGCATGATCTCTGGTCTTAGCACCCCTCTGGGGCTTCGCAGGTGAGTTCATTGACCTTTGGAGACTGCGGCTTACCTGCCTTTGGCTGCCCAGCCTGCATGATCCCTGGTCTTAGCACCCCTCTGGGGCTTCGCAGGTGAGTTCATTGACCTTTGGAGACTCCGGCTTACCTGCTCGTGGCTGCCCAGTCTGCATGATCTCTGGGCTTAACCCCCCTCTGGGGCTTTGCAGGTGATCTTCCTGAGCTTTGGAGACTGCTGCTTACCTACCCCTGCCTGCCCAGCACGCATGATCTCTGGGCTTAGCCCCCCTCTGGGGCTTTGCAGGTGATCTCCCTGAGCTCTGGAGAGTGCTGCTTACCTGCCCCTGCCTGCCCAGCCTGCATGATCTCTGGTCTTATCCCCCCTCTGGGGCTTCGCAGGTGATTTCCCTGACCTTTGGAGACTGCTGCTTACCTGCCCCCGGCTGCCCAGCCTGCATGACCTCTGGTCTTAGTCCCCCTCTGGGGCTTCACAGGTGATTTCGCTGAGCTTTGGAGACTGCTGCTTACCTGCCCCCGGCTGCCCAGCCTACATGACCTCTGCTCTAAGTCCCCCTCTGGGGCTTCACAGGTGAGTTCGCTGACCTTTGGAGACTGCTGCTTACCTGCCCCCGGCTGCCCAGCCTACATGACCTCTGGTCTTAGTCCCCCTCTGGGGCTTCACAGGTGATTTCGCTGAGCTTTGGAGACTGTGCTTACCTGCCCCCGGCTGCCCAGCCTGCATGACCTCTGGTCTTAGTCCCCCTCTGGGGCTTCACAGGTGATTTCGCTGAGCTTTGGAGACTGCTGCTTACCTGCCCCCGGCTGCCCAGCCTGCATGACCGCTGGTCTTAGTCCCCCTCTGGGGCTTCACAGGTGATTTCGCTGAGCTTTGGAGACTGCTGCTTACCTGCCCCCGGCTGCCCAGCCTGCATGACCTCTGGTCTTAGTCCCCCTCTGGGGCTTCACAGGTGATTTCGCTGAGCTTTGGAGACTGCTGCTTACCTGCCCCCGGCTGCCCAGCCTGCATGACCTCTGCTCTTAGTCCCCCTCTGGGGCTTCACAGGTGAGTTCACTGACCTTTGGAGACTGCTGCTTACCTGTCCCGGGCTGCCCAGCCTGCATGACCTCTGCTCTTAGTCCCTCTCTGGGGCTTCAAAGGTGAGTTCGCTGACCTTTGGAGACTGCTGCTTACCTGCCCCCGGCTGCCCAGCCTGCACGACCTCTGGTCTTAGTCCCCCTCTGGGGCTTCACAGGTGATTTCGCTGAGCTTTGGAGACTGCTGCTTACCTGCCCCCGGCTGCCCAGCCTGCATGACCTCTGCTCTTAGTCCCCCTCTGGGGCTTCACAGGTGATTTCGCTGAGCTTTGGAGACTGCTGCTTACCTGCCCCCGGCTGCCCAGCCTGCATGACCTCTGCTCTTAGTCCCCCTCTGGGGCTTCGCAGGTGAGTTCACTGACCTTTGGAGACTGCTGCTTACCTGCCCCCGGCTGCCCAGCCTGCATGACCTCTGCTCTTAGTCCCCCTCTGGGGCTTCGCAGGTGAGTTCACTGACCTTTGGAGACTGCTGCTTACCTGCCCCCGGCTGCCCAGCCTGCATGACCTCTGCTCTTAGTCCCCCTCTGGGGCTTCGCAGGTGAGTTCGCTGACCTTTGTAGACTGCTGCTTACCTGCCCCCGGCTGCCCAGCCTGCATGACCTCTGCTCTTAGTCCCCCTCTGGGGCTTCGCAGGTGAGTTCGCTGACCTTTGGAGACTGCTGCTTACCTGCCCCCGGCTGCCCAGCCTGCATGACCTCTGCTCTTAGTCCCCCTCTGGGGCTTCACAGGTGATTTCGCTGAGCTTTGGAGACTTCTGCTTACCTGCCCCCGGCTGCCCAGCCTGCATGACCTCTGGTCTTAGTCCACCTCTGGGGCTTCACAGGTGATTTCGCTGAGCTTTGGAGACTGCTGCTTACCTGCCCCCGGCTGCCCAGCCTGCATGACCTCTGCTCTTAGTCCCCCTCTGGGGCTTCACAGGTGAGTTCACTGACCTTTGGAGACTGCTGCTTACTTGCCTTTGGCTGCCCAGCCTGCATGATCCCTGGTTTTAGTCCCCCCCCCCCCCTCTGGGGCTTTGCAGGTGATGTCCCTGACCTTTGGACACTGCCCAGCATTGATGTTTCTAGGAGCTGAGCAACAGTAACATTTGATGGGAATTAGCTACAGTTTTTTCCCTTAATTAGAAATTGATTTTATTCTTCAGAGCTGCAACTCCTGAATTTTTTTTTAAAAAATCCTTTGAGGGACAGGGAGTGTGAAACGTGTGTTTTACTGCAGGGTTTAAATGATGCCCTCCCGAGCCTTCTGCGAGGGGCTTCTTGCAAGTCACCGAGGAATGCAGCTCCCACAAGATAGGAGCGTGTTTATCCAGGCCTGATTTTTTATATTTCATTCTGGGACTTGTAGTCATGAATTCATAATGGGAAAGGTAGAACTACAAGTCCATGAATGTAGCAAACTTACATTGACAAGGGCAATAGCTTTTGGATTAAAACATGTTTTTGGTTTAAAGATAGGTAGTGATTTTTGTTTCAATGATGCAGCCTCACATGTCAAGTTGTTGAATTTATATGCAAAGTGTGGCCTCAAATGACCCAGTGGGCCATCCAATTCCATGTAATGTGTCATATGCATGGTATAGTCACCATGTGTAAAGTGCAGCCTGGCACATCCAGTTGCTACCATTATATGCCAAGCGCTGCCTCAAGTGCCAGCCAATGCCCACTAATCACTATTGTTGATCTTGGCTCAATGCAAGACCCTGCCGCCATACCTGCGCTCTCAGGGCCCTCGACTTTCCGCCACGCCCTGCTGTAGTTGCCACCACTATATCCTCTGGACCCTCCTGGCTACTGGTCCTCACAATCTTGTACTTTCTCCATGTCCCCCCTATCTCCCATGAGCACTTACTAGACTCTAATGACTAAGGGGGCCTCTCTGTGTTCCCCTCCCCATCATCGCACTTACCAGACCTGAATAACCAAGGACTGAACATCTGCTTCTGTCCCCTTACCCCCTTTCCCGTGGGGCACCACAAAGCCAGGCTTTTCCCAAATACATGTGTGGGAAATTATGGAAAACAAGGCTGTGTGGTAAATCTTTAGCTCACTGAAGTATATGGTAGGGCCGAATGTGAGCGTAATGAAGCGCTTGTATTTCTCCAAATGAATGCAGTGATGCAAACTCTGGATTAGATTCTTTTTTTTATCAACTAGAGGATTCAATTTTTTCCTGTTGTCCAACTCAGTCTGGGGCAAACTAGACTCTTCTATTGGATGGTGCCAGTGAAAGTCCTGTGAGGATGCTGTGGAGCGCTTAAGAGTAGGCCTGTGCCCGCGCTGGGGTAACCTCCTCCTGGTTATCTTGCTACACTCTGGCCAGAGGTTCAAGAGGAAAGGACTGTGAACAGATCCCAGAAGAGACAGCCCATATATAGCTCTATACTCTCCCCGCAGGCAGGGCATCTTCAACACTAGGCAAAGCAATATTGCAAGGGAGATGAGCCGCTATACTTAAAACTAACTCCAACTAGTTTTACATTCAGTTTTGAAAAATAATGTTAGAAAGACATCTGCTGAAAACAGTTGTTCTGTAAAGCGGAGAAGCACCTTCTGCATTGCCCTGGATGAAGCGAGTGACCAAGCGAGGCCTGGCCACAATACCAGTGAATCCTACAACCCAGATCTGCCTTCATCCCAGCCTGAACCCGAGCACGGTTCTGCCCAAGTTCCACCCTGACCCAGAGTGGAGGTTTGTCCAGGTCCTAGCTTGAGACTGAGCACATTTCTGCCCTCATCCGAGCCTGAACCCGAGCACAGTTCTGCCCAAGTTCCACCCTGACCCAGAGTGAGGTTTGTCCAGGTCCTAGCTTGCGACTGAGCACAATTCGGCCCTCATCCCAGCCTGAACTCGAGCACAGTTCTGCCCATATTTCACCCAGAGTGAGGTTTGTCCAGGTCCTAGCTTGCGACTGAGCACAATTCTGGCCTCCTCCTAGCCTGAACCCGAGCACAGTTCTGCCCAAGTTCCACCCTGACCCAGAGTGAGGTTTGTCCAGGTCCTAGCTTGCGACTGAACAATTCTGCCCTCATCCCAGCCTGAACTCGAGCACAGTTCTGCCCATATTTCACCCAGAGTGAGGTTTGTCCAGGTCCTAGCTTGCGACTGAGCACAATTCTGACATTATTCCAGACTGTATCTGAGCACAGTTCTGCACAAATTACAGCCTGACCCAGAGTCCAGTTATGTCCAGGTCCCAGCCTGGGACTGACCCCCATTCTACTCAGATTCCAGCCTGACTCAGATCCCAGTTACACCCACATCCCAGCCTGGGACTGACCCCCCCATTCTACTCGGATTCCAGCCTGACCCAGAGCCCAGTTACACCCAGACGCCAGCCTGGGACTGACCCCGATTCTACTCAGATTCGAACCTGACCCAGATCCCAGTTACACCCAGGCCCCAGCCTGGGACTGACCCTGATTCTACTCAAGTTCTACCCTGACCCAGGGTGGAGGTTTGTCCAGGTCCTAGCTTGCGACTGAGCACAATTCTGCCCTCATCCCAGCCTGAACTCGAGCACAGTTCTGCCCATATTTCACCCAGAGTGAGGTTTGTCCAGGTCCTAGCTTGCAACTGAGCACAATTCTGACCTTATCCCAGACTGTATCTGAGCACAGTTCTGCACAAATTCCAGCCTGACCCAGAGTCCAGTTATGTCCAGTTCCCAGCCTGGGACTGACCCCCATTCTACTCAGATTCCAGCCCGACTCAGATCCCAGTTACACCCAGACCCCATCCTGGGACTGACCCCCCATTCTACTCAGATTCCAGCCTGACCCAGAGCCCAGTTACACCCAGACCCCAGCCTGGGACTGACCCCGATTCTACTCAGATTCGAACCTGACCCAGATCCCACTTACACCCAGACCCCAGCCTGGGACTGACCCCGATTCTATTAACAGATTCCAACCTGACTCAGAGCCCAGTTACGCCCAGACCTCAGCCCGGGACTGACCCCGATTCTACTCAGATTCCAACCTGACCCAGATCCCAGTTACACCCAAATCCCAGCCTGGGACTGACCCTGATTCTACTCAGATTCCAACCTGACCCAGATCCCAGTTACACCCAGACCCCAGCCTGGCACTGACCCTGATTCTACTCAGATTCCAACCTGACCCAGAGCCCAGTTTATATTAGTGTTATCTTTTGTCCAGAGCAGCCACCTTCATTATATTGACAAACTAGACTTTTCTATAGGCTGGTGCCAGTGAAAGTCCTGTGAGGATGATGTGGCGCGCTTAAGAGTAGGCTTGTGCCCGCGCTAGGGTAACCTCCTCCTGGTTATCTTGCTACACTCTGGCCAGAGGTTCAAGAGGAAAGAACTGTGAACGGATCCTGGAAGAGAAAGCCCATATATAGCTCTATACTCTCCCCGCAGGCAGGGCATCTGCAACGCTACTCAAAGCAATATTGCAAGGGAGATGAGCCGCTATACTTAAAACTAACTCCAACTAGTTTTACATTCAGTTTTGAAAAATCATTTTAGAAAGACATTTGCTGAAAACAGTTGTTCTGTAAAGCGGAGAAGCACCTGCTGCATTGCCCTGGTTGAAGCCAGTGACCAAGCGAGGCCTGGTCAGATACCAGTGAAATCTACAACCCAGATCTGCCTTCATCCCAGCCTGAAACCGAGCACAGTTCTGCCCAAGTTCCACCCTGACCCAGAGTGGAGGTTTGTCCAGGTCCTAGTTTGCAACAGAGCACAATTCTGGCCTCATCCCAGCCTGAACCCAAGCACAGTTCTGCCCAAATTCCACCCTAAGCCACAGTGGAGGTTTGTCCAGGTCCTAGCTTGAGACTGAGCACAATTCTGCCCTTATGCCAGACTGTATCTGGGCACAGTTCTGCACAAATTCCAGCCTGACCCAGAGTCCAGTTATGCCCAGGTCCCAGCCTGGGACTGACCCCCATTCTACTCAGATTCCAGCCCGACCCAGATCCCAGTTACACTCATATCCCAGCCTGTGACTGACACCCCCATTCTACTCAGATTCCAGCATGACCCAGATCCCAGTTGCACCCAGACCCCAGCCTGACACTGACCCTCATTTCTTTTTATTTTTTATTGCACATATAGTTTATTACAAACTTTTGGTACAAAAATACACAACAAAAATCCTCACATTTCATTCTTGCCGATTTTCAGAGTTCCACCATTTCAGCACATAATTGCATCTATGAAATTTACAACTGAACATGTCAAGTGCACACAGCTCCCACTTAATATTCGCAACCACCAGTCATCCATGTTCATATTAATAGGTGCAAACTTTCCCAAGTGCAAAGTTCTCAGATCTTTGAGTATATGGCAGTCTGTGATTAGATGCCTTATTGATTCTACTTCAATCCCACAGTATCTGCATACATTGTCCTTCGTTATCGAATCATGTCTCATTTGCAACATTTCTTTAGTTTTGATTGCATTCAGTCTCAAACGAAGGAATCCATTGCGATGATGTTGTGACGGGAATTGCAACAGATACTTCGGCATTGAATTCAGTTTATTCTTGGTGGGTCCAAGTTTTGGAGCAGTTGGTAATTCTTCAAACTTTGCCAGATTTAATATCCACGCCCATTCTTGCAGTTTCCTTTTTGCAATCTGTGGTTGAGCCGTCAACATCTCGCTGGTTATATCGGCGGCTTGCATAATCTCCTCCAGACTTTTTACCCATTTCGCTAGTATAATGGTCCTTATATTCCCAAATAAGGTCGACTGTGTGTGGGGCTGAGTATTTCATAAACTGGTTCTGGATTAGGGATTATCATTTTTCTTAGAAGGGCTAGTGACTTCCAGATCACATTTACATAAAGATCTTCTAATGCCAGTTCATGTCTGATGACTGTGATCGAAATATAGTTTGGCAATTTTAATACTCGCTTCCAAAATATCCCTTCGAGTTTTGCCCAGTTTCTGTAATCTATGTTCCACCCAGCTTCGGAACCAAAGGTGATAGCTGGTATTACCTTTTGCCGGTAGAACATCCGCACTGGTGTTAAGGTGAATTTTCTATATAAACTATGGATTTGTGCGCCTTGTATAGCTAAGGTTTTGATTCTTCGCACAATGTCCTGTACCCAGCTCCATTCACAAATAGATTTGTTGACCATTACGCCCAAGTATCTGAATTCCATTATTTCTGCGATAGATGTGTTTTTGATCCTCCAACAGAAGTATTTGTTTTTGACACCTTTTACTGACCCAATTTGCATGATTTTTGTTTTGCTGACTTTTATTTTGAGCTCATTAGCGTTCATATAGAGCTGGAGATTTGTCAGCAATCTTTGAAGTCCTATCTGTGTGGTGTCCACCAAGACTAGGTCATCAGCATAGGTTATGCAATCAATATGTTGACCATTTATTTTTGGGGGGAAACATTTCACAGCACTCAATGCGGCAGGCACGTCAGCAATGAACAACTTAAACAGACATGCAGCGATCGGGCAGCCCTGTTTTACGCCCTTTTGCATCATTATTGCCTCTGATAGTTGTCCTTTTTCATTTATTCTTATTTGAATTGATGTCATTGTATGTAGGGCTTTTATAGGTTGTAAGTGGTTTTCTGGGCACTCCCAATTTTTTAATTTCTGCCACAGCAGTTCTCGATTTATTGTATCGAAAAGCTTGATGCATATCAATGTAAGCTATAAACAGCTTTGTTCCTTTTTCTAGGGCTTCCAATTTTAGTATATTTACCAATGTCAGATTGATTTTGGTCCCTACTCCCTTGGTGAAACCGGTTTGACGACAATCAGTAATTTTCTTCTTGGTTGCCCATGCTGTTAGTTTCTGCTGTAGAAAATTTGCAAAGATCTTGCCGATTGTATCAAGTAGGGCAATCGGGCGATAGTTGGCTGGATCAGCCCGATTGTCCTTCTTAAAGATTGGAACTATTAAGGCCATTGTCCATGAGTGTGGTATTTATTTGTACTCTGCGATTCTTGCGAATAGTTTTGCAATAAAAATCGACCATTCATGTTTGTTTTCTTTCAACATGACGTTGGTGATGCCGTCCGGTCCAGCTGCGCGCAAGTTTTTTAGCTTTACTATTACGGCACTTATATCTTCTGCCTTCTCATTACAATCCCATCGCACTACCACTTCCACTTGTGCAGGGGGCGATGTGACCTTGTCTTTCGAAAACACTTTGTTGTAATGTTTTTTCCAGTCACTTTCAGCCACCCCGCTGGCCATCGTATCAGCTTGATTTCTAGTACACTTATTCAGGGTGCGCCAAATATCTCTACAATTATTCGATTTTATTTGGCCCAGCATGACTTCACCTCGTTCTTGGTCGTGCAAAAAGGCAAAGGCTTTAACACAGTTGCAATACTTTTGCTTCTGCTGTTTAATCAATTCCTGGGCATCCACTCCACCTTGCCTTTTCAGTTTATGTATTTCTTTGTGAGCCTTCTTTTTTTCTTCTTTTACTTTCGTGCTCCATTCATGAGTGTGTGTTTTAGTTTGTTTTTTCAATAAAGATCTTTATTTTTGTCGCGGCAGCAGTGCAAGATAGTTTAATGTTGCTTCATGAGACTTGGCCAGCTGTTGGAATATGTTGGTTAGCAAGATTATTTGGTTATTAGTTATTCTTAGTCTATTTTTCCTGTTTGTTACCTCCACATTTTGGTCCATTCTCAGAATGTCTGTTTTAACGGGTAAAATCAAATCCAAAACCAAGACAGCATGATCGCTGTTTGTTGTCTGGATTGTTCTAAGTCTCATGATTTTGTGCCAAAAATGTTTTGACACCCAAATATAATCCAAGGTCTTCGCATAGCCCATGTTATGCCAGGTGGTATGGGGTGGTATATCGCCCTCTACCTGCCCATTTGCCATATCGCTGTCACGTGCCTCCATTTCTGTTTCCCACTTGGCGCTTCTTGGCTGCTGGATTTGCCCTTCGTTTCTGCTCTCTTTAATTCGGTCTCCATTTATATTAAACCAAGTAGTGTTCATGTCGCCGCATATGATGATAAGCAGATCACCATAGGTTTGGTGATGTTTGTCTACAATTGCTGTTACTGATGACATGAATCTTTACGAAGTTATCTGGGCAGGGTTCCAGTACACATTGATTAGCAGTAACTGCTGCGTTTTCGATGTTTCGATGTTTTGGTGGTAACGTGTTGCATCAGTGTGCTTTGCACAAATATGTTTGGGTTTTCAACTTCGAGCACCTCCCAATTTGTCCCAATCTTTATCATTGTTATTAATTCTGAGAATGGACGGCCTTGGGAATTTTTCCCTGCAGGATTTAACAGGGTGAGATAGCCGTCTTTCACTGGAGTTCTCCTCAACCATGTTTCCTGTAGGCATATAACGAAGTTGTTACACATGTCGACAGGAAAATCTTCGTATAGGTGACGGAATCCTCGGGTGTTCCATGATAACAGAGTCAAGGATATTTCTCCCAGGCTCTGTGTTAGCTAATGGTTTCTCCCTTCAGTCTTCCTTTTTCCAGATGATTGCTATTGGTTTGGGGCTGTAGACAGATGTTGTCTTATCTCATCTCTGCGTTGCTCATTAGTAAGCTCATTTTGACACTTATTGCTGTTAATAGATTGATTTAGTTGTGTTTCATGCAGCATTTCTGACACCTCGAAATCTAACAGCTTTTTCAGATAGTATACTCTTACGTACGGCCTGAGATTTTATGTGTAGATAAACTGTCGGCTTGGTCTTCGGAAACGTATTCAACAATTGAGATGTCTCGAGAGGCCACAGTTCTTAAGGCCGGTACCGAATGCAGGAGTCGGATTACATTTCCTCTGTTTAAATTCACATCGTTGTCGTCTTCAAAAATATTCGCAACCATCATTTTTAAGGTCTGTAATTTGAGGTCCACAATAGTTTTTTGTCCACTCTGACTTAGCTCCTTCTGGTGCTGAGCTGCAGTTAATTTTGGATTAAATTTCACAGTCGTCTTCGATTTAAATTTTTGATCGACTGTTCGTTGACTTTCTTTACCGCTTCTATGAGAGGGAGCCGATACGACCTTTTCTTTCCTAAGGCCTACTTGTCTTTGTCTATCCTTTCGTGCACCCTCGTGGTTGGAATTTAAGACCGGGTTTGTTTTTGCAATCCAAGGATTATGGTTTAGCGTTTCGGCCTCGCTCGCCTGGTTGTCCACAACATTGGGGCGAGATAAGGTCGCCTCATCTCCTTCATAGATATTTTCTTCCTCATAGTCTTGAGAGTAAGTGGAGAGGTTACATAATTCTTCGGATGACGTCACTGAGTAGATTGACTCTGCTTCCGAATCCAATCTTTGTCTTTTTTTTGGATTTGATGTAATCAGTGTCGACGTAGATACCTCTGCAATTTTCAGGGCCTCCACCGCCATTGGTTTGACCACCTCCCCCTTTTTTCCTCTTTCAAAGAGGCTTAGTTTGGCTGGTGTTAAGTTTCTTATACATTTTCTTGAATTGCTAGTTGTTTTGTTTGGTGCACAATTTTTCCTTTTCTCCGTTTTTTTTTTAGTTTTACCAACACATTCTCTTGCACTTTCTGCTTTGGGTTTGCAATCTTCACTGTTTTTGCGTCCCCACTGAATATGCCGAAGGACATTTTCGAGCACTGTGCAATGATGGGAGATTGTTGTAAGGGGACTTTTTCTGCCAGTTCGTTATTTGTCGTTTCAACGGCCTTGTCAGTAGGCGCTGACAGGCTGGTTACAGGCTCGGAGTTTCCAGGTTGGATATCATCTGTCGTGTATGGGATCGCACTCTGAGTAGTTGGTGTCTTATTTGGCATCGTTGTTGTAGGGACGACAGATTTTTAGGGTGTCGAGTCCCTTGAATCTCATAGAATATCAACATTCTGAGCAGCATTTTTCTGCGTGCTCTTCGTTGGAGCCTTAATTGGCGCGTTTGCCTGTGTTATAGTGCTTGCAACGCTGAGGCTCGCCCCAAAACCCATTGTAGAATTAAGGCTCATCATTTTAGTCAGTTGGTTCATGCACTCGATCAGTGCTATTTTTTCCGACATGTCTTTCGCAGCTATTTCATTCAGTCCGTTGTGCCACAATATTGAAATTGCTGCTTCATGATCCAAACGTCCTTGAAGCAAAATGTTCACATTTTCCATTTTTGTTAACTTTTCATTTATTTGCCCTAGCATAGCCCCGTTGTTTTGTATCGCTTCATGTACATTTTCATAAAGCTTGGTGAAAGGAATAAGCGCCAGCGATATCGCTGCTAATATGTTGTTGTGTATCTGTATGGCCGCGGCTGCAGATAAGTTAGATTTGATTGCAGAGGATGCTTCTTTTGAAGCATGCTTGTAATCATTTTCGTTGCTTATATTACACGATTCGTGATCAGTTTGGACCGCAGGTCCCACAGTTCCCTGCAGCCGCTGGTTGGAACCGTTCACAACAGACTGTGTCTTCGGGGTTGAGCAGTGAGAAGGGGGTCTTACCGGTAAGATTTTATCCTTGATGTTTTGCAGGGGCGCATTTGCTCGCTTATTTACTGTTTTAATGTTCAAACCCTGCGCATAATGTCGACTGGGCCCCAAATCCTTGCATTGGGGCGATTCAGCATATTGGATTTGGTCCGCATTAGTTTGTTGTGGGTTTAGCAGCATGCTGTGTCGTTCCATCATCAGCGATTTTTCGGGTGCCAAACCCTGTTTTTTTATTTTGGTGTTTACAAAGCTCTCCGCTAGACGCTTCTTTATTATTTCGAAGTCTGCACTGATACGCTCTGTGAGCCGAGCTTCCCGACCAGCAAGGTCAAGCTCTATGGGATGTATAGTTGGTTCTCTTGTCTGGGCTATTAGCGTCTTTGACTGCGAATGTGGGGAAGCTTTGTATAAGTCACACTGTGCATTGGTAATGAATTTCACCAGTAGTCCTTTCGCACCTTTCATTCCTTTCTCTGTGAACACAGTGTTTAATTTGTCGGAGTTTGTTTGCGCCGCCATTTTTGTCTGTTTCTCTATGGCAATTGGCTCGAGTGTGGCGCTTTTTGTGATATTTACAGGACTTAAACTGTCCGCCTTTGTTTTTTCTGTAAAGGTGAATTTTAGGAGTCTTGTGTCAGGATCGATCGTTGGGACTTCCATCTCTAATAACTCGATGTCACTTACATCGAATGGAGACTGAAAGGCGGTGATATTTACTTCGATCACATTTGGAATTGCTTCCCTGTTTATATCAGTAGACGTCCTCGTGTTTCCGACACCCTTCACTTCACCGCCAGCCTCAACTACCTCAGCAGCCTCGCTGGGCGAGACCTCCGCCTCAGCCCACGGTGCGCTTGTGGCAGGGTTGGCAAAGGCGTCAACGCTAGTGTCGGGTGCCTCATTAATTTCCTTTGTCACGTTTGTAGCCGCCTGTGCTACCGTCGTGTGCTGACTTGCAGTATGCAGATGGTCTGTCACGATCTGCACTAAGGATGGAAAGTCCTCCCTCGTGGGCATATATGTAGAAGGTCTTGAAGGTGAGGTGCGGGGTTCAGAGAATTGTGGTTGTGCAAGATTTTGGGGATTTTGCGGACTATTTGGCACATTCCCATGCTCTGCCGTCCCTCTCCTGGACCAGTCATAACCACCCAAAGACTCAATTTGCTCTCCCCCACCCCCATCTCCTTTTCCTTGGTGTCGCGACATGTTTTGATTTGCAGCACGGTCTCGCAAGTGCAGGGATTGTTTCACTTGGAACGTGTCTGTGGGCCAAAATCGCCCATATACTAGATCTTACCTCTACTTCCGTCTGCTGCGGACTGAACTGTGCGTCTGGACAATTATATATAAGATGGCTCCTGGGGGTTAAGTCATAGAATTTCCTCCAGCCACCAGAGCCAAACAGCAGCAAAACAGTTCTGCTAGATGCAAAATGCACCGCCCTTTACTCCGCGGCCAGGCTTAACGCCGCGAGGGTGGATGTGTGTGCTTTTTGAAGTGGATTGAAGTCACGTGTTGATTCACGTGACCGCCAGCAGGCTCCGCCCCTTCCAGGGAGCGAACGTAGAACAGCAAGAGTCCTTGGTGACTCGCAGTGCTGTAATAAAGACAGCAGACTCCCGAGCGTTCGTATTGCACAAAGTCCTTCTCCTCACTGCAGCAAACGACCCTCATTCTACTCAGATTCCAACCTGACCCAGAGCCCAGTTCCACCCAGACCCCAGCCTGGGACTGACCCCATTCTACTCGGATTCCAGCCCGACCCAGATCCCAGTTATGTCCATGTCCTAGCTTGCGACTGAGCACAATTCTGCCCTCATCCCAGCCTAGGACTGAGCACAATTATGCCCTCATCACAGTCTCTATCTGAGCACAGTTCTGCACAAATTCCAGCCTGACCCAGATCCCAGTTAAACCCAGATCCCAGCCTGAGACTGACCCTGAGTCTACTCAGATTCCAGCACGACCCAGATCCCAGTTACACCCAGACCCCAGCCTGGGAATGACCCTGATTTTACTCAGATTCCAGCCTGAGCCAATGTTGTGGCCGAGCAGAATATAGAACATGGCCTCGTGAGGAAAGAATGAAACAGAGCGCAGGGTATTGGAAGGGTGGCGAGGGGAGGGAAGGGGCGGGGCTGGGAAAACCGTTGGCAGACAGGTATGAGAATAAAAGAGTATGGAAGCAGAATCCGTCCCGGCGTTGTTATTTAATCACACTTTCATTAATCATATGGTTGTGTAAGCCACTACACAACAACTGGCGACGAGTTAACGACCCACGCTGCTGTCTTGAAAGAAATCGAAGGAAAATGCTAGCCCGCCCACGAGCAATGTACAAGTACTCTGGGCAATGGAGGAGGCCAGCGGAATAGTGGTGGCCTGTGGAGGTGGCCAAAGGAGGATTAGTGACCTGCAGGGGAGCGCAGCCAGTGGAGGTGGCTGTTGGTAGTGGAGGCGGCGAAGGAGAGTAGCAGAGGACGAAACGACCTGAGGAGGAGGTCGCGATCGAGGTTGTGGAAAACGATGTGAACAACAGTGAAGAGGAACTGCCGGAAAGGGCCAACAGCTGATGGACTTCCGAAGAGGAGGGAGGCCAATCGCAGAGAGGTAACGCAACGAAGACTGCAGACGCTGTCATATGGGAGGAAGAAGCAACCATAAAACGGTAAAGAGCGCTGCGCAAGCCCCGCCCACACAGAACTGCTCTTGCCAGGAGAGGCGTGTATACCCAACAAAAGCTACATTACATGTAACAACGCAGACCCCGCATTTCTAGACTGTCAAAAGTGTTATACTGCAAAGGATTTGAATACAGATAATCCTACGTTGCTGCAAAGGCATTTCTTAATCTGCATTTTTTTTAAAGTATTTGAAAGCCACGTTACTCACCAGAGCACGAGGCATTGTTTGTTTCCTCCGAAACCAAAATTTCAAGCTTGCGTTAAGATTAATACGAAGCACACAACTCAAGAGTAAAGGACGTAAAAAGACGTGCAGCCATGTTGGTTTCAGTCATTGACACCATAATCATTGTCATGACCACGCAGTGCGTCCAACAAAGTTCGTGCAGGTTACGGAAAAGCAGCGCGAACAAAGCATTTCTATTGTCGTAACTCCGTTTGGAAAGCAAACACTTCAAATATACAGGGTAATTCATGGAATAAAAGTGCACCGAAAAGGGGAGCGCAAGCGTGAAAATCGCAGCGCACGCGTGGCAAAGCCGCGCATGCAGCCGTTCGTCGATTCATGGAATGCGCTGCGCGGGCAAATATTGGGATGTGCGCCAAATTCGTGGGTGTGGCACACGGGCCACACGTCAGGAAAGGCCGTGCGCAACGCGCACAGGTAAAGCGCACATCCTGTAGCGCACACAAGAAAAGTGGGTGGAACATGGGGCGTAACACACGGAATGGGGAACAACGCGTGAAAATGTGGGTGTAACGGGGGAAGTACAGGAGGAAAATGCTCGCAACGCCCACACGCGCGCTAACAACACGTATTCATGGAATCGAACAGGGGAAAGCCGTGCGCCCAAAAAGACGCACTAATCCGGAAACACGTACGCCAGCAGGAAGCAGGCGTAAGAGGCCCCGCGCAGCATAAAAGTGCGCGCAAACAACAAACAAGCTCATACGCTACGATGAATGTACCGTTCCTCGCTGCAGTGGTCGTAGGACACCGCAGGAGGAGGAGGATAGCCAGGCCCTGCATCTTTTTACCCAGGACCAGCCTTTTCGGGATACCTGATGACCATGTCTATGGGAGGTACAGGTTTCCACCCCATATCATCCTAGAACTGGTTGCTGAGTGGGAGGATGACCTCACATCACCCACCCTGTGCTTCCAAGCACTGAGCCCCTTGGAAAAGGTGCTCAGTGTACTGCACTTCTTGGCTACTGGGCCATTTCAGCGGACAACTGCCATAGTTGGGGGTGTCTCACAGGCCACGCAGCCTACACCAGGTGTTGGCCATCATGATTGCACGCCCCTCAGTCCGCAGGCACATATACATGCCCAGAACACCTGCAGAAAGGCAGGCTGCCGTCCAGGAACTTTACGGGGTGGCACACTTCCCCAAAGTGCTAGGTGCCATTGATTGCACCCATGTGGCTCTACGTCCTCCCAGGGCAACTGAGCACATCTATCGAAACCGCAAGCACTGGCATTCCATCAATGTGCAGGTTGTATGTGATGCCAAGGGAATCATCACCTCAGTATATGCCAACTATCCTGGGTCCACCCATGATAGTTTCATATTCAGAATGTCACCCCTAAACCGGGACCTTGAAGCTGGGAGGCATGGTGACACATGGCTAATTGGTGAGTACAAATGCCTCTGCACATGTATGCCAGACACTGAGAAATGGGAAAACCCAACTAATGTCAACCATTATCACCCACCCAGGGGACAGTGCCTACCTTCTGAGCACCTACATGATGACGCCAATACGCAACCCCACCACACCACCCCAGGTAAGATACAACACAGCCCATATTGCAACCCGGGGCATAGTGGAGCGCACATTCGGAGTGCTGATGTCACGCTTTCGCTCCCTTGACCGCTCTGGTGGGCAGCTGCTATATGCGACCCCAGTAGTGTGCAGGATCATAGTGGCAGCATGTGTCCTGCACAACGTTGCAACCCGGCGGGGTGTGCCGGTGGACATGGTGGTGCCCCCACATCCAGTTGGTGGATACAGACAGGCATGACCACGCAACATTGATTTGGAACTCGAGATGTCAACTGGAGTGGCAGGAATCACGATATAGCAGAAGATTGATTTTTTAACTGTGTAATTGTGGTAGACCTGTAATAGCAATGTGGTTATTGTATGTAGTGTTCCCCTGAAGAAACTCCCATAATAACTATTTTGAATGAGAAGGAGCGAAACATGTCGGGATCTATAGGAAGTGAATGAGTGAATAAGGTCATTAGAGGATGTAAAATCATATTTTAATTGTAATTAGAAGATTAAGTGGAGAGCTAATTGGAAACTACCATTTTTTGTGTATACTACTACTTTATCTACTAGCTGTTTAATAACACAAATGTTCTATAAAACTGCGAACTGCACAAATGAAATGATGGAATAAACTCTCTTTATTGATAAAAAAAAAAAGTAGAATTGGTCTGCTGTTTGCAATAGAAATGTATCGAGTACAGGTGTCAGCACGCTTAATGATAAACGGCTGTACTCTACTAGATGTTACAATGACGGACACTGGTTATGACACTAAACTACACAGGGTTCTACAATGCATGACCTAAAGGAATATTTTGGTTTTTGTATTCTCGTTAGATTTTAGGGGACTATTCCTTCTGGGTCGTTAAACTAACCTTTAGTTTCCACATGTTATTCGGGCCCCCACATCCCCATCCACATGCACGGCCGCTGCGCATGGGATTGTGAAGTAATCGCGTGTGAATCGACAAGAAGTACAAAATTCACCCACTCGCTCTCCACAAAAAGCATGTACAAGAAAATGGCGTCCTACGCGTACCTTTTAAACCAGCCCACACGTGCAACGTCACTTACGCGTGTTAGCGCTAAGGGCTTTTCCTCCAATTACACGTGTTAATACGCGTACCTGCTGTGTCTTCACGTGCTGATTCACAATACACCCGTCACGAGGGAAACGTCCGCGCGCGTAACGTCAAATACACGCTTACGCGCTAAGGGCCTTTCCTCGAATTACACGCTGACATGCACTTTTTTGACGTGCCAAGTCACTCCGTATCAAGCTGCCCATGCGACAACACACGGAAGGCCACGCTCCTGCCCTGAAGGCCATTTTCCTGCCCCCCAGAGCCTCGAGCACGCTCCCACCTGCCATCTGCTGCTGCCTGCCTGCAAAACACCTGCCCTGCTCTTTGGTGCCTGCACGTCAGCCATCTGCAGGGGTCCAGTTGCTGTGACCACCCCTGCTGGAACAGAAGACTCACGACTGGTATTCCATCACTCCACAGCCCAGCCCCAGGACCCAGTTGACCACCCACACCTGCCTCGGGGGTTGCCATGTCTGATACAACACCATCTGGCACCAGTGGCAACCCCCCAGCAGAGAGGCAGAGGGCTGCCAGCTTCACTGCCAAAGAAGTTGGCATCCTGGTGGAGCAAGTCCTGTGGCATTATGATGCCCTCTATGGAAGTTCACGTGCCGACTATGAAGGACGGAAGAGGATCTGGAAGGACATTGTGGCTGCCATCAACGTGGAGGGGGTGGCAGCCTGCGACATGAAACATGTCCGGAAGCGCTGGGAGGACTTCAGGTCCAGGACCCTCAGCAAGGCCCGGCACCTCTTGAAGGCAGAGGATGCAGAGGGGTGCCGGGTCCGCCTGACCAACATCCAGACGAGGGTCCTGGAACGCATAAGCCCAGCGCTCCACGTCCAGATCCTTCAGAGGCAGACCCGTCTGGAGTCGAGCGGTAAGTGTACATGCGTACTGATTGGACGCAGTGCATGTTGAGGTGTGGCAGGAGTGTGCATGTTGGACATATGTCTTGTAAGGCCCATGTATGGATGTGTATGGACAGGGGCATGTGCCTGCCGCATGTGAGTCCAGTCATGTGTGAGGCACATCAATGGTGTATGTGTTGACTGCATGGTGGACAAATACATGTGTCGGTACACACATGGTTGAAATTATGTGTATGTGCTGTGGCATGGTTGTGGTGTGACACATGGATGCTGGTTTCACCTTCATTTATGTGCACAATGTACATGTGCATGTGTGTGGATTTGACATGTGTGCCACTGTGATACGCCATGGATGCATGTGACACAGACATGTAGGAGGCCGATTGGCAGATGTGACATGGATGGCGATGATTTCACTGCGACAGGTGGTGGAAATGTACTGATGCATGTATGTCTGGTGGCGTGTGTGCATGTGTGTGACAATCCCCGTGTTACATGTGACGTCGGGCTAACCTTCGGATGCTCATGCTGTTGGATGTGTATGGATGGTGCTGCCTGCTGCAACATTCCTATTAATTTGCGCATGTGTGTGGGTTCTGATGTTAGGTGTGTTGGGTGTTGTGATGCCATGTGTGAAGTTTGACACTGCCCTCATGTGCAACTGTCATGTGTGTTTAAGAACATTGTACAGTGCCCTGATGCCTGTGTTCTCTCTCCCTGTCTGCAGCGTCAACTGATGAAGAGGGCGGAGAGGGTGCTGTGGAGCAAAGCGGCAGGGATCCCACCGCCAGCGGGAAGCGCAAGGCCCAGCTCCCTTCCCAGGTTAACATCTCTTTGGGGAGTGAGGAGTCTGGCGCTGCGTCCGTGGCCGCAGCTGCCGAGGGGAGGTCCAAGAGGGGGAGGTCGGAGGTGGACTCCTCGGCAGCAGAAGGGGCAGCTTAGCCCCCAAAGGGGGCTATGGAGGTAGATGGCACAGAGTCATCCAGGTTGGTGGAGGGTTTGGTTGAGGAGGTGGCCGTGGAAGGCCCACGCACGGGTCCTGGAGGTGGGGATTACAGTGGTGCAAGTGGTGCAGTCCAGGGGCAGGGACAGGAGGCAGCACAGGCCACCGCGGAGGTGCCTGTGTGTAATCCTGTCCCCGATCCTGTGACTGCATCATCCTGCGCCACCAGGGATGCCTACCTCCAGACCCGTTTTCAGGGAGGGGATCCGTGAACGGGTTGAGCCTGTCCTAGCTGGGGTGGTGTTGACTCAACGTGAGATGCGTGATGACTTGCAGGCTTCTTGTGAGGAGAATGCAAGTCATTTTGCATTTCTCTTTGAGCGCGTCAACCTAGTAGGACAGGTCACCAGCACTGGGTTCCACCGTCTGCTGGGTCTTCACCCGACCCCCTCCTCAACTGAACCCCCTATGCGCCAGTTGTCCTCTGTGCCATCTACCGGCCCAAATGTCACCGGGCAACCCTGTGGAGATGCCCCTGAGCCAGCGGCTGGGCTGGTGGAGGACACATCCCTGCCACAGTTGGGAGTCGGAGGTCCAGCAGGGGTGGCCAACCCAACAACTGGACCCCAGCAGGAGGAGGACGTGCAGGCATCACAAGGCAGGGCACATGCACGGCAGCAGCAGGCTCAAGGTGGGAGCGATGATGGCTCGGGGCCATCATCATCAGAGGGGCAGGCATCGGCCCAAGGGCAGGAGAACCCTGGATTTGGAGTGTCTTCCGTGTGGCAGCGGTTGGGCCAGGCCATAGATGTGGAGCGGCGGTGGGCGGAAGAGGCATGGCTCACTATGGTCAGGGCGGAGAACTCCATGTGCAGGGCGCTGAGGCGGGCTGAGTGCCTCGAGGTAATTCACAGGGATTTGGAGGAGAACATGGCATCATCCCTGCGAGACCTCGGGGCCAGTGAACAGGCCCGCCTCCAGGACATTGAACAGGAGTTCGATGATGCCCTGGCCCGGGACATCAAGAAGTGAGCCGTTGGACTTGCCCGCCGCCATTGTATATAGTTCATTAGTGTTAAGTTTCCTTTGTTTTTTTCTTTCCTTTGGGGCGCATGGACTATGCCCCACATTTTTGTATATAGTTATTTATTAGGTAGGGTTTTTTGTAGGTTTCCTTTGGATTGTTGGGCTCATGGACCCTGGATTTTTAAATTGTACATAGTTCGGGAATGGATTTTACTTCTTACAAAAAGAAATTCCCATGGAGCAATGTTTTTTTCTTTTTTCTTTACCTTTGGATTTTGTTTGATGGACGTACCCTTTGGAGCCATTTTCATTTGGATTCTGCATTCATATTTATTTGTATCATTTTGGACATCCAGCCTTTTGTTTTATTTTTTTTTGCCTCTGTGATTTTCTTTCATTGCGTTTATTTTGTATTTAGTACATTTTGATTTCATACTTCATTTGTGTGGTATTCTCTCATTTGTTTTGTGCATGTCCCGATGTGGGTTTTCTCATTCACTTGCCCCGATTGTGTGTGTCTGACGGACATGTATTGATGTGCATACTTCTTATTTGGGATCTATCATGACATGGTGATTTCAATGTGGAGTGGTTGGAATACTTGTTTGGGTGGGCCCACAATGCAAAATTACGCGTGTAACTCCCCACACACCCCCCAAGTACACGTACCCCGCTTGCACAAGGCCTATCGCGTGTGGATCTTCCAGCACACCCCCCAAATACACATACCCCGCTCGCACAGGGCCTATCGCGTGTGAAACGTCCCGCACACCCCCCAAATACACGAACCCCGCTCGCACAAAGCCTATCGCGTGTGAAACAACCCCGCACACCCCCCAAATACATGTACCCCGCTCGCCCAAGCCCTAACGCGTGTGAAACTCCCCGCACACCCCCCAAATACACGTACCACGCTCGCACAGGGCCTATCTCGTGTGGATCTTCCCATGCACCCCCAAATACACGTACCACGCTCGCACAGGGCCTATCGCATGGGGAACTTCCCGCGCACCCCCCAAATACACGTACCCTGCTCGCACCGGGCCTATCGCGTGGGGTACTTCCCGTGCACCCCCCAAATACACGTACTACGCTCGCACAGGGCCTATCGCGTGGGGAACTTCCCGCGCACCCCCCAAATACACGTACCACGCTCGCACAGGGCCTATCGTGTGTGGATCTTCCTGCGCAACCCCCAAATACATGTACCCCGCTCGCACAGGGCCTATCGCGTGTGAAACTTCCCGCACACCCCCCAAATACACGTACCCCGCTCTCACAAAGCCTGTCGCATGTGAAACTCCCCGCACTCCCCCAGAATACACGTACCCTGCTCGCACAAGGCCTATCGTGTGTGGAACTCCCCGTGTACCCCAGTAATACACGTACCCCACTCGCACAGGGCCTATCGTGTGTGGGACTCCCCGCGTACCCCAGTAATACACGTACCCCGCTCGCACAGGGCCTATCACATGTGGGACTCCCCGCGTACCCCAGTAATACACGTACCCCGCTCGCACAGGGCCTATCGCGTGTGGAACTTCACGCGCACCCCCCAAATACACGTACTCGGCTCGCACAGGGCCTATCGCGTGTGGAACTTCCCACGCACCCCCCAAATAAACACAGGCACCCCATCCACCCAGGCCATGCCCTACAGGCAGCCCACGCCACAGGGGGGTGCTTTTTCTACACAATTTACCTGGCGCGAGCGGGGTACCTGTATTCTGGGGCGTGCGCGGGGAGTTTTACATGCGTTTTCGCTGTAAGCGAGGTACGTGTATTCCGAGGGGTGCGCGGGGAGTTTTACACACGTTTTCCCTGGTGCGAGCGGGGTACGTGTATTCTGGGGCATGCTCGGGGAGTTTTACACGCATTTTCATGGTTGGGGGGGCTGTATGCTGGTCCACTGGCCTTTGCGCCATGTACTGGATTTGTGCGCAGCTCATGGCACACGGGGCGGCGTTGGGGGCGTAACTGGCGCTGCTGCAGGGTTGCTGCGCCACTCTGCGACACGGCTGGTTATGGATGTTGAAATCCATGAATACACTGTGCGCTGAAATGGGTTTTGGCGCACGCGGCTGGCACAGACTGCCGCACGCGCACACTGTGCGCCAGCTGCGTGCGCCACTTGTGTGCCGATTTCTATGAATCGGCCCGTATATTATCACGGCGCAGACTTAAAAAGATGATTCAAGTTGATAAAAGGCTGCACAAGCGCCTGTCAAGCAACGTTGTAAAAACAAACAAAAAACCAAACAAAAAAACGTGCACAATTGAATGATTAATAATAAAAGCATACAAGGATACATAAGCCAATAAGGGCTGCACACATCAAAGCATCAAAGCGTGCAGAATAATAATAAGAAAATACCTACAAGTCTAATGGTGCGCTCAAATCCAAAACAACACCCAAGGACAAATATTGACCTTCATAAACCATGTTTATGAAGCAGCAAGATATACACAGATCCAATAAATGAGAGTGAGTTCACCATAGTAAGGAGACAGGCAGCCATCTCTCTTGGTAGTGCAGGTGGAGATGAAGTGCCGACCCAAAATGCAGTGGGGACGCCTACAAATCCAGTTAGCTACCTACGCCGTCCTACCCCATTTACCCTTGAACCACAGGAGGATCAAGGGCAGCGATGGCAAGAATGTATAGATGAATTTGAGGAGTTCTTGAGAGCAGTAGGGAACCAAGATGCCCCAAACAAGCTGGACAGATTCATAAATTTAGTGGGAAAAGAGGTGAAAAGTGTCATTAAAACCATTCCAACTCAAGAAAGAACAACGTATCAACTCTTAATTGCTGCCATCAATGGGCGACTGGTAGTGCCTCCCAATCGGGATTACAAACCTTACATATTTAACCAATGCATGCAGGCACCCCATGAAACCGTTGCACAATTTGTTTTACGCTTACAAAGGAAGACAACATACTGTGAATTTGCACATTTAAATGACGATGAAGCATTTGGACTGAGGGTAATTGAAGGGTGCATATCATCACAATTTCGGAAACACCTCCTTAAAAAGCCTCTCCCTCTGAAGGATGTCCTAGAATTAGCAAGAATATAAGAGAGTTGATACACAAGCAGCGAATATTGAAAACCCAAAGAAACTGTATATCATAGCCGCAGTGGGACCCAACATGCAAGGGCAGTCGCGATACTCAGGCATGCCACCCCGTCAAGATACATGGAATGGCAATTGCAGAAATCCACCGGAGAGGCAATGTTATCGATGCAGGTTTGAATTTCCACATAAAGGCCAGTGTCCAGTCCTTGGCCAGATGTGCATGCGGAGTGGCCAAGAAAATCATTTCCAGACCATATGTAGAGAGCGAACTCCGTTGCTACCAGCATACAGGCCCAATCCACAGTCATTACCGAATAGAAGATATGACATACCGAGACCCTCTAATGCAAGGCCATACCAAGAGAGAGACAGCATATGGCCTAATCCTAACAGGAATGCAGCAGTATACCAGGCACAGCCAGGATTTATCAGAGCGGTAGAAAACATGCACATTGAGACAACTGAACGTGAGATTCCAGAACGTGATCCTAACCCGCAATCATACCAAGGAGAGGATCAGGGACAAAGGAGGGAGACATCCTTGGAAGATCCTTATGAAAATCCCTGAGTTGAAGAAGAACACTTAAATACAGAACAATACTATGAATACGATAGATATAGTAGAGAATACGTCACCCTCATTTATGACACTTCTGATGATAGCGCTGCTCCGAAGGTAACAGTGCACATAGGAGGACACAATACACTGTTTCTTATAAATACGGGAAACACTGTAAATGTGATGAATGAGAAAACCTACGAAGCCATAGCAAGCACATACCCTTTGCAACCATCACAAGCTCAGATCTTCCAGTGGGGTGCAGCCCGGCCTCTAAAATACAAAGGACAATTCTGGTGTGACCTGGTCCATAGAGGACAATGCATTCCTGTCACCATACATGTCATAAACAGCCCAACAGCAGGGAGATGCCTCCTCAGCTGCAAAACTGCCACTGAACTACAGCTCATTGATATTCACTACGACCAATCAGAAACAATACAAGGACTTCCTCCACAAACTCACAATCTTCAGGCCCTTTCACAGAGGCAACTAGACATTGAGTATTTGAAAAATGCATTTCCAAAGCTATTTCATGGTGTCGGCATGTTAAAGGACACAGTCATACATCTACACATTGACCCCACTGTACGCCCTGTTCCGCAACATCCCCGACGAATAGGGTTTCATCTACAAGCAAGAGTATCCCATGAGTTACAACAATTACTTGAAAATGACATAATTGAACGGGTTAATGGTCCCACTCCGTGGGTATCCCCTCTGGTGGTAGTGCCTAAGTCAGATGGGCGCCTTCGGCTCTGTGTAGATATGCAAATCCCTAACTCTGCAATGCAGACGGAAAGACATCCTGGGCCTAACATTGAAGACATGACAGTCAGACTTAACCAAGCCACCCGATTCTCGAAATTGGAACTGATTCAAGGATATCATCAACTAGTGATTGATCCAGCATCCAGACCCATCACTACATTCACTACGCATGAAGGTCTTTTCTGATATAAACTTCTTAACTGGCATATCTTCAGCAGCTGAAATATTTCAGGAGACAATAAGACGGCTCATCGCACCTGTCACAAACGCTTTCAATTATAGTGATGATATCCTGATATATGGCATTACCCAAGATCAACATGATAAAGCACTGTAACAAGTCTGCACCATCCTCCAAAGCAATGGTCTCACTCTTAATGGCCCAAAGTGTGCTGTTAATAAGCGCAGTCTGCGTTTCTATGGACACATATTTACTGACAAAGGGATAAGAGCAGATGCGGATAAGGTCAATGCCATTGTGAATTTGAAGGCCCCACAAGATGTGGCGGAGCTGCGGTCCTTTTTGGGAATAGCGGGTTATTGCGCCCGATACCTGCCAAACTACGCAGTCCTGACCAATCCGCTCAGACAACTCCTCAAGAAAGTCTGTGTTTACTTGGGATGAATCCTGTCAAACAGCCTTTGATGCAATCAGGAGTGAACTAACCAACGATTGTCAACTCGCATATTTCAACCCTGACTGGGATACTGAGGTTACAGTGGATGCCAGTCCGGTTGGCCTGGGAGCCATCCTAGCCCAAACTGATCCAAAAGGGAAATCTGACAGGAACATTGTAGCGAATGCCAGCAGAACGTTGACTGTTATTGAGCAAGCACCTCGCTGCGGTCTGGGTGTGTGAAAAATGTCACCACTTTGTCATTGGAAGAACTTTTGTCCTCATTATGGACCACCAGGCTCTTCTGTCCCTTTCGCGGTGGGGCATCATTCTAGGGGAATACGATTACACCATAGTTCACAAAACAGGGAAATAAGCCAACCCTGCGGACTACCTCTCACGGCACCCTGGCGGGACACCTGAGGATGCAATGAAACTAGAGGCAGAGGCGTACATCGCATGCTTATCTCTCAATACCCTTCCCCCAGCCATCACAAACGAACTGTTTGCAGAGTGGAGCAAGGCTGACCTCACCATCCAAGCAGCCATTCAACTTATCAACACTAACAGATGACGATGCCTGGCCACGGAACGCTTTGAAAACGAGGAGGTGGAGAGGAGAGACTTGCAGAGATTAGCAAGGATACAAAGCGAATTGGCCATAACAGGTCAAGGGATGTTACTCAGAGGAAATAGACTGGTGGCCCAAAGAGTCTGAGGAAAGCTCTTGTTATCATAGCGCATGAAGGACATTGAGGAATTGCAAATACAAAGAAAACTCTGAGGAATCAAGTGCGGTTTCCACACATAGATACGATTGTGGAAGACGCCCTGAAACACTGCGTGGCTTGTCAAGTGACCACACCAAACAGGCCCCCATGCAAGCTTCAAATAGTTCCGATGCCCGACGGGCCCTGGCAGAGAGTGGCAATGGACTTTTATGGGCCATTAGAAGGTCATCTGCTGGTAGCTATAGATCAATACTCCTGGTTTCCCACCGTCAAATATGTCTTGTCTACAGCATTTCACAATGTGGTGACAGTGATAGATGAATTATTCAGTGAATGGGGTGTCCCTAACATAGTCAAAACAGACAACGGCCCACCCTTCCAGGGACATGAGTTCAAGAAGTTCGCAGCACATTTGGGTTTCCGCAATCAAAAGATTACACACCTGTGGCCACAGGCCAATGGCATGGTAGATCGCTTCATGGCCACAATAAAGCGAACACGTCAGAAGGCCGACACTGATCTCATGTCCATGCCACAAGCAATTTCGCAAATGTTGAGGAGTTATCGGAATACCCCACATGAGGTGACTGGGCGCACTCCCTTTGAACTGATGATACGATATAAACCGAGAACCCGGCTTTCACAGCTGGAGGTCTATACTCCTATGGAAGATGAAGAGATTAGGAAAAGGCATAGTGAGAAAAGAAAGAAAGGCAAAGAGTGGATAGATCGCAAGAGAAGAGCTGAAGAACACCAAATACCAGTGGGTGAGACTATACTAGTTCAATAGAGGCAACGCAAGAAGATGACCACTAGATACAAGCCAGAACCTCTGGTGGTCACAGCTGTCAAAGGACCAATGATTACGGCTCTAGGGGACGATGGTGAAATAACTCGGAATGCCTCATTCTTTCATAGGATGTTTCAAGATGAGACAGAGGAAGCCTTTCACGATGAAGGAAAAAATGAAGAACCCAGTGTCACGTCACCTGAAGATTCCCCACCATGTTTGTCTAGTGAAGAAACTCATGTGCCAACTGGTCGCCGTCAGAGAGCTATCCACAAACCCCACGTCTTATTGAACAGATGTAGAGTGTGAACTTATATGATAAGTAAGGGGGGTGTTGTGGCCGAGCAGAATATAGAAGACAGACTTGTGAGGAAAGAATGAAACAGAGCGCGGGGTATTGGAAGGGTGGCGAGGGAAGGGGCAGGGCTGGGAAAACAGTTGGAAGACAGGGAATGAGAATAAAAAAGTATGGAAGCAGAATCCGTCCCGGCGGTGTTATTTAATCACACTTTGATCAATCATATGGTTCTGTAAGCTACTGCACAACACCCAGATCCCAGCCTGGGTCTGGCCCCCATTCTACTCAGATTCCAGCCCGACCCTGATTCTACTCAGATTCCAGCATGACCCAGTTGTGTCCAGTTCCCAGCATGGCAATGACCCCCATTCTTCTCAAAGCCCAGTTACACCCAGATTCCAGCCTGGGACTGACCCTGATTCTACTCAGATTCCAACCTGACCCAGAGCCCAGTTAAACCCAGACCCCAGCCTGGGACTGACCCGATTCTACTCAGATTCCAACTTGACCCATAGCCCAATTACACCAAGACCCCCGCCTGGGACTGACCCCGATTCTACTCAGATTCCAACCTGGCCCAGAGCCCAGTTACACCCAGACCCCAGCCTGGGACTGCCCCCGATTCTACTCAGATTCCAACCTGACCCAGATCCCAGTTACACCCAGACCCCAGCCTGGAACTGGCTGTGATTCTACTCAGATTCGAACCTGACCCAGAGCCCAATTACACCCAGGCCCCAGCCTGGGACTGACCCCGATTCTACTCAGATTCCAACCTGAGCCAGATCCCAGTTACACCCAGACCCCAGCCTGGGTCTGACCCTGATTCTACTCAGATTCCAAGCTGACCTCGAGCTCAGTTTATATTAGTGTTATCTTTTGTGCAGAGCGGCCACCCTCATTATATTGAGCAGCCCAGCCAAATGGTGCAGGGTGAGAAGTCTGTGTGTTGGGAGTGGCTGAGAGGTGCACATGACTGTTTCTACTGCTGCCTGGGTTCTGGTGTAAGCATGTCCAGCCTGAGGGTGTTCCTCCCCCCCTGGGCCGTTAGGTGAGGCATACTGATGGCAGCCTTTGGCACTACCAAACAGTAGCCGAGCAGGAGTGATAGGCCACAAACGGCTTCCTGCCAAAAACCTTTGGCAAGTCTTGCAAAGTCAATAAAGGCATTGGCAGAGCTAATAGGTCGGGCTCTGTTAATGAAGAGGGTACGATTATGTTCTTAATTCCTCTGCAGGGCAAACATCAAACCCTCTAAATTAACAAAGCCAGGTATATTGGCTTTGCCAATGCTTGTTGGAGCTGAACCTGAGTTTCACACACCTTGGAGCGCTTGCTGCCTGTTCATGGGGAAGTGCTTGGATGCATGTCCTAGCTTTAAAGTATTGATACACTGAAACACAAACTCACCTGATAAAAGACAGAGGATGTCTGTTCTGGGAAAACACCTGGAACACTCCTCGTCCATTACAAGATGTCAAGCACTGTCCTGGCAGCTTCTAGGCAATATTGTGCTCAGGGCAAAACACTAGAATTCCCACCATGATGCAAAACCTACACTGCAACCCCACCCTAGCATTATAAAAATCATTGCAAGGTAAACAAGAGATATTTGTATAAGCGTGTAGTTAACAAACTTAAAAGTAAATGCAACATTGCAATAATTTATGTTGGGCCTCATTCCGAGTACGGCGCTAACCAATGGCGCTATTAACGCCTTGGTTGACGCCGTACCCGGACCGGCAGCGCCTTGGTGGATGGCGGAATTACCGCCCCATTCCAAGGTCGGCGGGGCGGTAATTCCCCATTCACCAAGGCTCTTCCCCATTCCCAAATGAGCCCCCATAGGGCTCAATGGGAATGGGGAAGATGCAAATAACGGTGACCGTTCATTACGGTCACCGTTATTGGCTTGGAGGCCCCTTTGCGCCCTCGACTTTAACACCTGCCTAAAGCAGGCGTTAAGGGCGAGGGCGCAAAGGGAACTCGGAGTATGGCGGTAAGGGATTACCGCCACCAGTCTCGTTACCGGTGGCCGCTATCCCTTACCGCCATACTCGGAATGAGGCCCGTTGTCTTGTGTAAATGTCTGTTGTCAATAGGGTACCCTCCTAGATTTTGAATTAATTAGCGCTGCACAAAATATTTTTTTATCATTTTACTTTCAATATAAAGTTTAGCTTGAGTCAATAAAAAAACATTTTAAAAAAAGAAAACAGTAAATATTTCTATTTTTGGTGAATATGTTACAACAAAGAAATATTTCCAAGAGTGATAAGAATTTTGACCAGTCAAGTACTGAGACCAGTTGGCCCAGTAGAGCGATGAAAATCAAAGGGCCAACAACATGGGAAAAACACTGGAAGGCAGGCCCTGCAGGCCCACTGATATAAACATCAAGGAAGGACCACGGAAGAAGAACAAGAGCAGCTGACATGGACTTACAATCACGCACAGCTGAGCAAGAGGCGGAGGATGCTGGTGGTCGGTCACATGAGGCGGCAGAAGGGACCGCTGATACTTTGCCGCGGAAGGATAGAGACACCGCCGGAACCAAGCAAACCGCCCGCTGTCCAAGGAAGACCCAGGGGCATGTCACGACACCAAGAGAGGTAAGGGGTGACACGCATGATCTGGAAGGGACGCGGGAGAGCTGGGGGAGCTGACGGTGAATGTTATCCCTAGACCCCCTAGTAGTCCTATTTGAACTGGTACCCGTGCAGCGTTTATCTAGTAACTTACCGGGACGCTACACGCACGATACTACGTCGGGACAAATTGAAGAAAGGAAGCAGCTAGCATTTACAAGCGCGCCTCTGAAACGAAACCGGAATGCTACCAGTTTAAAATCACGTCGAAGCGGACCATACACCTTACCAAGATCGCATATGGCTGATTAGTTCCAGCTTCTGCAGATAGACTGAAGGCGCTCAGTCCCAGAGAAGGACCACCTTGAAAAGGGAGGACACCTCTGTTGAGGGCGGGTCCTCAGAAACAAACAGCCAGATCAAGCTGCAATCAAAATATACCCATAACAGCACATCACTCAATATTAGCTGTTCCAGCCCTGATGAAAGTGGTTCCATACCACTGGCTCATCTTTATACTGTATCTGTGCAACTATTTGACTAAAATTAATAAATCCGTGCCAGATCACAGTCTAATCTCTCCACAGAACATAGGAAAGACGTAGACTTACGAACACTGTTTGCGTTTGAAGTTCAGGAGAAGTAAATGACACTTCATGCGTGAGTATAGAAGAGAATCTTTTATTAGAATTCCGGTCCATCTATCGAATTTTACCTATTCCCACTTACACACACCATGGTCGCATGGTATGAATGTTACAATACCAACCATGGACCTGTGGGATTTTAAAGAAAATCTGCCCTCCATAGAAACTGTATAAAGCTAAAAAATGTTTCACTTGGAAGACAGTCTTTGCATGACAAAAAGACAACAAAACATTACCAAATAATGGTCTCTTGGCAAATTACTTGAGAACAAAATCATCTGAATCATAATGTGGGACTACCATCCCTAGAACCCCTTCCACTAAGCAAATAAGGGTGTTGTGAGAGAGAGATACAGTCCGTAATCCTCCTCCTCCTCATCACAGCTACAAGGCCAAGACCACTGGCCACCAGGGAAAGGTCGAGGACGCCAAGCCCCACACTGAGAACCTGAGAGGGAGAGTCCCCTGCTACAGTGGCATACATAAGCCCACTGACCAGCAGGGTTGAGGACCCCAACCACCACGCTGAGACCCTGAGAAGGAAAGTCCCTCGCTACAGTGGCAGTCATAAGCCCACTGACCACCAGGAAAGGGTCGAGGACCCCCAACCACCACACTGAGAATCTGAGAGGGAGAGTCCCTTGTTACAGTGGTGCTGATAAGCCCACTGACCCACAGGGATGGGTCTAGGACCCCTACCAAAGAACTGAGAACCTGATAGTGAAAGTACCTTGCTATAGTGGCTGAGATAAGTCCACTGGAAGGATCGAGGACTCCAACAACTACAAACTTAATATCAGAACTGTAAAAGAAAGTGTTACTCAACAGAGAGGCCAGATGACTTCCTCTCAAAGCTTCAAGGATATTTGGGCCTCTGCAGTGATTTGGAGTGAACCACAGCAGAAGCCCCTGAACATTAAACACAAACTATATCTTGTGTCTAAAGATGGAACACCAGGGGAAGGGAGACATTCTCCCGGTTGTTCGATAACAATACTGGCAACACTTTTCAAGGTCCAGGAGAAGGGAGTCGTTCTCCTGGCCCCAAAGCCAAGGATAAGAGACCAGGAGACGTGGACAAATCCTTTGGACAAAACCAAGATCAAGAACCTTTTTGTTGAACTAGTTTGAAAGACATTTTTGACTAATTAAGTGATGAAGGTGGGATTTATCTTCCTATCTCCTGTGGGTAGAGATGTGTATTACTTGGAGCATGAACAAATCTTTTCTAGAAATTTTAATGGCATTGTAGAGACTTACAGGCACACAGTGAGAGAAAAGGCATGAGGTTACCTGCTCGTAGACATTGCTTAATCATCCAACATTTTATTTCTTAAGGAATTTCTCAATAACAACAGTCGCTCCCAACTACTCCAGTGGCTCGAAAGTATTCTACCACTAATTGCTCCCCCTTTAAATGCATTGCTCATAACAAAGAGATGTGATAAAAAACATATTTCACAGACATTGGGGCTCATTATGAGTTGGGCGGTATTAACATTACTGCAGTTGTGTTGGGCGTAATCACTGCAGTATTACAACTTGGCGGGAGTGTGCACACATCATTGGCGGTAACGATAATTCCGCCTGGCGGAATTTCTGCCTGAACTGGATCCACAATAGTAATTACACTCATATTTGGCAGAAATACCATTACTGCCGTACAATCAGTGCTATTTCCACCAACGGAAATAGCGTCATCTACAGAACGGGAAGTAGGGCGATGGCAATTTTTTAAAACTCAATCCAGTCTGAACCCAACACTTTCTGTAGCCATCCAGACCCAGAGAACAGGGAAAACATATCTAAGGAGAAAGCAAAGGGGAAGGTGCTTGACCACAGGCTCAGAAAGCAATAATTCAGCGAGGCGGAATGGCAAGTCCTCGTTGATGAGGTGGTGGTCCATGCAGTGGATCTGTATGGTTGCCAGCACCGCGAAACCTTGGTGCATCGAAAGGCTGCTGTCTGGGCATCTATCTGTGAGGGCACAGTTCTGGGCACAGTCTCACAGGATGGAGAGGACTGCAGGAAGAGGTGTAGTGACCTCAAGGGCAAGGTCCGTCTCCTCCTCTCCAGACATCGGCAGGAGTCATTAGCCACTGGAGGCGGGACTGTGGACCCACTAATCCTCACCCTGTCAGAGTAGAAGGTGAGCTCCATCCTCCACATGGAGGGGATTCGAGGAAGTCAGTAGTGTGGAGTCCGGAGCCAGCATCCAAGTTGGATCTGATGAGCTTGAATGCCCCCCTCTTCCCCTGACAATGCAGAGGCCAAATGACCATCCTAAGCATGTGTCCCTCAGCATCGATGGGCCCAATGGACAGGGGATGATGCCACCACATGCCAATGGGTTGTACACCCTCAACAGATACTACCCCGACCTGGCAGTGGCTATATGCACAGGCCTGCAATCAACCATACCCCTCGAACCACATGTATACGATGTTACTCCACCCTGTAGCATGTGTGACTAGTGTGAGAAACCAGAGGGCGTCTCACCCGCTAGTCCCCAGGAATCTCTCTCAGGTGGCCAGGGCACGGCCATCGCCTTTGGATACAGACCCTGGGGGTGGACCAGTGTGGGAGGATCACCTAGGTATGGGGTCTTCGGGGAGTGGGGGTGAGACAGCCGATGGTGAGACGCGGTATTCCCAACTTTTTTGTTCACCTAACCCATCCTATTTTTTAGGATTCTCTGAGGTCCCAACTACCCACCCCCTTTTTACACAAACACTGGGCCGAGGAAGAGGGTGACTGAGAGTAACAAGACTAACTCTCATACATCGTACTGGACATATTCCGTTAATCGGGTCTGGCAAAGTCAGTCACTTGACTGGAAGTACATGCACCTGCTACCAATTAGCTCTCCTCACAATAATAAAAGGCAGATCCTAGAGACACACTCTGAGCAAGGCAGAACACGAGTACGAGCAGAACTTCCGGGACGAAGGCAAACCTACTGGAGCAGAGCGACGGACCAAGGGACGAGAGCAGTGGGTCGAAAACGCCAAGAGTTCCCTTCTGGAGGTTGTTGCCTCTGCCAGGCCGCGAAAGACACGTGGAGAAGGCCAGAGCCCACATCCAAAGGCTGCATTGTGTTTCAAGGACGCTAGCAACCCTCCCGGGTGAACAGCAGATTTGGGGAGGTGAGGCCAAGCCTGTGATATTAACCTTGACTCGTGAATTGGAAATCAGAAAACCAAGAACGAAACGCACACAGCCAGTGAGTTGGTAAGTGACTTGAGAGACCAGTGTGTCTTAAAGGAAGTTTGAAGTGGCAACATTACATCGCAAGTGAGGGGTGCTCGTGTGTGGATGAGACGCAGAGAAAGCCAGACCTGTGAATGAACTTTGAAGTAAAGACAGCTGTGAAATCAGTGATACTGAGTAAGGGAGTGGTCCGGTGAAACTGAAGTAGACCACTCGAAAGTCTCTTCGAAAGGTGCATTGTTTGTAACGATAAAGTGAATGAACTGAAAAAATGAAGTAAGCAAAATTAACTCCTAGAGAAGGGGAGAGTGAAAGTTGAACCTTAGAACTTTCAGTCGAAGTGGTCCTGCAGAGGTTTGTAAAGAAAGCCATGCACATTTGAAAGTCTTCGACATCCGAAAGCGGTCCGAGCCCGACTGAGGGAGACCCGAAGTGTAATAAGCTTGGGAAGGGAGCCCCCATGCAAGTCATGTGGAACTTTGTTTTGAAGAGGTTTGCGTCCAACAGATGGGGAGCTATGTGAACTTTGTTAAAGGAAGGTCTGAGCCCGACAGAGGGGGGACCCACGCAAACTGTGTTTTGAAGAGGTCTGGGCCCAACAGAGGAGGACCTATGTTAACTTTTTGTTGAAACATTATTTGGAAGTCTGGAAAGAGAGACTTTAACGTGTAAGGCCAGACGGGCCTCGATCCACGTTTTGGAACTGTTTATTGCGTTGAAAAGAGTGTCATCCTGCCTGCAGGTACTGCCTTATTCCGTGTGATCTCACGTGGGGAGGAGAGCTGATTCAGCTAAATGTATTCTTCTGAACACTGATTTGTCCTTGACATACATTTCTCCTTTATATACTTTTTGTACAAGAGATAGGGCAAGAATTTGTTTTTATTAGCATAGGCCATTTTGATTTTACGGACTCAACTAGTACTGTTTGCTTTATTGTTTGATGGTCGAGACTACTCCCATCCTAGTTATATGGCAAAGTAGGAGTTTTTCCAACCCCAGAAACTCCAATAAAGGTTTTACAAACTGTACCCATTGTGCCAGTGTCATACTTGTGATACCATGCCTCCCCTACACTAGCAAGCCCACTGTAAGGGTGTCAAAGGAGGAGGCTGACATAAAGGTGGCATGTTTGTTGTTATAAACTTTTATTTAAAGAATAAGAGGAGAGAAAACATAGCTGTCCCTATAACTAAGAGGGGTTTCCCTACCTCAAACTGATACTCAGGGGTTTGTCAGCCTGTCAGTCAAAAGCAAAAAGTCCACCGTCTTGTGTCACAACTGTGGGAAACTCATGGTGACAACAAGTAAGACCGACACAAGTGATCACAGTTCAAAGGTGTTTATTGCACAATGAATTCTGAATGTAGGTTGGAAAAACGCCTATTGTAAACCTAAATCTAAAATGGGAGCATGCGTCGACCATCAAATGAAAAATAAAGCAGTCCTAGTGGTGTTATGTCAAATAAAAGGGTCTATACTAAGAAACCTATCGCCAAACCTTGCAACTAATATAAAAAACGGGTGGCATCTGAATCTTCTTGATCTCCTTGATAGGGATCATCGGATATGTAGTCGTCGGGTATTTCCACTCTTCCACTTAGTCTCCTCAATCCCGGGAGGGGAACTTTCTTGAAATGCAAGAAGTTATGGGTGGTCGGTCCCTTGTCCCCTTGAGCCGTAATCATGGAGCCCTTCTTTTCTAGGATGATTAGGGGTTCCTCTTGAAAAGCCGATGTGTGCTTGTGAGTCTGCGGTTATCTTACAGCTACTATGTCCCCTACCTCTAGTTGGGGATCTCAAGCCTTCCGGCGACCATCCGCGTATTCCTTCATGAGACTTTTAGCGGCTTGATCTCGTTCCCTTATGTCGTTGTCCAGTGTCTGTTGACCCTCCGGTGGACTGGCCTGTGTCAGCCGTGTCCTGATGTCTCTTCCAAACATTACCTCTGCCGGCTCTTTCCGGTAGAGCTATGTGGTGTACTTCTGTAGTCCCTCAATAACTGATGGAGCACTTGCTCATAGGGTTGCCCTGTGAGCCGGGCCACCTGTAGTGCTCTATTCAGATTGGCCATGAAACGTTCAATCATGCCGTTGGCCTGCGGCCATAATGGAGTGATCTTGTGATGGTAGAACCCCCTGTACTCTCTGAATTTTGCAAAACTGTGTCCATTGAATGGAGGCCCGTTATCTGTCTTCTCTTTCCTGGGGATGCCGTATGCCGTGAATATGCGGTCCATCACTGGGATGACGTGGTAGGCTGCTATTTACGATATGATTTGGGCTTCTGGATATCTGGAATATTCATCCATGACGGCCAGTACGTATCTTCCCCCATCAAAAGCTCCAAAGAAGTCGACCGCCAACACCTCTCATATGCCTCCTGGCAACTCGGACATTCGCAACAGCTCTGGATGACGATTTGGCGTGAGGAGACAGCACGTGGGGCACTGCTTCAGGAGCCCCCCCACCATGGCGTCTAGCTGTGGAAACCACAACCTTTGGCGCAGCATGCGTTTTGTGGAGTCTACTCCTTGATGTCCCTCATGGGCCAGCTCTACCACCTTCCTTTTTAGTGATGCTGGAATCACCACTTTGTGACCCTTCAATAACAGGTTGTCCTCTGAGAGAGCTAGCTCCTCCTTCCTTCACTTGCAATAGCCTGTCCACCTCCTGCCACATCTCTTCCGATGCCAGGCAACCCCTTTCTTTGGCTCTCCTTCACTGACCTGATCGGAGCCCTTCGAAGACTATTTGGCATGCCTGGTCCGATTCCATTTCGTGAGCTAAGTGTGCTGGTTCCATGCCTTCGGGTATAGCTTGCTGGATCAGGTATAGGAGGTACCTGTCTACCACCAATGGTTCAGGGGTACAGCTAATCCTTGGATGTCAGGATAAAAAGTCAGCAGGGTTCTCCTCCTTCCCCGGCCAATGCACTCGAACGAATAGTCCTGCAGCCGAAGCCCCCACCTTACGATACGGGCAGCATTTTGGCCTGGGGATTTCCATAGAGGAATAAGAGTGCCTGGTGGTCGGTCACTACTCGGAATGGCTTACCGTAGAGAAAGAGGTGAAAATGTTCACACGCCCACACCACTGCAAGACTTTCCTTCTCCGCCTGAGAATAGGCCTGCTCGGTAGCTGAGAGACTTCTGCTTGCATATGCAACTATGTGGGTTTGCGTTAAATCTGATGAGTCTATTTGAGCTAAAATAGCACCTAGCCCCACTGGGCTTGCATCAACGGTTAGCTCTGTTTTGCGGTCCGTGTTGTAGTAGGACATGTTTTCGGCTCGCGCCACTCGTTCTTGAATAGTTATCAAGGCACGTTGGCAGTCCTCCGACCAGTTGAACACCGCATTCTGCTTGGTTAACGCTCTGAGTGGCTCGCTGACTGTGGCAAAGTCCTTGATATACCTCATGCAGTAACTGTCGAGGCCCAGGATAGATTTTACCTCAGAGACATTGGTCGGTGGTGGTGTCTCGTTGAGCACAGTGACTTTATCGAGGTCAGGAGTCATGCCGTTTTCTGAAAATACGTGGTCGAAGAATTTCATTGTGCCTTTTCTGAACTAGCATTTTTCCTGGTTGAGAGTGAGGTTAGCAGCCTCTAGTGCCATGCACACCCTGGCTAGTGTCTCATCGTGTTTTCCCACATCAGTCCCGAACACCAAGATGTCGTCGCTATAGCTTTATGCAGTTCGGGATGTGCTTAATCACGTTTTGGATTTCTGCCTGAAATATCTCCGCCGCGGAAGACACCCCAAAGCTCAACCTCTTATACCTGTACAGTCCCAGGTGTGTGATGTTCCGGCTCTCGGGACTCAATACCAGTTGGTGGTAACCCTTTTTCAGGTCCAGTTTTGAGAACACCTTAGCTCCGTTTAGTAAGTGTATCATATCAGTGATACGTGGTGCCATGTGCCTTTCCCTTCAAATGGCTTGATTGGGTCTCCTCATATCCACACACAGTCTGATGGCATCAGAGCCTTTCTTCGGCACCGGGACGATGGGTGAAACCCAAGTGGTGGGACCCGTGGCCGGTTCTATGATATCCTGTTCTATGAGCTTATGCAGCTGATCCTCCACCTTCTTTTGGATATTCACTGGTATACCCCTATAGTGTTGTGCTATTGGGCGCACTTCTTCGTCAATGTGCAGCTTGCTTGAGTTGCCTGTTTTGCAGTTTCCCTATGCCTCTGAACAGGTTGGGGTATTGGTCCTTTATCATGAGCACTGGATCAATGTACTTGTGTACCATGATCTTATAGAGCATGTGTATTAGGCCCGTGTCAATGGCTGTCTTAAAGCTGATTACACAGCCACTCTCGCTCCCTGTCTCCAGCACATGCAGCAGCACTCTTTTCGCTTGCCCCTTGTAGCGGCACAGTCCCTCGAATTGTCCTAGACACTTGAGGGGCGTTGTAGCTCCATACGGGTATATGTCGACTGTCGCTGGGTTTAGCTTTGGGACTTGTGGCAGTTCCTTGTATACTTGTTCACTGACCGTGTTCACTGTAGCCCCGGTGTCTATGAGAAATTCGGGGGGCCTTTCGTTCAGTCTCATTATCAGTGTTGGGCTGTGTTCAGTGGCCACCGAGTAGCCCAGGGCGTATACGTAGACCTTCTTCCGCTGTTCGCTCCCTGAGGAGCTGACTTCGGATTCAGAGGGGGACTGTTCTACCAGGTAGCATACGTGGCGTCTGGATCTGCGCTCAGGTCTCATGCGAGTGACGTATCTCCTCCTCTCTCTGCAATCTCTCCCGTGCTTCTCGTCACCGGATTCTGGCTCCTGCGGCTCAGGGTCTTAGGGTCTCGGCGGGGGAGCGATGTTGTCCCAGATGGTTGTGGCGCCGGGAGAAGAGGTCTGGGTTTGTATCTTGGAAATTATTCCCTGCCTCTGTCTCGCCCTCTCTCTCTGGTCAGTCGACATACTGCTTTAAAGTGTCCTTCCTAGTCACACGTGGCGCATCGCTGGCCAATAGCAGGGCATGTTCCTTCATGTGGGTATTCAAATCCACATCTGAAACAGAATAGCTCTTCCTGTCTCCTCTCCTGCTGTAGTCAGTGCACTGAGTCTGCGGGCGCTGTAGTGTTGCTTTCCACCTGCGTGTCCACTGCTCTTTCTGCCCTTGCAAGCGTCAGTATTTTGTCCAAAGTGCGGCCCTTTTGTAGCAATTTCCGCCTGAACGTTTGGGACTCACGTTCTGCAATAATTTGGGAGCGCAGTGCCTCAGTGTTGGAGTAGTTTGCGAAGTCGCAGTGCTTCATTTTGATTCTTAGTCTCATGACATAGGCGTCCATGGTCTCACCCTTTGCCTGTTTGGTGCTGTGGAATAGGTGGCGCTCACAGTCCACGTTGGTGTGCAGGGTGAAATACGCTGATAAAGCCCCTTTTAGATCTTGTATGGAGTCAATAGCTGTAGCAGGCATCTCATCTATGATGTCTCGTGTTGCTGGGCCTACTGCCAGCTTGAGAAGACACTTCTGTCTTCCTTCATCAATGAGCCTCCTGGCCCCCATGTACAAATCAAAGTCCCTTATCCATCTGTCCCACCTCGGCCCCATGTTGCTCGTATCTGTTATGTCAAAAGCTCCTGGCATCTGTACTGCCTTGGAATCTGGCAGTCTATATGGGGCTTGCGCTTGTTGAGCGTTTGGCCCTTGAGCCTGTATGTCCTGGCCTGCTTCCTGGGGGCCCTCCTGGTCAGACATTTCCCCCTGTTGACTTGCAGCCCCTCACTGTGGAAATGGCTTCTTGGTTTCTTGTTTGCCCACACGGCCGCCTGCTAGGCACGAGCACCGTGTTATCATAAGCCGGTGCAGGGTCTCCAGGGAGAGAGCAAGTGGTCAGATGGCCGCCTCTTGGCACGAGCACCATCATGTGGCTCTCCTCCACGCTCCCTACACACCGTGTCATCACATATATCACCGATGTGGCCCGGTTTGCACAGTCGCTTAATTTCGAACGTTTCACCGTGGGCGGGGCACTGTTTTCCCCATTGCGGCCCGGGTCGGGCTGAACAGGCCTTGCCGTGACGTCCCACTGCTATCCTGTCAGCGGACTGGGTACGCCTCAGCCATGTCGCTCGGCAGCCACTCCTCACCTCGCCTTGTGTTGGGTCCACGCGCTGAAAGCGCGTCCTCCTCGTCGCCAGTGTAGCGACTTGCCTCACTTAGGAAGGCCGGCACGCGCGCACCTCGCTGCACAGCAATAAATAGCTGGAGCCGGACATGGGCGTAGGAAACGGGGGGGGGACAGAGGAGACAAATCCCCCCCACAATTTTAAGTGGGGGGGATATAATGTAATTTATCCCCCCCCACAATGAGAAGCGAGCCGAGGGAAAGGCAGGGGTTATTTTTCATTCCAACTGGGAAGGCTTTGCCTGTGCCAGTGCTGCGCTGCGCTGCCTGCCAGGGGCCAGATTACAGAAACTGTACACCAGTGCAAGCTCAAAAATTGCACGTTATTAGCACAAGGGCAACGTCTGCCCTATTTTTAAAAAACACATATTAGAAAACTATTGCACCATGACAAGTGCAATTTTGCATGGTATAAGCACCTGGCCAATAATTGCCATAGTGCAAAAAAGATGCATTTTCAATGCGTTTTTTTTACCAGTGCAAAGTTTGCCCTAATGCTAATACCATTCCATATTAGCAATAGGGCAAACTTTTCCCCGTTGCAATATTGCAGTCAAAATGTATCTTTTTTGCCCAAGGGCAATTTTTGCCCTGTTGCTTAAACGATGCCAAACTGCACTTGTTATGGTGCAATAGTTTTCTAATATGTCCATTTGTTTTAAGAAATATGGCAAACTTTGCCCTAGTGCTAATACTGTGCAACTTTGAACTTGTACAGGTGCAAAGTTTCTGTAAACTGACCCCAGATATTTCTTTTCTGCATGCGCATTTGAGGGGCACGACACACCCGGGCCGGGAAGTAAACCACAGGTGCCCTCTGCTCCTGAGTGACTGCTGCTCCCTCCCCCAGTGCTCGCATCACATGATGCACAGTGCACTACAGACAGTGCAAGCGCAGTCTGGGAAAGGGGTGAGGGGAAGGGCGGGGGCAACCAGTGCTGATTCTGCCGCGTGTTGAGGAGGCGACAAGTGGAGCAGGCAGGCAGCAACATGTGCTAAGGCTGGCGCACGTGTCGGGCGCTTCCAAACTACCATTGATTTTGTGCTTGACAAGTTGACATTGATTTCAGGTGAGGACAGGACTGGTCTGTGCAGTGCTGTGCGAATGCATGGGGCCAATCAGTGTTTCCTTTTTTTCTTGGAAAATCACATTTTCAAATAATGTTGTCATGCAACTTTTGTTGTTGTCCGCTCTGTGTCTGTCAGGGCTGAGCGGTTTCCCTGTGTCCTCCATGGCTGTCATCATGCAGTACTGAACAGACAAAAAGATGAGGGGAGGGAGTGGGACAGGGTGCTGGGCCACCACATACACATTCCCGCCTGCCCCTCCCAAAAAAGGACCTGCCCAAGACACAGCCCCTTCCGAGGGCATGGCCCCTCTCTCTTCACCTCGGTATTACACTGTGCAGGGCTGGAGCATGTGCCAAGAACAGGACCCGACCGTTAGGACAGTGGCTACCAGTGCAGTATTTCCGTGGGATCACGCATGAATGTTAAATCTGCATTCAGTGGGCGCACTGTGTCCAACTCAGGCAAATATCCCGTGCTGGGATTGCCTGTTAAATGCATCTACAAAGCACGTTATTGGTATGCTAAAAGAGACAAGTATTGGCCAAATGAGTACAAGGGGTGCAAACAGCAGAACATTGGCTTTTCGTGCATTTTCATGTGTAAAGCAGATTTATTTCCCTTGTCTCTCCGTGGATAGGACTGTGGCAAAAAAAAGGACCAGGTACCAAAAATATGGCGGTAAACACAAATTGTGATTTATTGCAAAAAACTAGTGCTTGGATGTGGGTGTATTTTTTTCTGAAAAATGTGTGGTCAATGAAGCTTTTTAAATACCATTGGGCCAGCATTATGATCAAAACTACCAGATGTGGCCCGCCAGGTGCACCAAGTTGCAAAACTCCCTCGCGTTGGCCCACAAAACCGGTGCACACTAGTCTGTCAGGCCAGCCTGAGTTTGGTCTTCTTGTCTCAATTATCTTGCAACAGACACATGTTCTGAATACTCACGTTCTGAATGCTCACAAGGCATAGTAGGTTCACCCCTCCTCCAGCCCCACTGCTCTTAAATATTGTGTTGTAATTGTTGTAATGTACTTCCCACTTTCCCTCCCTCCTTGCCCTGTGGGCGCTTTGAAACAGTATATTCTTATTGTATAAGCTCTTTACAAGCAAACAATAAATAAATAAATACATGTTGCTTCCATCTCCTGTATACAGCATCTCCCAAAGCATGAGGAAGAGCTTTGCTTCTGTGGTGTTTTAGTTTTGAGTGGTGGGGTGGCACTGCCTGTCTGGGATAGTATAAGAGCACCTAGTGTTTGGGAACACCCAGTGTGTGGTGTGAGCGCCTGGGTATCTGTTGACAATGGTTGGCATATGGGGCAAATACTTACCCTTTAATGGAAATGCTGAGCACACGCTGATCATTTGATGATGATACCTGCTATATGATCTGAGAAGCTGGCATTTGATGGCACTACCTGGAATATGATTTGCTTACTTCAGTTTATGAGTGCAATATCTAAGGCCGCTAATATTTCATTGGCATGCCTGCTAGTGATGTGAATTAGTGGAATACCTGGCTTCGGATGTGAGCACTTGGCAATTAATGTAATTGCCTGGCATCAGCGTTGGTGGAATAATCTTCAGAGTGGGGTGTGCTGGCATCACCTGGCCAAACAAATGGCGCTTGCTAGTAATCATGGTGCGAGCTTAGCTAATAAGTGAACTCTTTCGACTGCAGCATGTGTGTCAGGAAGTCTGCTTGAGGAAATGTTTGATAGACCACCACGCTTGTGGGTACCAGGAAACTATCAAATGTTTCTTTGTTCTGGCCGAAATGAAAAACAAATCACACCATTGGATAAGGTCTTATTCTTACAAGTATATGACGTCAGTCAACAAATATGTTAGCAGGCCTCAACATTTTCAGTAGCCATTAACTAGTGATATGGACTCTTGGTGAGTAAGAAATCGAGTGCTGTGCGTATTTGAAGAATTGAGGGGTGTGATGCTGGAAATGCATCGGAGGGACAGGGCCTCTGTATCCTTGTCCTTTACTGCTTTTTATCGTGTGTTCTGTCGTATTTTCCACGCAGGAGTTCATGTGGGACTCCTGGCTGTGCAGCTCTCTCTCTTTTGGTTTGGTAAACGGACCCGTGGGATACCCTTATGGCACCCATGGGTGGGGGTACAACCCTGTGCCCCTAGTGTATGTTTCTGGGCACCTGTGGGTGGCCCGCAGAGCAGGGTATGGGCTGGTGGCAGCTCCATGATGAATTTGACAGGTGCGCGGAGTTTCCTCCATTTTGGGATACCCAGGCCCTGCCATTGGAATCAGTTGATTCCTGATGGAAAACAAGATGGCTGCTCTTTGCCAACGCTCCCTGGTAGACAGACCTACGACAGGCTGCCGACCGGAGACGGGGACTGCCGCGGAATCCCTAAGAGAAGCACACGGACTATTGTCCGCCACTGTCGACGACAGCCGTCGCCGACCGGAGCCGCCGTGCTCCTGTTTGCCTAAGAACTTAATTTGATCATTGGATGCTCTCGTCTGCATCGTCGCCCGCTTTATCCCGCTGGAGAAGGCCCGACCATCGACGCGCCGAGGAGCATCCGCTGGTGGGTTTCCCGCCACCTGAAAGACCACAGAGACACCGACGACTCGACGCCCTTGCTGGCCCACAGTTCTTCATCCTCTCTTTGCGGTCCAGAACTATCGTCACCGAGGTGCCCCACACGCCTCTTCCTTGCAGGACGCCAATGCTCCACCGCTGACTAGCACCGCTAGGAACGAAGCTGCCACTTCACGGCCGTAGTTCAACCTGTTCTCCGTCGGACGTTCGACGACCCGTGACTCCTGCCTTAAACGGAGGGCACTCAAGAAGGGCCGTCGATTCCCCGACGCTGAACGCCGAGTTCCTCGACGCCTCTCGACTATCCGTGGCTCCTGCTTTAAAGGGAGTCACTCAAGAAGGATCCTTCGACGCGTCTTCGAAGAACTCTACTCCACCAGGTACATTGGGGGGGGTAAAACCTTAATAGGAGAAAATAAGACTATTGAACAATATATGGACTGGGCTTGTGCTATATGTCTTTATTTACAGGTTGCCCAGGTGGGGGGATCTCCACACAGAACTGTGCCTAAGGGTAGGGGTCAGAAACCTGCCTATTGTTTCAACCATCTTAAGTTCCTTCCTATCTCTATTGCTGGTTTCCTCGTTATTGATCTGTGTGACATTTTAACCGTACAGTTGATACACTTTTAATGAGATTTGATAACATTGGTGGTACCACTTTAGAATTATATATATTTATCATTGTTGAGTTCTGAGTACAAAGTGCGTTATTGTGATTGTGTACATACCTTTGAATATTAATTACATAAAGACTGTGTTTTCAGTAATACAGTGTGTGGACATTCCTTTGTGGGGGTTCAGGGATTACACTGTACTTAAGAACCAGCCTGCATCACCTCCAGAGAAGCTAGGCCTTGATTGCTCGTCCATTGCTACCAATTGAAAATCTTGGCTGGGGTCCTCTGTGCCTCTCCTCTACCATATAGAGAGTGGAAGTACATGCACCCCCCACCAGAGTCTTCACACTGGTGGCAGCGGTGAGATGCTTATGGTTTTAAGAATCAGTGTATGACCGTGCCACTTACAAAATATCTACACTTTATTAAATTAAGGTTTGGTTGTGTACAAAATAACTGCATTACAAGCAATGGAGTCTATTGCAAATGGTAAATTGACTAGGATGAGCTTAGAGGCTCTCCAGAGTGCTTGTGAAGCCAGGGAATTAGACTTTGTGGATAAGTCTAGGGCTGAGCTGATAGCTGCCCTGGTGGACTACCAGACCGATGGTGAAACTCTTGATGAGGGGGGGGAATGCAACCAATGAGGACTCTGCCCCTGGGGTTTCTTCTGAATCTGTTTCTGGGAATGCCACCATTCCTGCTGCCTCTGTTCCGAACCCCAGCAATTCCTTGGAGCTTGAGTTATTAAGGATGAAATTGGCCTTTGAATATCGCAAGTTGGAAATAGATGCTGAGCTTAAGAAGGAGGAGTTGGCTCAACAAGTGGAGCTCAAGAATAGGGATCTTGAACTCAAAAATAAGGACCTTGAACTCAAGAACCAGGACACTGAATGTCAGAGAATCCAGCTAGAGAAAGCTAGAGTAGAGACTTCAGCGAAACCCAGTGAGAGTGTCAGGTCCCCAGCAACTAAGTTTATGAAAGATTTGGTTGGTGTGTTTGTGGAGGGTTCTGATATCCTCCAATGGATTGAAGCGTTTGAAATGGCTTGTGCAATTCATGATGTTGACAAGAGATTGGGCTAAGTGTTTGGTAAGCAGAGTGCCTCAGACTGGGTATGACTGTATTCTGAAGCTGAGTGTGGAAGAAAGGGGTCAGTATGAGTGTATGAAATCTGCTTTAATTGCCAAGTTTGGCAAGACACCTACCGAATACCTTAAAAGGTTCAGGGATTTTAAGAAAAGAGAGAATGTGTCTTGGGTTGACTGGGTGAGTGCTGCGCACATGAATATGATGGGGTGGATTGATGGTTACAAGGTGAAAACTTTTGTTGAATTGTCCCACCTGTTGTTTTTTGAGCATTTTTCTGAAGCCTGTTCACCGGAGCTGCGTCAGTATGTTGCTGACCAGAACATTCTGGATCCCTTTAAGCTGGCTAGGCTGGCTGACAAGTGGGTCTCCCACCGGGTGCCCCCTAAGGACTCCAGTGGGAAGGACAAGGACAAAGAAAAGGGGGCCTCTCAGAAAGCTGAGGAGTCCCAAAAGCAGTCACAGTCGGGTAAACCTAAACCCTCCTCTCCGAAGACCCAAAAATCTAGTGGGGATAAGTCATCTGTGGGTGGGAATAAGAGTAGTGGTCCACCTTCTGCAAAGCAGGCTCCCAGTGGTTCCAGTACCGTACCCCGCACTCCCGCCACTTGTTGGGATTGTGGGGCTCTGGATCACAAGAGGGGTGACTCCAAGTGTAAAGGTAAGGCACTTGGAGTACAGGCTGTCAGCCTGACCTACCCTTACCCCATGTCTGAGGTGGAGGCCACTGTCCTCCCCTCCTCTACAGGGATCACATTTGGTGCTCCTGTAGAGATTTCCTTAGTGTCCCTTAGGGCCTGGGACCAGTACGCAGAGGTACTGGCGACTATCCCACAGAACACCCGTAGATTTTTGAGAAGTGTCCTCCTGAATGGCCAGCCTTCTACTGGTTTGAGAGACATTGGGGCAAGCATGACAGTGGTGGACAGGACCCTGCTCAAGCCAGAGGACTATGTAGGTGCTCCTCTGAGAACCACCAGGTTAGCTGGTGGGCCTCCCAAATTATCGCCTGTAGCCTTAGTCACACTCGTAATTGGAGACAAGACAGCAAAGCTTCCTGTCCTTGTTCAGGACAATGTCCCTGCTAACATTCTGTTAGGAAATGGTCTAGTCGAGTTGGGATTGATCTCGGATGGTCTTCCCATGACTGCTGCTGCGGTCACTAGGTCACAGGTGACCCCGGGTCTGGCTGTGAGTCAGGTACCCGAGCCAAAGGCGTGGCCTAAGGCAAGACGAAGGAAGAGCAAGAAGGCCACCTCTGTGGAGGGAGCTCCTTCTCTTCCTGCTGTTCCTACAGCATCCATTGGGATCCATGCTCCGGACGGGCTTAGTCCAGTGGTAAACCCCGTCTCAACTCCTGTGGGAGAAGAGCCAGAAGACTCTCCTGTGGGAGAGGTTCTCAACCTGGAGGATCATCCCGATCTTCAATGCTTGTTAGCTGAAGGGGGACCCTCCCGGGCAGACTTCTGTAAAGGACAGAGAGAGTGCCACTCTCTCGGGGGTCTGAGGAAACAGGCCCTGTCCCAGGCACAAGGAGAAATGCCTAGGACATTCCGGATTTATTGGGAGGGTGAGCTCCTTGTTAGTGAGCCCACTAAGCCTGAACCTGGTGCCCTCAAGAGGTTGGTGGTACCCCAGGTTTACAGGCCCTTCCTACTGCAGTTGGCGCATGAAGTGCCCTTGGCTGGTCATCTTGGTACCAAGAAGACTAAGCAGAGGCTCTCTGCCCATTTCTACTGGCCTCGGATGGGAGTAGAAGTGGAGTCCCACTGCAGGACCTGCCCAACTTGTCAGTTGTCTGGCAAGACTGGAGGCAGTGTCATTGCCCCACAGCAGCCATTGCCAGTGGTTGGCACACCATTTGAGAGGGTGGGCATTGACATTATCGGTCCCCTGGACCTCCCACGTCAGGTGGACATCGGTTCATCCTGGTTTTGGTAGATCATGCCACCAGGTACCCTGAGGCTATACCCCTTCGGACTGTAACCGCCAAGGTGGTTGCCAGGGCTCTCCTGGGCATTTTCACCCGTGTTGGATTCCCCAAGGAGGTTGTCTCTGACAGAGGATCCAACTTCATGTCTAGTTACATGAAGACCATGTGGAAAGAGTGCGGAGTAACCTATAAGTTCTCCACCTCTTACCATCCCCAGACCAATGGTCTGGTTGAAAGATTTAATAAAACTCTCAAGGGCATGATAGGTGCTTTGGAAGAGCCCCTAAGGAGGAAATGGGATCTCCTCCTGCCATGCCTGCTGTTTGCTTACAGAGAGGTACCTCAAGAGGGTGTTGGTTTCAGCCCCTTTGAGTTACTCTTTGGACATCCCGTGAGGGGGCCCCTTGCCTTGATCAGAGAAGGTTTGGAAGCCACCCCTCCAGGTCCCGCCAAGCAAGTGGGGGACTATGTGTTAGGCCTCAGGCGGAGGATGACACAGATGATGGGTCAGGCAACAGCGAATCTCAAGGCCAGCCAGGAGTTGAACAAATACTGGCATGACCTTAAAGCATCGCAAGTGGATTGGACTCCGGGACAGGAGGTCTTCGTGATGGAACCTACCAAGCCCCGGGCATTGGCAGATAAATGGACTGGACCCTTCAGGATAATCTCCAAGATGGGCAAGGTCAATTATCTGGTTGACATGGGAATCCCAGGGGTAGCCCCTCAGGTATTCGATGTTAATAGGCTCAAGCCTTTCCACAGGCGGGCCGAAGTCTCATGTCTCTTGCTGGCTTCAGAGCAAGAACAGGATGAGAGTGAGCCCCTTTCTGATTTGCTATATAGCAAACCTCAGGATGGCTCAGTGGAGGGAGTGCAGCTCTCTCCAGATTTGCCAACAGAGCAGCAGAGGGCCTGCAGGGCTTTGCTCCAGCAGTATGCCTCTCTGTTTTCGCTGACGCCAGGCCTTACACAGTGGTGTAAGCACGAGATTGACACTGGTGACAGCGTGCCTGTCAAGAGTAGGAGCTACCGAATGTCAGATACTGTTAAGAACCACATGCAGGCTGAGGTCGCCAAGATGTTGGATCTGGGTGTTATTGAACCCTCCACCAGTCCCTGGTCCAGTCCCGTGGTCCTTGTCCCCAAGGCAAGTTCCCAGGCAGGTACCAAGGATTGTAGGTTCTGTGTGGACTACCGAGGAGTCAATGCCGTCACCAAAACTGACGCGCACCCATTGCCCCGGGCTGATGAGCTCGTGGACACCATAGGTGCTGCCAAATTTGAGCACCTTTGACCTCACCTCAGGCTATTGGCAAATAGCTCTGACGGACCATGCCAAGGAAAAGACGGCGTTCTCAACACCAGAGTTTAGGGTCATGCCTTTTGGGTTGAAGAATGCCCCTGCCACCTTCCAGAGATTGGTCAATCATGCTCTCAGTGGGCTGGAAGCCTTTTGTGTGGCTTCTTTAGACACAATTGCCGTCTACAGTTCCACTTGGGAAGGGTATTTGACACATCTGGGTAAGGTGTTGCAGGCCTTGAAAAGGGCTAACCTGACTATCAAGGCCACCAAGTGCCAGATAGCTCAGGGGAAAGTCACATATCTTGGTCATGAGGTAGGAGGGGGTCAAATCCAACCTCTCCCCAGTAAAGTACAGGATGTACAGGACTGGGAGACTCCCACTACTCAAACCCAGGTGAGAGCCTTTTTGGGCCTCACTGGGTATTATCGCAATTTCATGGCAGACTATGGAACCATAGCTGCACCCCTGACAGCTCTGACTTCACCCAAACAGCCTAGGAAGGTTAATTGGACTGAAGACTGTCAGAGGGCCTTTGATGGCTTGAAAGAAAGTCTTTGTAGGGCACCTGTGTTGTGTGCGTCTGACTACAGCCGACCCTTTATCATCCAGACGGATGCCTGCGACACCGGAATTTGAGCTCTCTTGTCCCAGTTAGATGACAAAGGGAGAGAACATCCTATCATATTCATCAGTAAACAACTCAAGGGTAGAGAACTTAGGTGGGCTACTGTTGAAAAGGAGTGTTTTAGTATAGTTTGGAGCCATAGGCGTTTTAGGCCCTACCTTACCCGGTCTACCTTCAAGGTCCAAACAGATCATAAGCGCCTGAAGTAGCTTATGCAGATGAAGGGTGAGAACCCGAAACTGCTCAGGTGGTCCATTAGCCTGCAAGGGCTAGACTTCACCATAGAGCACAGACCAGGGAAGAGTCAAGATCATGCAGATGGCCTTTCCAGAAGGTATGTTGACCGTCTGGATGAGGGTGTCTATCCCATGGGAGATTAGGCACCCTCCACCTCAGTCTGGGGGGGGGGGCGACTGTGATGCTGGAAATGCATCGGAGGGACAGGGCCTCTGTATCCTTGTCCTTTACTGCTTTTTATCGTGTGTTCTGTCGTATTTTCCTTGCAGGAGTTCATGTGGGACTCCTGGCAGTGCAGCTCTCTCTCTTTTGGTTTGGTGAACGGACCCGTGGGATACCCTTATGGCACCCATGGGTGGGGGTACAACCCTGTGCCCCTAGAGTATGTTTTTGGGCACCTGTGGGTGGCCCGCAGAGCAGGGTATGGGCTGGTGGCAGCTCCATGCTGAATTTGACAGGTGTGCGGAGTATCCTCCATTTTGGGATACCCAGGCCCTGCCATTGGAATCAGTTGATTCCCGATGGAAAACAAGATGGCCCCTGTGGCCTCTTGCTTTCTATTACCTATTAACTTGTTTTCCCAAAGTCCTGGGAAGCCCTGACTCTGTCCCTTCCCCCTGACTGGCTGTTGGGTGGAAGTGCCATATATGGTGTTGTTGTGAAGGCCCGGCCAGACTAGCCTTCCCAGTGACTGTATGTTGTGGGTACCTCCTGTGGGTGGGACCTGGGTGAATGGAGTGTGTGACCAATATGCACTTCTTGTTGTGGTTGTCTGGTTTCTGGCATGAGAGACAAAGACTGAGACAGCCCTGCCCGAAACTGGCCCGGATGCAGTGTGTAGTGTTGAATGGCTGGGTATTTGTCCCAATCCACATTCCTTGTTGTGAGTGTCTGAGCGGGAGGGGGATGGCCTGAATTCACTGCTTGCCTGATTGGCTGACTGACTGCATGAATGCCCTTCTGGATGATTGGCTGCAGAGTGTGACCTAGCAGTGTGGATGAGAAACAGAATAGTATATCTGGGGACCTCTCACCACTGGAAATTGTTCAGAAGCTGAAGTCCACTACGACGAGTAACTGGAGTAACTGAAGCTTGACCTTGAAGCCCTGCTGGAAGAGAAGAATTGTTGTTGCTCTCCTTCACAATCTGAAAGCTGCTGTGTCTCCAAGGACTGACCCAGAGAGGACCTGGTAAGGCGCCCTCTTCCCGAGCTACGAGGGACTATCGTGCACAGCTGCTCTTTGCCAACGCTCCCTGGTAGACAGACCTACGACAGGCTGCCGACCGGAGACGGGGACTGCCGCGGAATCCCTAAGAGAAGCACCCGGACTGTTGTCCGCCACTGTCGACAACCGCCATCGCCGACCAGAGCCGCCGTGCTCCCGTTTGCCTAAGAACTTCATTTGATCATGGGACGCTCTCGTCTGCATCGTCTCCCGCTTTATGCCGCTGGAGAAGGCCCGACTGTTGACGCACCGAGGAGCATCCGCCGGTGGGTTTCCCGCCACCTGAAAGACCACAGAGACGCCGACGACTCGACGCCCTTGCTTGGCCACAGTTCTTCATCCTCTCTTTGCGGTCCAGAACTATCGTCACCGAGGTGCCCCGCACGCCTCTTCCTTGCAGGACGCCAACGCTCCGCCATCGACGAGCACCGCTAGGAACGAAGCTGCCACTTCACGGCCTTTGTTAACCTGTTCTCCGTTGGACGTTCAACGACCCGTGACTCCTGCCTTAAAGGGAGGGCACTCAAGAAGGGCCGTCGATTCCCCGACGCCGAACGCCGAGTTCCTCGACGCCTCTCGACGATCCGTGGCTCCTGCTTTCAAGGGAGTCACTCAAGAAGGATCCTTCGACGCGTCTTCGAAGAACTCTACTCCACCAGGTACATTGGGGGGGGGGGGGTAAAACCTTAATAGGAGGAAATAAGACTATTGAACAATATATGGACTGGGCTTGTGCTATATCTCTTTATTTACAGGTTGCCCAGGTGGGGGGATCTCCACACAGAACTGTGCCTAAGGGTAGGGGTCAGAAATCTGCCTATTGTTTCAACCATCTTACGTTCCTTCCTATCTCTATTGCTGGTTTCCTCGTTATTGATCTGTGTGACATTTTAACCGTACAGTTGATGCACTTTTAATGAGATTTGATAACATTGGTGGGACCACTTTAGAATTGTATATATTTATCATTGTTGAATTCCGAGTACAAAGTGCGTTATTGTGATCGTGTACATACCTTTGAATATTAATTATATAAAGACTGTTTTCAGTAATACAGTGTGTGGACATTCCTTTGTGGGGGTTCGGGGACTACACTGTACTTAAGAACCAGCCCGCATCACCTCCCGAGAAGCTAGGCCTTGATTGCTCGTCCATTGCTACCAAATGAGAATCTTGGCTGGGGTCCTCTGTGCCTCTCCTCTACCATATAGAGAGCGGAAGTACAGGCACCCCCCACCAGAGTCTTCACAAGGGGGCGAGTGACTAATAATGCCTGGCTAATAGCTTGTAACTTGAAAAGTTTAGCCCTGATGGTAGTGCACTATAATTGGAGCTTCATTTGTGTCGTTCCCTTAAGTAGTGCAGCTCAGTGCTACACTGTGTGTGTTACAGGAATGGGACATCTGTAGGAGGTACTGGTTTAAAAGCCATACATCATTACTCCTTATGTTCTGTGCTAAAACGCATAGGCAGATCACACAAAAAGGAAAATAAGCCCTGATTCTTTATCTAGCATAGTGGGCGAAACATATATCACTCATTCTTAATGCAACCCTGCAAGGCTAAAAACGAAACTACAGCCTTATGCTGCGTAATACTAAATAGTTCTGTAATTAGTCTATGTAATGAAGGGACTGTGTGGTGTGGCATGTGTGAATCACACCTGTTGAAAAGGAAGTTCAGAGTCTTTGCACTTCAATCACAAGTTCACTTCTGAGACACAAGGCAACTGCTACAGCATTGAAAAAACAGCAACCCAGATGTGCTGTGAAGGTGCCATTGCAAAGTTTAGCAGCAAAGGCTCTGCTCGATGTGGAGTGCCACATTGTCTTATTAAAACTGTACCAGTCATGTTGAGAGAGTCGTCGATACTGTCCCATTGATAGTTTAGTTGCCTTACTGGCAAATGATGCACAGTCCAATTAAACACACAACATCCAATGCCATGCTGTCTAATACAATTAATAGCAGCCAGTTTGAAAGGTTTTCTATAGAGCCATGAAAAGAGCATTCAAAAAATGTTCTTCTGTCTGATCAAATGCTTATCAGCTCTGCTGAAAGGAGCAGTCATGTCAAGTATAAAGCTGTTTTTTCTGCTTTTAATGTATTGAAGCTGTTCCGAGAAATGCCTGTACAGTGCCATGAAGTGGCTGCGAGGTGGCACTGAGCGCTATGTAAAAATTGCATTGGGCAGTATTCCTCTGAAAAATCTGTCCAGTAGATGCAGGCCAGGCAGCTCTATTATATTAAATACTGTGGCTATACTTTAAGGCCAGCCATATTAGCATATACAATTTTAAAATAACGCATACGATACTATGTGGGTCTGCAGTGTGGGCCTTAAGAGGCCTTTTTGACACTAAACAAATTGAGGGAAAGTGCTGAAGATCTTTGTTGGGATTACCCCAGAGCACCCCTATGGAATTAATCTGGGGTGATTTTGGACTGGCAGCTACCGAGTTTCTAATCCAAGGTCGTGCTTTGGGTCTGTATGTAAAACTAATGAAATCATGAGCGCATACTCCTAATTCGTTGCTAAGCGAAGCATTGCTCAGAAGCTCGGTTTGCTATAAGGTGTGTTAACTTGCTGGTTAAGCATGGCATTAGTGCAGCGGTATGTGAAGGCCTTAGCCGCATACTAGGGGAGGTACAAATCAAATTGAACACTCTTGATTGTTTTCCAACACCTGTGTACTAAAGGCAATTGAGTAGAATATGTAAAATAATGTCCTGCAGTACTGCAGTAGACATTACACCATCTCATGCGGCACAGCTGCTTCTAACAGGCAGAAGTGCTGAAAATATTGTTAAGTACACAGAAATCGAATATGTCCTCCTCTCTGTACAATTAACAACATTATCAAGCGTCCATAAGTATTCTTCCATCTCAGAATTGGTAGACATGAAAGGATGCCTCCCACAGAAAGAGCTTTATTTGCACAGGTGGAGGAGCTACTGCGGATCCTCCTAACTGTTCCAGTATCTTCCTGTGAGGCCAAGAGGAGCTTTAGTGCTTTGCGATGACTGAAAACAACTATGACTCAGAAAAGACTCAATCATATTTGTGTGTGCAATATACACAAAGATATAATGGATTTAGTTGACATACAAACAATAGCAACAGAATATGTCATGCACACCGAACGTCGCAAAATATATTTGGTTTTTTGAACAAATGTGCATGATCATCATTCACTAGAAATAAATGAGCAGATTTTACTCTGTGGTTTGTGTCTGTAGCAAAGTCCTCAAGGTGTCCCCTGTGCCCCCCAGATTTTATGTGTCTCCTACGCCCCTGGAGCCGGAGAGTGCTCTTCAACGTCTGTCTTGATGCTGGAATCACCACTTTGTGACCCTTCAATAACAGGTTGTCCTCTGAGAGAGCTAGCTCCTTTCACTTGCAATAGCCTGTCCACCTCCTGTCGCACCTCTTCCGATGCCAGGCGACCCCTTTCTTTGGCTCTCTCCACTGACCTGATCGGAGCCCTTCGAACACTATTTGGCATGCCTGGTCCGATTCCATTTCGTGGGCTAAGTGTGCTGGTTCCATGCCTTCGGGTATAGCTTGCTGGATCAGGTATAGGAGGTACCTGTCTACCACCGATGGTTCAGGGGTACAGCTAATCCTTGGATGTCAGGATAAAAAGTCAGCGGGGTTCTCCTCCTTCCCCGGCCAATGCACTATCTCGAATGAATAGTCCTGCAGCCGGAGCCCCCACCTCGCGATGCGGGGCAGCATTTTGGCCTGGGGTTTTCCATAGAGGAATGAGAGTGCCTGGTGGTCGGTCACTACTCTGAATGGCTTACCGTAGAGAAATAGGTGAAAATGTTCACACGCCCACACCACTGCAAGACTTTCCTTCTCCGCCTGAGAATAGGCTTGCTCGGTGGCAGAGAGACCTCTGCTTGCATATGCAACTATGTGGGTTTGCATTGGATCTGATGATTCTATTTGAGCTAAATTGGCGCCTAGCCCCACTGGGCTTGCATCAACGGTTAGCTCTGTTTTGCGGTCTGAGTTGTATAGGACATGTTTTCGGCTCATGCCACTCTTTCTCGAATAGTTATGAAGGCACGTTGGCAGTCCTCCAACCAGTTGAACACTGCATTCTGCTTGGTTAACACTCAGAGTGGCTCGCTGACTGTGGCAAAGTCCTTGATGTACCTCGTGCAGTAACTGTCGAGGCCCAGGATAGATCTTAGCTCCGAGACATTGGTCGGTGGTGGTGTCTCGTTGAGCGCGATGACTTTATCGAGGTCAGGAGTCATGCCGTTTTCTGAAAATACGTGGTCGAAGAATTTCAGCGTGCCTTTTCTGAACTCGCATTTATCCTGGTTAGTGTCTCATTGTGTTTTCCCACATCAGTCCCAAACACCAAGATGTCGTCGCTATAGTTTTATGCAGTTCTGGATGTGTTTAATCACGTTATAGATTTTCGCCTGAAATATTTCCACCACGGAAGAAACCCCAAAGCTCAACCTCTTATACCTGTACAGTCCCAGGTGTGTGACAAAAGTCATGATGTTCCAGCTCTCGGGACTCAATACCAGTTGGTGGTAACCCTTTTTCAGTTCCAGTTTTGAGAACACCTTGGCTCCGTTTAGTAAGTGTATCATATCAGTGATACGTGGTGCAATGTGCCTTTCCCTTCAAATGGCTTGATTTGGACTCCTCATATCCACACACAGTCTGATGGCATCAGAGCCTTTCTTCGGCACTGGAACGATGGGTGAAACCCAAGTGGTTGGATCCGTGACCGGCTCTATGATATCCTGTTGTATCAGCTCATGCAGCTCATCCTCCACATTCTTTTGGATATTCACTGGTATGCCCCTATAGTGTTGCGCTATTGGGCGCACTTCCTCGTCAATGTGCAGCTTGACTTGCCTGTTTTGCAGTTTCCCAATGCCTTTGAACAGGTTGGGGTATAGGTCCTTTATCATGAGCACTGGATCGATGTACTTGTGTACCATGATCTTATAGAGCACATGTATTAGGCCCATGTCAATGGCTGTCTTATAGCTGATTACACAGCCACTCTCGCTGCCTGTCGCCAGCACATGCAGCAGCACACTTTTCACTTGCCCCTTGTAGCAGCACAGTCCCTCGCATTGTCCTAAACAATTGAGGGGCGTTGTAGCTCTGTATGGGTATATGTCGACCATCGCTGGGTTTAGCTTTGGGACTTGTGGCAGTTCCTTGTATACTTATTTACTGACCACGTTCACTGTAGCCCCGGCGTCTATGAGAAATTCGGTGGGTCTTTCGTTCAGTCTCATTATCAGTGTTGGGCTGTGTTCAGTGGCCACCGAGTTGCCCAGGGCGTATACGTAGCCCTTCTTCCGCTGTTCGCTCCCTAAGGAGCTGACTTCGGATTCAGAAGGGGACTATTCTACCAGGTAGCGTACGTGGCGTCTGGATCTGCGCTCGGGTCTCATGCGAGTGACGCATCTCCTCCTCTCTCTGCGATCTCTGCTGTGCTTCTCGTCACCGTATTCCGGCTCCTTCAGATCAGGGTCCTTGGGTCTCGGCGGGGGAAGCGATGTTGTCCCAGATTGTGGCGCCGGAAGAAGAGGTCTGGGTTTGTATCTGGGAAATGATTCCCTGCCTCTGTCTCGCCCTCTCTCTCTGGTCAGCCGACATACTGCTTTAAAGTGTCCTTCCTCGTCACACGTGGTGCATCGCTGGCCAATGGAAGGGCATGTTCCTTCATGTGGGTATTAGAATCCACATCTGAAACGGAATGGCTCTTCCTGTCTCCTCTCCTGGTGTAGTCGGTGCACTGAGTCTGCGGGCGCTGTAGTGTTAAAGCTTTCCACCTGTGAGTCCACTGCCCTTTCTGCCCTTGCAAGCGTCAGTATTTCATCCAAAGTGTGGGCTTCTTGTAGCAATTTCTGCCTGAACGTTTGGGACTCATATCCTGCAATAATGTGGGAGCGCAGTGCCTCAGTGTTGGAGTAGTTTGCAAAGTCGCAGTGCTTCATTTGGATTCTTAGTCTCATGACATAGGCGTCCATGGTCTCACCCTTTGCCTGTTTGGTGCTGTGGAATAGGTGGCTCTCACAGTCCATGTTGGTGTGCGGGGTGAAATACGCTGATAAAGCCCCTTTTAGATCTTGTATGGAGTCAACCATCACCCAGGCACCCTCTCCGGATCAATCAGGAATTTGCCTCAGCCTGCTGCATTTCGTATCGGCTGCATATCAAGATGGCCGCCGGCCAACTTGTTGTCAGCGTTGCCTAGCAACGTGACTTTACTTCCCCCAGAAGCCCACCGGCAGGCAGAAGCCGGCCCGCGACAGGAAGGCCCGAGATTGCAAGGCCTCTTCCTGTTTGCCCAGTGTTGCCAACCTAGCGACTTTCTCGCTATATTTAGCGAGAAAGTACGCCCCCCTAGCGACTTTTTAATAAAAAAGCGGCTAGCGAGAAATCTAGCTACTTTTTTCAATTGGTTTGGAGACTTGCTCATTTATGCAAGTTTCCAAACCAATTGAAAAAAGTGCTGTAATTCGCCCGTTTTCTAACGGGAGTAATGTAAAAACACACACATAACTTAAAAGGGAGGTGTTAAAAGGGGAGGGGGCCACAGTAAAACACACTTATAACTTAAAAGGGAGGTGTTAAAAGGGGAGGGGGCCACAGTAAAAGCCATAAATCGCAGGGGGAAAGAGGAGGTAATTATGCAAATTGGGCAGTGACGTCATCTAGCTACTTCTGGCGACTTCTAGGGGAGCCAATAGCTACTTTCTTCACTGAGGAGTTGGCAACACTGTGTTTGCCCCTGTATTCATTTCTGCATTGCCCCCGTGAGGGCAGGAGCCCATTTTCACTCGAGATCCAGCTAAGAATCACCAGCCACGGTATCCATGAGACCTGCAGGAGCAGCCCTACATCACGCGGCGTTGCCGGAGCTGGCACTCGGAGCTTTCCCTGCAGTACAGTAGGTAGTATTGCTACTTGCTACTGATGTTCCATTGCCCCGTGTCCTCACCGCCCAGACACCCGCTCCGGATCAATCAGGAATTCGACTCCATCTGCTGCATTTCGTATCGGCTGCATATCAAGATGGCCGCCGGCCAACTTGTTGTCAGCATTGCCTAGCAACGTGACTTTACTTCCCCCAGAAGTCCGCCAGCAGGCGATAGCTGGCCCGCAACAGGAAGGCCTGAGATTGCAAGGCCCCTTCCTGTTTGCCCCTGTTCGCATCTGAGAAGCTGTGGCCCACTATCTCATCCAACCAACACTAATCTACACAAAACCTACTGTGAGTAGAAGCTCCCAAAACTTTGACTATTATCTTGATTTTCCACATACTCGTCACGGATGTTCTCCGATTGCTCTACCATTAACTGCTACTTCACATACATATGCAGCGTTCTGTAACAATCATGTCTTATTAACAATGCGACCTAATGCTCACCGCTTCTAAGTGCTGTCAACATAGGCAATCTTAATGCACTCTCTCTCTGAAGTTACCAGCATGTACAAAATATTTATTTATTTAATTGAATTTGTAAAGCGCCCACTGCCCTCGAGCATCGTGGCGCTGTTAAGAATGCTTGCTTAGTTACATAAGTGCATGTCATGTCCGTTCCAGCATACTGTGATATTGTTATATTTTCCACGCCTTGTGTGCTGCACTGTAATGTATCAGCCTGTACTAGACTACGTTGTATCATTGACATAACTTCATGCTCTGTTAAGTACTAGACCGTGGCCACTATACGCGCATCTGCCTTGGGCAAAACATGTCTCTAAACAGCCTACTTTTCTCACTGCTAATTGTATATTGAAACAGCCTTTCCGCAACAGCGACATGTACTATCAATTATCTAATTGCCTGTCACTAATGTATGTCCAGTTACATTAATGTATGTTCCGTTTGAACGCCACCTGCCAACATAGCTCATTACCGTATATTCTGCCTGTGTCGGTATCCATGATATTTAGCACCAATCATTGTTTTCCCGATATACTCTGACTTAGCGCCTTGTTACCTAGCTATCATGGTCCTGCCCACGACTACATATATTCTTAGTCAAATTCGGTCTGCTGCCTCAAGTCTAGTACCTGTCTGCAGCATGCCTTGCACCAACTATTACTAGGCTCTGTGCATGATTGTGTTACCTGCTTCTCTGTGTATAACCGACGTTACTACATGCATATCCTACTATACACTAGCTATTTAGTTGTTTTTGATTAAGTTATTTGATATTCTCCTAGTTAATTTCCATCTGCACGAAACCTTTAGGTTGTTTCAGACTGCTTATTTAGACAATTGATACCTTTTTTAGCCAGTTAAAATGCATTGGCCCTTTGATTTTTTCTCACTCCTTCTCCCGATCACTTCGAGATTAATCCTGCAGCCTACTTATTGGCCCACAGCACACACCAGAACTAACCTCCTGCTCTCCCTCCTGGTCTTGATTTGGTCACCCTATAGTACGGGCACACCTTGCACCGCCTCACCGCAGCACTATCTTTTACGCCCATTTGCTACCTATACGTCATATGTCTATTATCTTAAGACTTCAGACAATATGACAGTCAACAATCCTTATCTGAATGCACCATCCCTGTTGATACAACACTTTGCATCTAAACCCACACCGAATCAACCCTGTTCTACTTACCTTAGAAACCTGAGACTTGGCTCGAGACACTGCCATGTAACTTTCAATCAGACCCATCGTACAAACAGCAAATTCTCTAGACCTAATCAGCCCCCTACCATCCATGCTTGCAATCAGAAACTGGGCACCAGACTCTGCCTATTCACCCCAAGCCCACTCACTCTCACTAACAGCCCACTGCATACATGCCAGGCTACCCCCTTAATTGCTACCAACCAGATTTTACTTACCATGTGACCTACCGACAACACCCTTGGTCTAACATCAAACCTTTAGCGCATAAGAACAACCCCTCACCATCGCATAACTCGGCTACTGCGCTGGCTCCCAACAAAACCGCCGCAGCTCTCCTGGCTACCAGCATCACCAACGCCAAAGACATTAGCATCAATGCCTGATCCCTCCCGGCGCACGCCCTTGACATTGCAGACTTGATCACTTCAGAAAATTTAGACTTCCTTGCTATCTCAGAAACCTGGCTGCATGCGGCTGCCGGCACCTCCTTGTCCCTGGCGATCCCTGATAACTACTCCATCATCAGATGCGATAGGGATACCAATCAAACAAAGGGCAGAGGCTTAGCCTTTATCTTCAAGAGTTCACTTGAATTCAGAACCATCCGGAACCTCCAGATCCCATCAGCAGAATTACTTTCTATCAAACTACCCATCTCTCCTAACCAAACTGCTACAGTGCACCTTATATATAGGCCTCCTGGTCCTATCTCCATGTTCATTGAGGACATCTCATCCATTCTTGCTGCCAATACTAAGTCTAACTCGCAAATACTCCTACTTGGCGATTTCAATCTAGGGTACCAAGATGCGAACAACACTAAAGCCCTTGACCTAGCAAGCACATTAACAGACTTTGGCCTTACCCAACACATCAAAGAGCCTACCCACAATAAAGGACGTACCCTTGACTGGGTTGCAGACCTGAACTGCGCCCTCAACCTGATCTCAGTTACACCCTGCTTCTGGTCTGATCATCACAAAATAATCTTCTCTATCAACTCCAACCCCCAAACACCCAAATCTAATCTCGCCCCATCCATCCATACCCGTAACAAGAAGGATATTACGACTGAGAAACTTCTCCCTCTTATTCTCCCTCTGCTTAATTCTGCATCGCCCACTTGTTCCGATCCCACAGTTCTAGTGGATACTTACAATCACACCATGCTAAAAGCCCTTAATGCCATTGCACTGCTAAAATTACGCAAACAAAAACCTCGTCCCCACCAACTCCTGGTTAACTCCACATCTTAGAGATCTTCGCAAAGAAAAAAGAAAGGCTGAGGCACACTGGAAAAGTATACCGTCACTAATCAACAAAAACATCCTGACCAATGCCTCCTCTTCGTACAAAGAAGCCATACTTGCAGCAAAAAAAGACGTTTATAATAAATGCATTTTGCAAGTAGAATCCAACACAAAAGAACTCTTCAAGATCCTCAAGGAACTAAAGTCGCCTGTAGCCCCACTGGATATATGTACCCCGGACACTGCATGGTGTACCAACACCCAAAAGGCACATTTAGATAAAATCTCTATGCTTCAAACTAAAATTAACGCCAAAAGAAGCAATCTTTCAAACTCAGCACTCAACTCTCCGTCCTATAACCTCCCCACTCCTAAACACGCCTTTAAACCTTTCAGCTTCTCATCCCTCTCTATTTGGGAAGTTGAAAATATAATTAAGAAACTCAAACCCTCCAACTGCCAAGGTGATTCATGCCCGGCTCCTATAATCAAGGAGGCTGCCCATGATCTTGCGCCTTTTATCACAACCTTCATAAATGCCTCATTTAAATCTGGTATTGTACCGGACAACCTCAAGGATGCATGGGTCATCCCTCTAATCAAAAGCCTACCTTGGACCCAAGTAACCCGTCCAACTATAGACCTATTACCACTGTGCCTTACTGAAAATTCTAGATCGTGCCGCTTACCTCCAAATTCAGGACTACCTCGAAACTAATAAACTATTGGGTTTCCGGCAATCATGTTTCTGTCCCAAACATGGAACTGAAACCGCCTTGATTGACTTAAAAACACAAATTGAGGACCTAAAAGACAAGGGCAAGTTGGCACTCCTACTTCTTCTTGATCTTTCAGCAGCTTTCAATCTGGTAGAAAATCAAATTCTATGTCACCACCTCAAAATAGCTGCTCATTTCTCAGATGCTGCCAATTCGTGGATCAGCTCCTTCCTGGCTAACAGAACCATGAGGGTCTTCTCACCATCTGCATCTGCTGACCCAGCACCTGTCCCCTGTGGAGTCCCACAAGGATCCTGTATCTCTCCCACACTGTACAATGTGTTTACAAAGCCGCTCTTTGACATACTTGACTATCTGGGTGTCTTGTACACCAACTACGCGGATGACACCCAGATACTCATCCCCATCACAGGAGACTATGCAATCGACTCCAAAGCACTAAATGAAGTTTACACAGTCATCCAGGCCTACATGGCACATCATGGACTCTGCCTTAATGACGACAAAACAGAGTTACTCGTCCTAGGCTCACATATCAAACTTTCCAAACTAGACCCTGCTTATAAATCTTTCTCTATTGATGGGAACACTATCAAAGTGTCCAACAACACAAAAACACTTGGTATTTACCTGGATTCAACACTATCCCTCACCAGACAAACGAATGCTGTTGCATCTGCTTCGGCTTACACCTGCAAACTTATCACCGCCTGCAGACCTTTCCTGACAACTGCATTATCCTTGCTAGAACTCTCATCATGGCAAAAATGGATTATTGTAGCGCCCTCTACTTAGGGACTAGCCAAAGAAATATCGATAAGCTACAAGTTAGTCAGCATAATGCCATTAGGGCAGCCCTCAAACTTCCGAGGAGATTACACATCTCTGATACGAGACGTAATTTACATTGGCTTCCTGTTGCTCACCTAATTTCTCTTAAAACCCTTGCCCTAACATGTAAGGCCCAGAACAATTTGACACCCACGTACCTGGCCAATTGCTTCAGGCGGCAAACTGCCAACAGACCCTTGAGGTCTGTCCATCTGAACTCACTTACTGTACCTAGATACAAGCTTCAGACAGGCAGGGGATCAAGCTTCCCAGTCCTTGCGGCCAAACTTTGGAACACACTACCTACTTCACTCAGAGCGGAACCTTCCTTTCTCTCCTTTAGGAACAAAACAAAACTTTGGCTCCATGAGCTTGACGCTGCTGCCTCATCCCCCTAACTACCTTGGCCAGTTATGGCTACGCGCCAATGTCGGACTCCTTAGCCATCCTCTGCACTTGTAATGTTCTTATGTTTGTGTACTCTTTTATACTTAGTAATATGCAGCCGAGATACAAAGGAAGGAGACAAAATTTTTCAAAAACCTGCTGGGACTCCCGCCCAGTGTCTCTGGAATAGCTGTACACAGAGAACTGGGCGTGGAGTTCTGGGAGGATCAGTGGGCAATGGCTCCACTTTTTTTTTGGGTCCGGTTATGGGCCAATGAACATGCCTCTCTCTGCCATTCCAATATTCATGCTGTGAAGGGCAGAGATGGTTGGAAAAAAATCCCATGGCTTGTATATGTCTGGAAAACACTGGGGGCAGCTAACTTAAGATCCCTCTTCCCACCCACCACATTAATTACAAAGAGCGAGGGGGTGCAATTTAAAATAGCATTGGGGGAGATTAATGTGAGGAAAAGAACCCTGGAGGAGCATGGCCACAGACCTGGTCAATTCCACTCCAGTATTAGCAGGCTCACAGGAATTCAACCTTATCTGACTTGGAGCCCTCATAAAAAGGATAGGTGGCTGATTACGAGGGCACGGTTTGACTCCCTAAGGCTACATGGGAACACCTACAAATGGAAAGGCTTCCCTGATTCTGCAGGCTGCCCAATCTGTGGTCATCATCTCGAGGATCTAGCCCATTTGTTGTTTTTTTGTACTGGTTATGTCGGCATTCGTAGAGTGACCTTGATTCCTGCCCTCAAGAAGTCAGCGATACGTTCGCACAGGGCAGCTCTCGTGTTTCTATTGAGTGCCGACACGTCCTACACAGCGTGGGCACTGCTTATGTTCTTGAAGAGAGCGATGTTTTTTAGAAAGGGTCTATTATCAATGCAGGGAGATGCTAGTTAGCACCTTGGGATTTAAAGTTCAATTTAAATTTATTATTTTTTTTTTTTTTAACTGATACTGTCAGTGTTCTCATGGGTTTTAATCATTCATGTAATTATTTGATTAATGTATATGGCAGGTTTTTATGGTTACGAATGCCTATGATTTTACTACTGGGATGAGTTTTATGAATTGTAACTATATTTGTGATCAATTGTGTTCTTGTTTGTTGTTTAATGGATTTTTTATAATCCGAATAAACTTGTTTGACTTGACTTGACTTAGGAATATACCCTCACTCTACATGAAATGTCGTTAGTACAGTCGGTAACTATGTCATTTGTCTGTAACACGCGTTTCTATAAGAATTGCATATTCATTTTAAGTCTTGCTTTTGTCCCTCTTGTGAAACTTGTTTTACATATATGTAACCATTACCTTCTCAAATTATGCGCCCAGATTCCCCAGGGCAAGGCGCGCAATACAAATAAAATGAATACAAATACAAATACAATAGCTGTAGCAGGCATCTCATCTATGATGTCTCGTGTTGCTGGGCCTACTGCCAGCTTGAGAAGACACTTCTGTCTTTCTTCATTAATGAGCCCCATGGCCCCCAAGGACAAATCAAAGTCCCTTATCCATCTGGCCCACCTCGGCCTCATGTTGCTGGTATCTGTTACGTCAAAAGCTCCTGGCATCTGTACTGCCAGGGAATCTGGCAGTCTATATGTGGCTTGCACTTGTTGAGCGATTGGCCCTTGAGCCTGTATGTCCTGGCCTGCATCCTGGGGACCCTCCTGGTCAGACATTTCCCCCTGTTGACTTGCAGCCCCTCACTGTGGAAATGGCCTCTTGGTTTCTTGTTTGCCCACACAGCCGCCTGCTAGGCACGAGCACTATATTATTATAAGCCGGTGCAGGGTCTCAAGGGAGAGAGCAAATGCTCAGATGGCAACCTCTTGGCACGAGCACCATCACGTGGCTCTCCTCCACGCTCCCTACTCACCGTGTCATCACACATATCACTACTGCGGCTGGGTTTCCACAACCGCTCAATTTTGAATGTTCCACTGTGGGCGGGGCACTGTTTTCACCATTGCGGCCCGGGTCGGGCTGAATAGGCCTTGCCGTGACATCCCACTGCTATCCTGTCAGTGGGCTGCGTACGCCTCAGCCGTGTCGCTCGGCAGCCGCTCCTCACCCTGCCTTGTGTTGGGTCCACCTCGTCACCAGTGTAGCGACTTCCCTCAATTAGGAAGACCGGCATGCGCGCTCCTCGCTGCGCAGCAATAAATAGATGGAGCCAGAGAGTGCTCTTCAACGTCTGTCTTTAATCTCGTCTCAACACCAACTGAACTCACCCCGCCCTCACGTGTCACTTCCCTCCCTCCTCCCACCTCCCTGATTCCCCAGAACCAATGTGTCAACATGACAGGATAGTTCTTAAGAAAATAAAGAGGTGTTCTCAAATAATATGTCAGGATGCGGTAGCCTGGGTCTCCCTTCCCCACGTTTTGTACACAGGATAAGATGGGAGCTTGGAGCCCAGCATGGTCTCAGGCCTCTCCAGCACGAGACTTGGAGCACAGTACAGTCTCGGGCCTCTCCAGCACGAGACGACAGTTCCAGCGGCAGTTCTCAGGATCATCGATGGGCAAGTCTCGTTTCCTTAAAAATTCTCTTGCCTTCGGGGCCTGATGAGTTCAAATAACAAAAGTAAAAGTTCCTTTAACAAATGAAAGTTGTTCCAATGTTCGCTGGGTGATTGGTTCACCCCTTGGTCCCCCTCTTCTGGGAGTCGACCCTTTTCAATCTCATATCAGTTTCACATAGGGTGACGATTTCACCCCTGTGTCCCCCTCTTCTGGGCGTTGACCCTTCTCGTATTGTATTCCAAAATATACCACAGTTTCTTTATCAAACAACTTTAGGTGATAGCTTCACCCATGGTTCTCCCTCGGTCAGGCTCACACCCCTCTTGCCTTTTGCATGATTTCTCCCCCCTCAATTTTTCAATGTCTTTTGCTTGGGTGCCGGCTTCACCCCTGGATCTCCCTCGGTCAGGCTTGCACCCCTCTTTACTTCACGTTCACAATTGTCCAATATCGTTGGTATTCACTTCCCTTTCTTACACAGTGCTTGTAAATCAAAGTCTTTTGATTGTACAGGGATTTTGCTCGACCCTCTGTATGACCACTTCAAACTATTTCGCTGGCCCTCCTACAGCCTTCTGGTACTCGTAGTTTCTCTCATATAGGGCTCGACCAGAGTCTCCCGAATTAGCACCCACGTGGTGCTGCTTTCCCTTTGCAGCTGGTCTCTCCTTCCACCTTTTTACAGTTCATTCAAAGTTCGTTAAACTTGGCTCAAACTTGCTACTTTGCGCTTCTCATTCAACACAGCCCGGTTCGTATTGATTCTCCCCTCGACTCACCCGCTGTGATGAACTGCTTGGCTGTTGCCTCTTTGGAGTCAAGGCCGGTACAACAGGCACGGAAGCTTCCCTCGCTCATGCTTATCAGCAAAGGTTTGCCCTCTGTCCTGTTGACATCTGCTGCTAACACTTGTGCTATTGTTCGTGGTCTTAAGGTCTCCCCCACGAAGGCTCTGAGGATCTGGGACGAAAAAGGGCAAGGCCACTTCTCTCATCGCCACCCTCTCGATTCCTGACGCCTTTCTCCTTTCTTGAACTGCCACGTGTTAGCCGTCTTGTCGTGCTGTCTGATGTGGTCACCTTGCTTGTCCTGCACTCGCTTGCTCCTCCTTTTATCCCTGTGGGGAAAAGGAAGGGCCGTCAGGTGTGCGTGCTTCAAGTTAATCACCTGACTTTGCCTGACCCTCGGTTTGGGACATGTCAGGTACACAGGCTTAAAATTAGTCCGTTGTTTGTGGTGTGCGCGAGTGTTTGTGTCGGAAAAGGGGAAAGTTTGAATGTCAGAGCATCATAGAGAGTCGGAAGGGAAAGAGGTGTTGTACGGGATCATATCCTACGTATTTGGGTTTGGGGTGCTCTCAGAAGGGTAGATTTTGGAGGGTTTGTTAAACGGACGAGAAGGACCGGGATGAAGAATAGAACATAGGGGATCGTGCTGACGGTAGTGTTCTGTTATAGTAGGTTGGGATTTTGGGAAATGACAATCAGGGGGACGTGATTGGTAGGGTTTACAGGGTATACAGGGATAGCTGGGGTTGTGAAATGAACAAAGGGGATTGTGGGAATCATAGTGTTTTCTCTGATCAGGTTTGAAATACTGAAAATAACAATCAGAGGGACAGGAGGAAGGGGGATGGGGAGTACTCGATTGAAGACCAGTGAAACAATAATTCTGGGAGTTATGCTTTTTGGGTGTAATGGAAATTGGGACTTTGGAGGATTGATTATGCACTGAGGGGTTGTTGGATCTCGGCCAGAGAGATTTAATGAGAAGAAGGGGTCAGATGTGGCACAGCCCATAAAGGTCTCAGGGATCTCACTCTCCTCATCTTCTCCCCTGGTAACATACTACGTCCCACCTGTGGCATTCCTCTGAGCTTAACCCTGGCTACCCCTACCCAGGTGATCCTCCCTCGCTCACCCACCCCCAGGGTTGGCATCTGAGAGTGCCAGCCCTACCCTGTCCACCTGAAAAAGGGTTTTCTGAGGTCTACTTGGGAGAACACCCTCAGGTTTCTCACCCAACCTACTTCTATCCCTTACACTATAACTAAAGAGATAAGGTAGATCAACATTCCTAAGTGTTATTTTCCTAAATGTTATCCAGGGGCAATGACTCCCTTTCCCTAGCATACCGTTCCAACAGGTTGGTCACTAGGATAATGGTTCCGTTCTCCTGGTATTGAGTTATACTCCTCAAAATAACTCGCAAGGTTTTAATTCACAACAAGGACAGGGCAAATTACTCCCTTCCCCTGTCTTCCAACCCAATGATTGCAAATATTCTATGTTACACAAGTTCTGGGGTTTATTTTGCCACTTTCTCCAAGATTCAACAAAGTTCCAAGTCTTTCTCTGGGGTTCAGTGAGCTTATTCCTGCCACTCGGTTCAGGAAGATCTTCTCTAATGATTAGTTTGCATTTGTCAGGGTCCCACACCCCCTTCTGATGAAAAGTGGGCTTCTGTCTCTGCCACTGCACAGAGGAATATTTCCTCTGATACTATTCTTATCTGTTGGGGTCCCCAACCCTTCTGTGGATGCTCCCTTTGCTTTGGTCTGGGTCCTTCACCCTTCCCTGGTGGTCAGTGGGCTGATCTCTGCCACCAAGATGAGGAAGATTTCCTCGGATGCTTTTATTATATTGTTTGGGCTCCTTAACCCTTCCCTGGTACTCAGTGGGCTTATCTCTGCCACTGAGACAAGGAATATTTACTAGTATGCTCTTTTTATCTTGGTTGGGTTGACATTGGTAATACTCCTCTTCCCTGTCTTCCCACGTCTCTCAGAGCATGTCCAAGACGTCTCTAGGTCGCGTCCATACAGGAGCTCAAAAGGGGGAAAAAATCACACAGAGGGCCGGGGGACCTGCGGATGGCAAAAAGGGTGCACAGGATCATTGTGTCCCAATTGCCCCCATATGCTTCAACTAGCTTGTTCAGAACATTCTTTATGGCTTTATTAAAACATTCCACTAAGCCTTTGGTTTGGGGATGGTCAACAGATGTGCGTAATGTCTTGATGTGTAATATTTGCTTCTGCTCTCCCAATAACTTGGACATAAAGGTTGTCCCTCGATCTGTCAATATTTCTTTCAGGAAGCCCACCCGTGACAGAAAGGCAATTAAGAATCTGTTCTGAGGTGTTTTTTCTCATCGGGAAGGCCCCAGGATATTGGGTCGCATAATCTAGGATTACGAGAATGCATTTGTTCCCGATTTTGGAAGGTTCTAATGGACTCACTATGTCCATGCTGATTCTGGAGAATGGCACTTCAATTATAGGGAGTGGTTGTAACGGGCCTGGTGGAGGGGAGTGTGGAGCTGTTTTCTGGCACACGGGGCATGTGGTTATGGAGCATTTGATGTCAGCATGGACCCCAGGCCAAAAAAACCTACTGATATCCTGCCCCTGTGTTTTTGATGTTCCTAAATATCCCAAAGTCAGGTGGGTATGTGCTACCCCCAGGACAACCCTCCTATGGCTTCTTGGAACTACAATCTAAGTCCAAATTACTCCCCCCGGTGTGAGACAGACCTTGCAGAGGAATGACATTGCTATGGCCATCACCAAGTTTGATCAGTTTGACTTCCTCATCGATATTGTCCCCTGAGATGAGCTCAAGCCCCCCAAATGACAGGTGAGCATAAGCTTTCTCAATGAGGTGCAGGCTTGGTTACTCTAGGCAACCGACTTCCTCTTATATTGGTTGTCTGAAGGTGCTCTGTTGGTTTCTTCACTTGTGTAAATTAACAGCCCCTTTCACTTACCTCCCTGTTGTACAATGGACAAGCTATTCTGAATAAAGGCACCTCTTGGCATGATTATTACTACGGTGCCCACTGCAAAACTTGGTTGCCTTGGCATATGTAAGTGGTGACTCTTCCTGTTGAAACAGATCGATCTTGTTAGTCCGGTTTTATTGGTCTTGTGAAGGAACCCGTCAGGTTCTATTTGTCCTCGAGGGTGCAGCACTGGACACATAATCTGGAAGACTAAACTGAATTTAAATACAATCCAGCGCAATTGGTGTAGACGTCCTGCTTGGCTTTAAAGAAAACAGCACTTTATATGCTGAGATTCCCCTCCTTGGGAAGGTGTTCGTTCCTTGCCAAAAGCCATGACTGGATAAAGTGGGTCATGAGGAAATGGGGCTAGTTAGCTCTGTTGCCATCCGCGCTTCAGATAGGCCCCCTGGGTCCCACGACCCAATTTTGCCTAAATGTTGTAAAAATGTGCTCCCACAGGCCCAGAGTGCCGCGTTCCCCTTCCCCGCTCCCCTTCCTGGTGTAAGAGCCTGCCCCCCAGCCCTGAATGGCTACCTTGTCCACAATCCGAGTCTAGCGACTCGTTGCCTCAGCTGCCCCCGCATTTGCCATCCGCGCTTCAGGAAAGGCCCTCTGGCCACAACCCCATTTTCGCAAATGTTGTAAAAATATGCTCCCCCAGGCCCCGAGTGTCGCGTTCCCCATCCCCGCTCCCCTCCCTGGTGTAAGAGCCCGCCCCCCCAGCCCTGATTGGCTACCCTTGTCCACAATCCGAGTCTAGCGACTCATTGCCTCAGCTGCACATCCCACCGCCTGGCTGTTATTGGCTCCACTGTGGTCATAACTGACCCCTCCAGGGCAGCCCTCTGCCCGTGCAGCCCCTGCGGCTAAGGGCCCCAAGGCAAAGGGCGGCTCCAACAGAGGCAGCTCCACACAGTGTCTGCAGGTGTCCGCATGGGAAGCTAACGAAGCCAGCAGCTAACAGACACCAACAAAAGTTTAAGTGTGGCATAGGTGGGGTGTAGAGCAATTACTCTACTCCAGAAAGCTCCTGCCACTCTACCTTACCTCCAGAACGTAGACTACCATAGACTTACCCCATGCATACATAGAGATTTGTAACCACCAGCCTAAATCTATCTATCGCTGAATTATAAAAGTTGCCATACATTACATATCAACATAATTGCCAATGCTAACTAGAGAGAACTGGCCTTTGTCCCACAGTTAGATGAAATTGTGAACTCTAGCCTGCGTCTCTTCTAGATAGAAATGTGAATGATAGCATGTCCCACACTTAGATGAAATTGTGAACTACACCACTTCTGCCTTCACCTCCTTACATCTCTCCCTCTCAGTAGAAAGAGCAACTGGTCAAGATCTCAGTACCTGTCCACTCCCCCCCCCTATTTACTACCCTAGTCCCTCCTCTGTGGCCCCTACACTGCCCCTGATTCCTCTACCCAGTTCCCGGTTCTGGCCCATCTCAATACTTCCACACTGCTTCCTATCCTCGCCTTCACTAGTATCTACTGCTACGGCCCTCCTGACTTGCCTTATTTTTGAGCCCCTGTTATGCAATACTCCAAATTTTCTCCTCGCCCTCCTTTCTCCCCTCTCCCTCCTTTTCTCCTTTTCCCTCCTCCTAATGCCCTGTCTTCTCCCCTATCCCCCCATTACCCCTCCCGAACCTCACCTTCTCTCACTCACGCCCTAATCTTCTTTACCCCCCTCCGGCCCACCATTCCAGTCACATGAACCTAGCACTCTGGAATGCCAGATCCATCTGCAATAAAACCGCAGCAACTCTTGACTTATTCTTTCGCCTCAGCCTCCACTTTCTATGCTTAACTGAAATCTGGATCCCCCCCATAACACCTCTGTCCCAGCTTCCTTAAGCACATCCTCCTCCTCCTTCTCTCATACCCCTCGTGCTACCGGCCGTGGTGGAGGTGTTGGCCTCCTCTACCACCCTAAGTTTATCTCCTCCTCCACCTCTCCAGCCCTCCCTTCCTTCCCTTCCTTTGAATTCCTTTACAAATCCTTTTCCTTTCCCCACCCTATTTCTCTCCTGATCATCTATCGACCCCCAGGCCCACTTTCTTCCTTCTATGAAGACCTGGGTCACCGCCTCTCGCTAATTTCTCCCTCCCCCTCTCCTCTGTCAGTACTTGGCGACTTTAATCTTCATCTCCCTACCCCCCCTCAATCCTCTCCCCTCCTCTCTATCCTTGATTCCTACCTCATTTCCCCTCTCCCCTCCTCCCCACACACTCCTCCGGCTCCACCCTTGACCTCATCTTTAATTCTTCCTACCCTTCTTCACCTGTCTCTACCCTTCCTGTCTATCTCTCTGACCATGCACTACTCTAATTTTCCCTTTCTCCTCTCCCTCACTCCTCCTCACCTTACCCTTCCGCTCCAGTCTACTCACGACGCGACTTCCGCAACTTTGACCCCTCTCTCTTCGCCGACACCTGCACTTCTCTTCTCCCATCTATCCATAACTACTCCTTATTATCAGCGAATGATGCTCTTTCCTCCCTTTCATCTGCTATTTCATCCTCCCTTGATTATCTTTATCCTCTTTCGTCCTTCCGCCCAACCCGGAAACCCTCTCAACCTTGGCTCACCGCTCACCTCCTCTCTATGAGACGCCTTCTCAGACGTCTCGAGAGACTCTGGCTCAAAACCCCCTCGCTATCTAACCAAACCTCTTACTTCCCTTATCACTCCATCTACGACTCTTGTCTGGCCTCTGCTAAATCCTCTTATTTCTCTAACATACTCCAATCTCAAGCGACTCACCCTCGCCGCATCTTCCAAACTCTCTCTCGACTCCTCTCTCCCCCCACTCCTGATCCCTCCTCTAATTCCTCACTCTCTCCTTCTGACTTTGCTAACTTCTTCTCTTCTAAGATTGTCTCCCTTCGGCAAAACATTCTCACCGCCACCTCTGACTTCCCTTCTTCTTCACCCCCTCCCCCTTCCTGTATGTCCTCCTTCTCACCTGTCTCCCCCTCTGAAGTCTCCACCCTCCTATCCAAAGCCCATCCCACGTCTGCCCCTACTGACCCTCTCCCTTCCGTTCTCATCCCTAAGATTTACCCTCTTCTTATCCCCTACCTCACTTCCCTCTTCAACATTTGTCTCTCCTCCGCTACCTTTCCCTCTGCCTTTAAACATGCCAGTCATCCCTATACTAAAGAACCCTTCTGCTGACCCATGCCTCACCTCGAATTTCAGACCTATCTCTCTTCTCCCTTTCCTTTCCAAGCTTCTCGAACGCCTTGCATACTCTCAACTTTCATCCTTCACCACTAATTTCTCTATCCTACCACCCTCCCAATCAGGCTTTCGTCCTAAACACTCCACTGAAACTGCTCTCACCTCTATTCTGAACTCCCTTCTTACTGCCTTTCATGCTAAACAATCCTCTATCCTTATTCTCCTTGATCTCTCTGCAGCCTTTGACACTGTTGATCACCCCCTCCTACTTTGCACTCTCTCCTCCTTTGGCTTCAAAGGCTCTGTGCTCAACTGGTTATCCTCTTACCTCTCCTCCCGCTCCTTTACAGTCTCCTGGGGTGGTCGGATGGCGTACCCCAAGGCTCTGTTCTTGGCCCTTTTCTCTTCTCTCTATACACCTCCCTCATTGCCCCTGTTATCTCCTCGTTTGGCATCTCTCACCACTTCTATGCCGACGACACTCAACTCTTCCTCTCCTTCTCATCCTTCTCAACTGGCCTCCACCTACAGCTCTCTTCCTGCCTCACTGCCATCAAGAAGTGGATGTCCTCCCGATTTCTCTCTCTTAACACCGACAAAACAGAGTCTTATTTTTTCCCTCTAACTCTCTTCCCCCTTTCATTCACTTCCCTCCCTCCAATCTCCCTATCCCTTCTCAGGCTCGCAACCTAGGCCTTCTCTTCGACTCCTCTCTCTCCTTCTCGCAACACATCTCCCTCACTTCTCGCTCCTGCCGCTTCCACCTCTTCAATATTCGCAAAATCCGCCCCTCTCTCACTTTCCACGCTACTAAACTCTTAATCTCCTCCCTTATCTTCTCCTGCCTCTTCTACTGCTCTTCCTTACTCTTTGGACTCCCTAATTCTCACCTTGCCCCTCTTAAATCTATCTACCACTCTGCTGTACGCACCTTTTGTCTCCTTACCTCCCATGATTCCATCTCTTCCTCTCTCTCCTACCTTGGCTGGCTTCCTTTTCACTCACAACTTAAATTTCAATTTCTCTGTCTTGTCTTTAAATCTCTTCATGGTCTTGCCCCCCCTATCTCTCCTCCCTTCTCTCCTTCTACTCTCCCTCCCGTTCCCTCCGATCAGCTGACCATTTCCTTCTGACTTCACCTTCTCCTCCCTGTGCCTCCTCCCGTTTTCGCTCCTTCCAGCTCTTAGCTCCTTTACACTGGAACTCCCTTCCTCTTGCCATCCGTTCTTCCCCCACCTTCCCTTCATTCCGCACTTCCCTGAAATCTCTTCTTCTCCATCCTCCTCCTTGAATCCCCTACCCACTTCTACTTCCCCCCTTCTTCTCTCTTTCCCTGACTTTCTCCCTCCCCTCCTCTACCCCCCTTTTCCTCCCTCCCTTTCCCCCTCTTGCCCTCCTCCTCCTTCATTCCACCCCCAACCTGTCTCTTCTCCCCCCCCCTTTCAGTTAATTGCTCTTTCCATTGTTTTGTTGTTTGATTGATTCATATTGTTATGCTTCAACAGTTTATCGTTCATGTTTTATGTATCATGTTGTTGTTTGTACAGCGCTTTGGCGTAAGGCGCTTTATAAATCAATAAAATACAAATACAATACAGATAGAAAGGTGAATGATAGCATGTGCCACACTTAGATACATTTGTGACCTCTAGCCTGCGTCAAATCCAGATAGAAAGGTGAATGATAGCATGTGCCACACTTCGATAAATTTGGGACCTCTAGCCTACTTCACATCTAGATAGAAAGGTGAATGATAACGTGCCACACTTGGATGAATTTGTGAACTCTAGCCTACATCACATCTAGATAGAAATCTGTATCCCATGTATATCTGTATCCCCATTTATACCTATATCGTCCCTGTCCCTATGTGAGCACCACACACCATGGGTAATAATAAGCAGCGCTCAGATACCTGAGGGTTTGTAGCGCTATATAAATGCTAAATTATTATTATTATTATCCGTATGTCGCTATGTATGTCCCCACCATCCTGGTCACGTGCCTGGTATCAGACACCTTACAGATAACCATCACATCACTACGCTTATTCTCTACTATACACCATCACTCAAATAGAACACAGCTATACCCCTGATAATTCGGCCTAGCTGTTCACATACGAATACGACCCCATGAACACCTCATCACCCTGATAAAACCACCTTGCTGAGCACATGCCAGCCTAGTTGCTCACCTAGGCGTTCTTTAGGCCTAACGCAGCCAGAACCCAGTCTGGGTGTACACCCACCAGACTGCACACATCAAACTGTTATCACCAGCACCACACCTATCACTAGGAAGCAGCCATCATCCAACAACTACACCAGCTGCACACATATCCGGTGCACCCACGCACCATACAACACTATTTTCTCTCTACTGACCGAAGACATTACCTAATGGGCTGCGGCCAAGGTTATCATCCTTGTCCTCAGGAGGGGAGTTCCTTCCCATGAGGTCCTTCTGCATTAAACCACCCCTAGGGGGACTATTGGTTAGATCCTGCACTTCCCTAGTCTCATGGGAAGGGGCTCCCACTTGGGGAGAAGTGACGATACCTGGCGACATTGTCACACCAAGTACAAGTATGCATGATGTGTAACATCATGTCATTGTTCACCCAATAGGTTCAAAGGCGACGCAGGAGGAGCAGGAGGATGCAGGCACATGCACATCCACATCCCATGGCCGGGCATCCAGGGCAATGCCCACAGCCACCACCCCTGCACCACCCAGCAATGGAGGGGAGGAGAAAGATGCCTCTGTGTCCATCTGTATGCCCCCCTGCCTCCGTGTCCATCTGTGTGCCCCCCTTCCCCCTTGTCCATCTGTGTGCCCCCATGTTCATCTGTGTCCCCCCTGCCCCTGTGTCCATCTGTGTGCCCCCCTTCCCCCTTGTCCATCTGCGTGCCCCCATGTTCATCTGTGTGCCCCCCATACCCCTATGTCCATCTGTATGCCCCCTGCCCCATGTCCATCTGTTCCCCCTTCCCCTGTGTCCATCTGTGTGCCCCCCTACCCCCGTGTCCATCTATGTGCCCGCCTGCCCTTGTGTCCATCTGTGTGCCCCCCTGCCCCCGTGTCCATCTGTGTGCCCCCCTGCCTCCGTGTCCATCTGTATGCCCCCCTGCCTCTGTGTTCATCTGTGTGCCCCCCTACCCCCGTGTCCATCTATGTGCCCGCCTGCCCTTGTATCCATCTGTGTGCCCCCCTTCCCCCTTGTCCATCTGTGTGCCCCCATGTTCATCTGTGTGCCCCCCATACCTCTATGTCCATCTGTATGCCCTTGCCCCCATGTCCATCTGTTCCCCCTTCCCCTGTGTCCATCTGTGTGCCCCCCTACCACCATGTCCATCTATGTGCCCGCCTGCCCTTGTGTCCATCTGTGTGCCCCCCTTCCCCTGTGTCCATCTGTGTGCCCCCCTGCCCCCGTGTTCATCTGTGTGCCCCCTGTGTCCATCTGTGTGTCCCCCCAGCCTCAAGTCCATCTGTGTGCCCCCTCCTGCTTTATCATCCTGTGCCTCTCCCTCCTCCTTCCTCTCCCTCACCCCACCCACCCTCCCCTCCTTCCCCTCCATCCCCGCTTTTCCCCTCCTTCTGTCAATCTCCGGCACCACCCCAATTGCCGTCAGGCATAGTAATTGTACCCGCCTGTCTTTGCAGCAGCTTGCCCTCCCCTCCTCCTCTCCCACTCCTTATCCTGTGTAAGTTCGGCCACTGCAGCCATCTTCCCTTCCCCTTCCCCCCTTTTCCTCTTTTTTACTTTTTTATCTAAGCACTTACTCTTATCACTGTCCCTTGACCTCTGATAATAACTTGTCTGTTCCCCCTTCTCCTTCTTGTCTTCTCCTCCCTTCCCCCTCCCAGCACTACCTTGATCAGTCGCTGACCCTTTAAGATAGTCACTTGTTTGTTCCTCTCCTATTCCCCTCTCTCCCCTCCCCGGCACCTCACCTCCTCCCCCTCCTTTTGTCATTCTGGCACTGCAACAATTGCCGTCAGGCATAGAAATGTTACTGCTAGTATTGTCTCCTTTTTCCTTCCTTACCTTTCCCTTTATTGTTCCATGCACTAGTACTGTCTGTTATGATATGATAGTTATTCTCACATTCTGATTTGTTTCAAGGACCTCTAAGAATGTAACTGTACTGTCCCATGTTCCCTCCCTCCTTGAAGCGCTTTGAAACACATTGTGTATAGGCGCTTTACAAATAAACAATCAATCAATCAAAGAGCAGTATCGCAAAACCAGGCACAGCAGCGCCACAAATGCCAGCGCTGGTACGTCACCTGATGACACTGCTGCAGGTACTGCACCCCTAGAATTTGCAATCGCCCCCCAATAGCCGGCCACTGAGGATGTGAGAGGTGTGAAGAGTCCTATGGATCCCTCACTGAAACCCTGCCTGAAGTCTCCTCCCAGGTAGCCAGGTAAAGGCAGATGCTTCCTGATCCTGACCTTAAGGGTGGTGTACTGCGGGAGAATCACCTAGGAGGAGACAAGACCCAGTATGTTGAAGGGATACCGTGGGATGTGACACAGTATTTGTCCTTTGATAAGGAAAACATTTCCTGGTTACCAAAACAGGTAATGGCTTATTGTCATTATAATGTCCCTGACCCACATATACAGTCTGGGGTTCTGGATACAAGTATCAGAAAATCAGAGAAAACCTTACCAATAGAAAGATCCTTCAAAGTAGTTCAGGATAAACCCCAAAGGCAGAATAGAAAGACATTTAGAAATATTGCCTTAACTAAATCATCTTTCCCTATAACAATGAATACTAATGATTCCTCTTTAAATGATTTTGAGGGAGGTAGGTTCACCATCAAAATCAAGCCAATACTTAAACAAACTAATTCTGTTGTTAGGGACTATATGTTCCATAATCCCAAGAGTACTGGGACGAGGAAGAGGCTGAAGAGGCATGCTGTGGCAGTAGTCGGGCAATTAAGCCTAACAGCCCACATCTGAAGGATTTTGGGAGGCATAAAAGGCCCCCTCAGTTTCAGGCAATTAGAGGGAGCTGGAACTGTGGATGGAGTGAACGCTGTAGTAGCAGAGGAAGAATGAAGAAGACACAGTGCTGGCAAATCAAGCAGAAGTGGGAGAAACAGAGGGACACCGGAACGTGGATGCAGCAGATTTCACCTGCTTGTTCTGAGAGGGTCCTGTGTTCCTAAACTCTGAAGTGCAGAGGCTACGCAGCGGAAGACGTGCAGGGATGCTGTCTTTCCCCAAGTGAGCCTGGTTGCCGTGATTTCTGTGCAGAAGCCGTGTTGGAGACCGAAGCGAGGAGCTGGTGGTGAGTCACATGTCTCAGGAGCGAGACAGGCTCCAAACCTGAGTGGCTGGCCAAAGACACCTTCAGAGAAGAAGGGTGGGGGTCCCTGAGAGGCCAGAAACAGCAGAAGTTGTGCCTGAAGTCGTGGAAGTTGGGCAATCTGCAGAACAAGGATCACAGAAGCCAGTGTGTCAAACCTGGAGTTCAGATTCCTTGCACACGCATTGCCAGCTACACTATCCAGTTCTAATATTCACTTGCGTATAAGCTAAAGCGAGCTAAAGTGTTTCTTGAAGTCATTAAACAAAGGGACAATGGGAAAGTAGCACTCGCGTGCGATCGAGTAATTCACATTTCACTCGTGTGAAGAGCAAACGTTATAAAGACCATTATTAAACCCTTAAAGCTCATAAACTTTATGAAGAAGTGTGTCTTCCATTATACGGAATAACGTTGCGAAAGACATTGTTGAACCTCTAAACTTTGTAAAACCTATTAAGAAGTGGTCACGTGTGCCTAATTTTGATTTCCAAAGGAATACTGAACTCTAACCCTTTATTCACACGAACAATCACAAATCATGTAAAAAGTCAAGTGGTTAAACCTTGTATCATTGCATATGCGGCTAAAGAGAAAGAGCAAGTATTGCCCAAGCCAAGAGTCTTTCCCTATTTGACACTGAAAACAGCCTTTCTCAGAGCCAGAATGCAATCCTATCCATACTGTGAGGCCAATAGATGTTCAATCTTGCTTAGGACATCAGTGTACAAGCACTACCTGAAGCCAAGAGAGTAGCACCAAGGTTTTGGGGTAATTGTTTGGATAACAGTTGGCAGAGAAAGTAAAGGCAAAGTTGGGGGTGGGGAACTTGCTGCTCATGATTGTTGAAGTTGATACCAATATTGCCAAATGTTGAGAGAGAGAAGTGGGTCATAAAGGCAAACCTGGGTTGTTACTGTGGCAGACAGACAAAAAAGGCTAAGAGGATGCCCCTTTTTGAAGAGACATTCAGAGGAAGAGTGCCTTGCCTATGTGAAGGTGTTGAAGTACCGTAAAGGGAGTTTTGTCTGTCTTGAATTTTAATACTACTGAAGCAGTTGTGGTATATCTGATTGTCAGTGGATGAACGTTTCACTGACCCAAAAAAAAGTAGAATGCTATGAGGCAAAGGAGAATGTTCACATGGTAAACTCTAGTAGAAGTTAAGTTGTTGAAGTGAAAGTAGTAGTAGCCCTGTGAAGTCATCCTGACGAATATACCTATTGTGAAGCAAAGTACTGAAAGCTGTGGTTGGATCCCAATTTGAACAGAAGAAAAAGTACTGTTAACCAAGACTCATCTTCCACTAACCTTCTAGAAGTTGTATTTCTTTTGAACTGTATCAAGTGTTTTTGAAAGTGGTGAAAAAGCATTGTGGCTGGGAACAACATTAATGCTATTCTAAGGAAGTGGAAAGTCTGTACTTCACCAGGAAGAAGAACTCTGCTGTTGAAACTTTGGTTAACAAGACTTTGGGCCTCATTAACTGGTGGGTTATTGCCGTCCTCGTAACACCAAATCAGCCGCCTGGCTTCCTGGTGTCACTGGGACATTCCAAGTCCCGGCAGAGTGGGAAGTCAGGCGGCGGATTTGGTAAGTCCCCATTCATGTGGAGTCCCATGGGACTCCATGGGAATGGGGACTTGTAAGCACCGACCCCGTTGCTAACTGTGCCAGTGCTTCCGTGACAACTCTGGCGGGCGCAGAGGCCCCGGAAAGCAGAGTTGTAGTCTGCTGGTCCAGAAATGGTGCCGGTACGTTGTCGGGCAGAGGGTGCGAGAGATGTCAGAGAGCATCTTGGCCTTTGCAGAGGCATTGCAGGCCAGCATGCTCCTGGCCATGCAACGCAACCAGGGACATGAATCCACACCATCCACCTTTGTCACCCCCACAGAGGAATCACTGCCCAGCACCCCAAGGCATTGCTCTGTGCGCAATCTGGCTTCGAAATGTGCTGGAGGTCACTAGTAAGGGCAAAAGGCCACACAAGTGACTGTTAATTTGTAAAAAAAAGAATAGTCACAGAGGATGTGTCTGTGTGTTGGGGATGGTGTTCTGGGGAGGGAGAAGGTGGGGGAGGGTGTGTTGTGGAGGGTGCCTTGGGGATGGTGTTGTCCAGAGGGGGGAAGTGGAGGGCAGGTGTTTGCACATTTCTACATTAAATATTAGTTCCCTTGAAGCAATGCTAGGGCGTTCCTTTTTTGATATAAATGTTCTCAGAAAAAATTGTCCATGAGTTCTTGCCGCACATTACATCTACCCCTGACCTCTTCCCACCCACTGCATGACACTGCATCACCCACAGGCAGGATGTACTCTTCAGGGGGTAGAAGGACATTCCGCCTGAGGCATATGTTGTGCAGCATGGCACAGGCAAGCACAATTTGACCAACCTTTTCAGGCCTGTATATCAATGCCTCTCCAGCCTGGTGTAGGCACCGGAAATTAGCTTTTAACAGGCCAAATGTCTGCTCAATACAGAGCCTGGTCGGGACGTGTGCCTTATTGTAGGTCACCTCCTGTGGCGTCTGTGGATCCCGCACAGGTGTCATGAGCCATGTTAGCTGGGGGTATCCAAAGACGCCTGCAAGGGCAAAGGTGTCAGTCACAGAGCATTGTGGATGTGTTGCCTTTTACTACGGCATGTTGGTGGAAGTTCTGTGCATGCACTCTATGAGTTTTATCACACAACATGCCTGACAATCACAGTACTATCATGTGGAATCATTCAGTATTTGCCTTGTCGTGTAACACCATGCACCCAGCTCACAGCCTGCAGTTGTTGCTTTCAGGATCTGTGATTGTCATGGCAGGATGCCATGGTGTCTGTTGTGGGCCTGTGCGTTGCTCTCCTGCATGTGACCTGATGGTTGGCTAGTTGTGCCTCAGCAGGTTTCTGTTTTCTGTGTCTATTCCACGATGGCGCCATATACCCGAGTACACCACTGCCAGTGTTACATCAATTTGGTGAAGTGTTGTACTTTGTGGGGCAATGAATAGAGATGTATGATGTTGCATTGTGGTACCTGTAGTGATGTGTGCGTGGTGGTAGCCTGTTGGGGCAATGTGAATTTGAGAATACATACAGAATTGTCCATCATGTGCAAGTCCTGTGGATTGTGGGCTGTAATTTGTGCGGTGAGAGGGCAGGTCCTGCATGTCCAGGGCCTTGACAGGGCATGCATTTTTCAGTTGTGACTATGCAATCACCCACCCGCCCTCCAACGTTGCTTTTCTGTGGTGCTGCAAGATGAATTTGTGTGATAGCATTTGTACACACCCAATATCCACGTCCGTTAGCCTCTGTGTCTCTCCATGTATCCAGGCAGTGTGCCGCTCCGTAGGACCATGGCATTGTGTGTGGAACCAGGGAAACGGCACAGCAGTGTGTGATAAAGAGGTCAGGATCGCAGGTGACCTGGACAATGAGGGAGCGATACTGCTTCCTGTTGCAGTATACCTCTTCAGATGCATGGGGGGCCACCAACGCCACATTGTGTGCAGTCCTGGGCATGTGGGTTGCTGCATACAACCGTGCCTTCATGGCATGCTCCTGTGCTGGGGTGGTGGGCAGGGAGATGTACTGGGACACATGGCACAGGAGGACTTCCAACACCTGCACAAGCACAGTGGAAAATGTGGGCTGCGACATGCCGTGCAGCATGCCCACGGTGTGCTGGAAGGTATCAGTTGCCAGGAATTGCAGGATGGACACAAGTTTCAGCAGTGGGGAATGGCTGTTCCTAGGTTTATCCTGCTCTCTAGGTCATACTGGATTTAGGTGAGCAGCTCAGCTATGGTCTCCCTGTACAGCTGGTACAGGGTGACCAGCTGGCTGTCCGTCAAGGTCCAGGGTGAGGGCCTGACCGGGATATGGGTGCTCGCCTTACATGGTGTCTCCTCCTCCTCTCTGCACCCTGTGCTGATCTTGGTGCCTCTGTAGGTCAATGTCTAGCATGAGCAGCTGCATGTCCCATTTTGCAATGGCTAGTGGCAGCATGGTGTTTGAAAGTGTGTTTGGGGAAGGCGTATGCCTTATGTAGCCTTCTTGAGTGAATTGGGTGCACCTCTGGCTTCATTACTGGCACCTGTCTGTATTTAACTACACCTGAAAGGTGGAGGTAACTACTCTGCGTTTTTGGCAGAATTACCGCCCATTTCCGGCAGTATTTCTACTCCTAATACGGGGAAATATCGTTTTGGGTTTGGGCAGTAATTCCCCTGTCAGTATTTGTGCCAGTGTTGCACCCGCCATGGGTTGGCGGTAATTCTGCGGACAGTATTTGTGCCAGTGCTAATGCAGCGGTATGGTAATAGTGGCGAAAATTCTGTTACCGTCACTTTTACCGTATACTGCCCAACTCCTACTGAGCCCCATTGTCACATCCTGTTTATTTCTTTGTACTTGAAATGTAAGACGAAAATATCTGAACATCACCTGAGAACAACCTATCTGGTGCCCACAAAGGGCCAGTGCCCCAGGCTGACTCCCGCTTTGTCTGCCCCAAGAAATGGCCCTGACCACTGTATAACATCTCTTGGATCACATCACATGGTTTTGCTTCCTTGCACACATCCGAGCAACACAGCTACAGTCAGAGATTCTATCAATGACAATATTGACAGCCCAGGGAAAAACATCCTGTGGTAGGTCGCCCCCGTGCTTTGCATTTGAAACCTCAATAGACTCTGAGGAAAAATGCTATTTTGTAACCAAAGGCACAGACTCTTCTCGAAAATCTAGTGCGGATTTTAGTATGACTCATTTTCAGGTCCAATTATTTTTATTCTTGAGGTTATTAGGACAAACTTCTTTTTTCAACCCAGGTGTTACATTGTCTTTTCTCATCCCTTGCTAAAAATGTATAATGCAATGTAAGCTATGTAATTAAGAAATAATTCCATTGATGATCAGAGTGCTGTTGTAATGTGGGAAGCAGTATAGGAATAAAAAGCTTGTACTTCACCGGATTATGCAGTGGTGTGATGAACATATCTGAGTGAAGCCTGCATGACTGCTGCACATGCTGAAGTCTGCACATGTGCTGCATATTATGTGTTTGCTCTAAACATGTAGAGGAAGCATGCACTGATGCTGCCACACACTCTATATCTGGGAAGGAAGCTTGTACAGATGCTGCACAGGCATTGCATGCTCAATACCTTACAGTCCCGCGCACATTCTGAATATGTAGAGGAAGCATACACTGTTGCTGCCAGATGCAGCACAGACCTGGCATGCTGGATAACTTACAGTCCTGTGCACGTTCAGTGCATATTCTGTGAATGTGGAGGAAGCATGCACTGGTGCTGCTGCATGTTCTATATCTGGAATGGAAGCTTGTACAGATGCTGCACAGTTATTGCATGCTCAATAACTTGCCGTCCCATGCACGGTCTGTGCATATCTAAATATATATTCAATGAAAAAACTTGGTTAAAGGGACGTTATGGTTCCAAGTAAAACCGAAAAACCCTTGAAATTTGCCAGTTATGGTAAGCTAAGCAACCATAACTCGCGCCACCACCGTCCACTGCTAATCCTAACACCCAGGACATCAAAGATGACATCACAAATGTCATTCATGACATCACTGATGACATCACATGTCTGACTCCGCCTTTTTTCCTTTCGTGACATATCTAGGCCACATGATTTTCTTTAGTAACAGTCAGGAACTAAAAATTGAAAATGTACTATATTCATAGACTTATCCTTCAAGTATGTTCTTACAATAATTCCCTTATGGTCCAGTCATATCATATGAAACATATACATAGAGGAAGACACAACCTTGAAAGACAGCAATCCTTTTTGTGCATTAAAATTATCAGTAGATTTATCAGCACTTTCTCAAAGTTTTGATGTTTTTTATTACTGTACTTTCCCTGTATATGCTCATATTTTTATATATTGTACTCACACTATTTTCCTTAGGGTCCAGACACATCATGTGATATATATATATATATACATAGGGTAAGTAACAGCTTTGAAACAGAGCAATCATTTCTCTGCATAAAGGTAATCAGTTAGGTTATGAACACTTTCTGCTCCTACTGCTGTTTTTTTTTCTTACTTCAATTCCCTTGTATATATTCATATTTGTATGTGGTGTTGTCTCTTTGTGATTTGTCTATAAAAATACAATTATGTAGCAAGTGGGTTTTATTACCTACTTATCACAAGTTTCACTTTACGCAAAACTCTAATATGAAAACAGTTATAATTTCACTATTCAACATGGCAAGTTTATGAATATTGCATCTCCATCATGTATGCTGCACGCAATGCCTATGTTTCTACATGAGTACCTTAGTATACTGGATTGAAGTTAATAATAGAATTCTATTTATATCAATGCATAGCTTAATGCACTGATAAGCACTTGATATTTATTCCAATAATCCTTGACACTATTTTTATCAACATTACACTAAGAATCCCTTGTACAGACTTTTCATGAAAGGTAAATGCACATGTGATGTCATCAGTGATGTCATCAATGACATTTGTGATGTCATCTTTGATGTCCTAGGTGTTAGGCTTAGCAGTGCACGGTGGTGGCGCGAGTTATGGTTGCTTAGTTTACCATAACTGGCGAATTTCATGTTTTTTTTCGGTTTTACTTGGAACCATAACGTCCCTTTAACAAAGTTTTTTTACTGAATTTCATAGGTTTTCAGTAGCGCAACTTAACCATAACGTCCCTTTAACAAAGTTTTTCACTGAATTTCATAGGTTTTTAGTAGCGCAACTTAACAATAATAACTTTGAGTTTATGTACATGTAATATGGAACATACTGAAGCTCTTCTACTGAACTTGATGTCCGCAAACACTTTTAATGTCCGCGGACATGTTCGGAGAACAGTACCACTACCAAAAAACTCTTGGGAGGTATGTTTGATTGTTATATCATAACATAGAAACATTTAACAAATTCAAAAAGCAGCACACATACACATTATATGTAGTAATACATAAGAAATGTAACCCATATATGTAACACACTAACCATTCATTTAAATACAATATGTTCTAAAATGGAATACACCAAAAGAAGATAAATTGGCTTCCAACATAATTACCTCACAGACACTACAGAACTAAGAACAAGACCAGACCTACAGAGTACTTAGAACATATCTTACCTGAAATAGTAAGTGTACTTCATTTTACTCATATATTTATAAACTTTCTGTATTAGATAAAAAAAATATATTATCTTTTTTTTTCTCACAGAAATGTCTAGTACTCTGGAATGGCTAGAGGAGCATTTCCCACGTGAGGAAGTGTCACAAGATAGTGAAACTAATGGTAAACACTTTACAATATAAACCATTTAATTATTATTTTATATACATTTAACATATATTTTTTTTTGTACAGAGCATACCAAAATAGAAAATACCTCTGAAGAAACTGTTATGGATAACAAGCTTGACAGCATAAAAGAAAAAATGGATTTATTGTTGACCAATTTTAATAATTTGAAAACTTTTGTTGAAGATCATTTTAAAACAAAAACCTCATAACATTGCCCCACATGTACTTGTCCCCCCTCACCATATCCCAGTCAATTATCCCCAAAACCTCTCCATAACCCAAAATGTTTTGATGAGACTTCCATCCCTTCTTCACCTGATACCAATCATGTTGAAACCCCTAATTCTCCTGTTTTGTTTCCGTTTCTGCCTCACCTTCTCTGTCATAAATTATTAATATATATTAAATAAGGTAACATTTTTATATTGTGTTGTAATTAGTTTCTGTTTTTTTTTAAAAAAAAAAACAATGTAGGTGTCCGCGGACAGCGCGGGTGTTCTGAAATGTTTGTAAATAAACGAAAATGGAGGTGTCGTGAAGAACACTATACCTGTCCGTACTGTTCGCTAGCAAGTTGAAACTGTTCTAAGAACACACTCGGTGACCAGAAATGTTCGTAAAGAAACGAAAATTAAAGTGTCCTGAAGAACACTATACCTGTCCGTGATGTTCGCTAGCAAGTTGAAACTGTTCTAAGAATACAACTGGTGTCCTGAAATGTTCGTAATTAAACGAAAATTGAGGTGTCCTAAAGAACACTATATCTGTCCGTACTGTTCGCTAGCAACTTGAAACTGTTCTAAGGACAAAATTGGTGTCCTGAAATGTTCGTAATTAAACGAAAATGGAAGTGTCCTAAAGAACACTATACCTGTCCGTACTGTTCGCTAGCAAGTTGAAACTGTTCTAAGAACACAATTGGTGTCCTGAAATGTTCGTACATAAACGAAAATGTAGGTGTCCTGAAGAACACTATGGGCCTCATTACGAGTCCGGCGGTAACCGCGGCAATAAAACCGCCTGGTTACCGCCAGACTCGTATTACCATTACGCCTCCGTGATTCCTGGAATTACCGGGGAATTACAACCCCGGTTTTCCGGGAATCACGGAGGCGGAATGGTCTTAATCCCCATTCCCATCGAGGTAATGCTGCCGGTGTTTCCTCGTCCGCCTGCAGGCGGGCGGTGTTAAATCCGCCAGGTCATACCTTGCGGGAACATCACCTCCCGCCCGCAGGAGTTGTGGTCGCCCGGCATGGAAACAACGGTGGCGGCGGGTTTACCGCCACCGTTGTTTCCATACCGGGCGATTTGTAATGAGGCCCTATATCTGTCCGTACTGTTCGCTAGCAGGTTTAAACTGTTCTAGAACACACGCGGTGTCCAGAAACGTTTGTTTGACGTGTGACGGACTTTTAATTACTTCAGGACCCGAAAAGTGTCCGTAGAACATCAACGCGCATGCGCAAACCAATGTCTGTGCATTTGGTGTTCTGCGGACAGGCGCTTCCTTCGCGGACATGTTCGCGAAGGGATCATGTGACCGCGCCCACGCTAATCGCGTGTTCTGAATGTGGACACTGTTCGTGTCCCCAAACAGTACATTTTCGAGTAATCTACAATATTTTTCAATAAAAATCCTGTAATCCTGAGTTTCTACATACCTTTTGAAACTTTTTGAACCCTTTTTTGCGTTCGATCGGTCCGCGGACAGCGCACATGTCTGCGGACCGCGTACAAGCACCCCTATAAAAGACCACACCCTAGAGCTTATTCTCATTGTGTTTCTGACTATTCTTCAGAGCACTGCGATTTTTGCTGCCATTTGTAGACGTCCATCATCAACCTGATGGCAACCATGGCTCCACTGCTGCTAGCCGGTGCTGTATCTGCCTCAGCACCACCCCCACCCCCTCCACCACCACCACCTTCCCAAGGGCCTGAAGAGGGGAACAGGAGTGAGGATGCAGAGGAGGAAGAAGAGGATGACAAGAATGAGGTAGAGGAAATCCCTACTACCCTCACTAGGCATGAGTCTTGAGTGTGGCGGTTGTTTACCATTCATGGGAATGGTCCTAAGGCTCGTGCGAACCGTGTCGCCTGCAATGAGTGCAAAATGATACTCAGTCGTGGGAGGCACGGTTCGTACAGCTTTGGGACCACGACCATGAAGCGACACCTGAGGTCATTTCGCTCTGGGGCTATTCGCAAGGTTGTACCTTGCGAAGAACGTAGTAGGTTCATTTCCTCTACTTCATCCTCCATTTCTGATCCTGTCACCACAAGGACCACCTCTGTGGGACAGCGTCTTCCTCAAGCTGCCTCACAGGCCTTACAGAATTCTGATGACCCTTACCTTTCGAGGGTCACAGTTGTATGTATGTACTGTGACACAGTACTCTGCAGGGGGGAGCGACTTCGGAGTGCTTTTGAGACTATCGTCTCAGAGCACGAGAAGACCTGCTCACTACCCAAAGAAAACCCACTCTACCTCTTCCTCTCTCAGCTCGCCCTTTCTTATCCCTGTGGTTGGTGTCCCCCCTTTACCCTCCTTTCCCCTCCTCCCCTAGTGTCGTGTGTATAAAAAAACAAAAAAAATACAAAATAACAAAAATAAAAAAAATAAGGCTCTTTTCAGAGCCACCTTTCACAGTTAAAAAATAGAAGTGAAGATAAATGAAGCAGGGCCCTTTATATTTTTTAGAAGTCCGCGGACAGTTCGCGAACATCTAAAAAATTGGGGTGCTACCCTATTAAAACCATTGCATTTTTTTCTGGGAGGAAGTGGTGGCTCTGAAAAGAGCCTTTGGGAGGTGTTTGTATGTCAAAAATTATAAATACTTAACACCTACTTCAAAATGGATGCTGTAATTTTAAAAAAGGTCGCAATGCATTTTGTACATTTCTCAGAAAAATCTGATTTCCAGCATAAGTAAAATGGTCTCCATCTCTGCGAAAAATGTATGTACTACGAAACATAATATTTTCATTGTGAAAAGAGGACATGCCAAAATCTCTTAGAAAGGCACAAACAACCTTATTAACATTGCGCCTTGCTTTTTCCATTTGTGGACCAAATGAAGAAGAACTTAGCCACATTTGTCTCTGCGCAATCCGTGAAAATATTACTTGAGAATTAGGAAACATGTCCATGACCTTCCCAAGTCCTTCTTTCATAGCAAATTGCAAAGAAATTCCAGACACATGTCCTAAACTGTTCCCTCCACAATGAATTCCAATTATGTCTAGATGTTGCTCTGTCTCCAAAGTAGCACAGAGAGGTAGCAAGTCCAACCACTTCATTCCACGTACTCCATGCCAGTGTACTTCCACATGTGGAAATCCAAGATCTACAGCTACTCCACAGCTTTCTGCATGCACCTTCAACCAATGTATCCACGAATCTCCCAAAATCCAAATAATCTGTTTTCTGAAACACACAGCCTTAACTATCTGTTGTTCTCTCAGCAAAAAGAGTATCTGAGAAACTCTCTTCTGCCACAACACACCCACTAAACTTTCCTGACCAATCCCTTTCAGTGCTCATTCTCATTTGCATGACTTCTGAACCCAAAAATCCCCGGATGTAACACCCAATGTCCGCGAACTACCACCATGTCCGCGCACATATAGTAACATGAACAGCCCTTCTACCATTTCCACTTCACTCTCTGTGCCATTCCCTCATTGGATGTAGCTAAGAAGTCACATTGCCATCCACCAATTACATTCAAGACCTCTACATCTAACTGCATCATCATAGATCAGCACTGCAAATGTACTGTGAATATCTCTGAGTACAAGTGTCATATCATTGGCAAGCACCATCTACAAGAAATACTGTACAAGTCTCCAAGATTTCTACTTGCAGCTCCATGCATATCCATATGCATGAACACAAACTTCAGGTATGCATATTTTCTGTACAGTACATGAACACATTTTCAAACTGACTTTTAGCTTGTGTAATCTGTAAAATGAATCTACTGTCTTTTTTTCAATCTCCTAAATTCAACTGTCACTTATAAACCTTTATACTATTTACTTTCTTTATACACACACACTCTATGTTCAAATCTCTTTCTTTATTTATTTAATTACGTTAATTTAAGCATGGCATTGAGGCACTATTACCTGGAAGAGCTTAGTTACAGAAATAGTGGTATTCAGTGGTACATTATGAATTTCACAAGACATAGTAAAGATATTTTGTTTGCTACAGTTAGTCATTGCAATACAATCTGTTCATTAAGAAAATATCATATGTATTGAACTGGTGCGACGTACCTTATGTAAATAAGATAGCTTTAATGGTTTTGAGGAAGGCGCTGAGGATTTCAATTAAAAAAATCAATGTCTAAATTAAAAACAGTGCTGTATACAAACAAAATTACTAATTTGTTTCTTTTACAATTGCAGTGAAGACCATTCTCCTGAAAAGAAGCAGCCGAATTTGAAGAACAAAGAACTAAGAAGTAACCTGTTCATTTTAGAAAAAAAGGTAAGTAGAATATCACCATAATATTTGTATTATTACTCAAACACACTGTAAAGTTAATTCATGCTATTTCTGTGCCTAAAAATAGAGATTGTGCACCATTCTATCCAAAAATCCCCATGTCTTAAACAGCGATTTACAGCCAGAATGGCCCACAAATTCCTATTTTTGGACACACAAATTACCCAACTCAACTGCTAGAATTTTGATATTATAGAACAAACAACTATTTTAATTGTATACATTAGATTTACTATTTATACTTCTCCACACCACTAGCTTACTGTTTTCTGTCATTTGAACCCCAGTTTAGTAGCACATACATTCAAGAATACCTATCCCTACTAGTTGTAGTTCCCAATGCACAATCACACACCATTACATACATCTTTATCATCTTATTCAAACACTCATGCACACAGCACACATACATTGCAGAACACCCCAACCCATATCTTCTTTATTTTTTTCAACAGACCCTAAAGAATGGCTACCAAAAGTCAGGTCCGTAGAAAGCAACGCAGAAGTAGAGCAAACGAAAATAAAAGTGTCCAACATAAGCATCCATCTCTAGCAAAATTTGTATAGAAAAGTTGAAGAAAAACAGCTAATACAGTCATTTAGTGAAACACAAGAAGTTTCAAGTACAAAAACTTTGCCTCCTCTATCAAAATGTAAAACAAACCAAACAACAATTAACAGAAAATCAGCTACCACTACAGATAAAACTGCTTCTTTAAATTTTGATATAATGCAAAGTAAGTATACCAAGAAAAGTATTTTAGCCAAAATGTACCGTCACAAAGTCCTTCAAAATCGTATAAAAACAGGAGAGAAATCAAGTTCAATGCTTAAAACCTATCGCAGGAAATTAATCTTAGAAGCGTTGATAGACAGTGCAATTCTTCTCAACAGAAAGTTATTTATTTTAGTGTTAAACAAAATGAAACCACTAGCAAAAGTAATAACTAAATTACAAAAAAGACTTCTCAATAAACGAAATGTCAACAGAAAGAACTTCTTAAGTATCTGCAGAGGTGAATGGAATCACACTACGAGCACAGAACCATACTTTAATGAAGAAGCGTACAAACAAAAGAAACCAAATACAATTGCCATACATAGCAGTGGTCGAGGTTATGAAAAAGTGAATAATACCATAATGGAACAAGAGGTACTCCTTACAAAAATATGCCCTGAAAACTTAGAATTACCCCTGCATTCAACTGAATCAGAACATCTAGTGTACAAATGGCCATGCACGTCAATGTGTAACATTCCCAAACAATTTTTCAAGTCTTTACGCCAATTCCTCAGTCAATATGTAAAAAGCAAAGACAACATGAAAATTAAACTACTGCAAAATATGGATTCCTGTCCAGTGCGCAAATACACAGGACTACAAGGACATTCATTTGCCTGCATTACAGGACCTACTTGTAAAACCACCTTCCATGATATCAAAAGGATATCAACACATCATTCAACTATAAGAAATCTAGTCTATAAACTGTACTATGCTAAAAGTCCTGCTTTAGCACTAGCAAATTTAAATAGCATTCTTCTACATGGTACAGCAAAAGACCTACTTGAAGAAATTGGCTATATCCAGAAAAAATATTTTGGAAGTAAAAGCCATTTACAGAATGAAATAGCTTTAAACCAAATTAGCAACAATTCTACACATGGCAACCTTTTGCTAAACACATACAAAAAAGAAATACTAAAATTTAAAAGTCCATCAGCTGAAGTACCAAACCATTTAGTGTATGTTGCCGCAGAACTTTTTATAAAAGTAACACGAAAACTGTAGACCTATCATACAAAATAGAAGACAATGAAGATTCTATATGGTTTGCATTAGCTCTCTACCTTGTAGCAGAAAACAAATACGAAATAACTGACCCCTTAATACTTTGCAGTTACTGCACTACAAAACTTGACAACAACCAAACTCCTTCACGTGCTATCACAAATAATTTGGAATTATGCCCACTACCAAAACCCCTACAACAACTTAATTTATATGAGAGCATCATAATTCAAACAGTGCACCCATTTCAAGCAATAATACGCCTTCAACCAAAAACAGCGAAATTACCTCCCTCTGAATTGGTAAAAGGCATTCGTGGAAAAGTAGTTTATTTACCATTAGATCTAAAAGAAAATGTGCACACTCTAGGAGTGTAACGTCCAATGCAGCAATCTTTAATTATCTTAGTAAATGGAGTACCTACAAAAGACAAAAAAAATATGGCAACAGCTGGTAGATTTACATAAAGTTAGACAAGCCTTGCAATATCTTAAAGAGAATAATGAATATTACAAAGAAATTCCTTTTTGAAGAAAACTAGAAGGATACAACTGAAATTATTCAAGAAGCAAAGAAGCTGGTCAATTTGAGCTCCTAGATCCTGCTACAATATCAAATGCTTTAGACCATTATACAATTCATCCTTTGCACTCTAATGGCACCATAGAAGATGCACTGGAAACGTACGAAATGCGTCAAACAAAAAGATCACCAATCAGCATATGGGAAACAAGTATAGAAGCACGTGCTTTTCCTCTACTCTTTCCTACTGGCAAAGGAGGAAGGTACGATGATAGACCTATTCAAATATCAGCTTCAGAATACCGCTCATTACGGATGTATTCTGAAGATCCCAGATTTAGACAAAATGTGGAATACATATTCCACCTACTCTTTGAAAGTGAACTAGCAACTTTATGTTATGGAGTTGCACACATATTAAAATCAGGATCACACTTTCAAAATATGACAGCTACACAATTATTACAAAAAGTGCAACAAAAGGATGAGGTTTTATAATCAAATATTACAAATCTATTAGCAAATATGCGTGGTACTAAAGAGTACTGGTTTCAACGTCATGGAGATGTACGTTGTATGATCAGAAACCTTGGCCCACCCACTTGGTTTGTTACATTAAGTTGTGCAGAATATGCATGGGAAGATTTACATGATTTCCTACGCATATCAAACAAAAACAAAACAAACATAGATATGCTAACACCTGGAGAAATTTGTTTTTTGGTTCCTGTTAATGTTTCAAGATATTTTCACCATCGCTTCATTGCTATGCTACATTTTATTTGTAATAAAACTGTTCCTCCCCTTGGAGAAGTGCAACACTTCTTTTGGAGAAAAGAATACCAAGCCAGAGGAGCACCACATATCCACATGCTTTTATGGATTAAAGATGCTCCTAAATTTGGTCAAGACAGTGATGCGACTGTTTTACAGTTTATTGAAAAATGTCACTTGTGAAATTCCATCAGAAGCCACAAATAGTGATCTTCATGCACAAATTTTACAATTTCAAAGACACAAATGTGGAAAATATTGTCGACGCAAATACAAAAACAAAGGGAAATACTACACCAAATGCCGATTTGGTTTCCCTAGACCAGTTACAAATACAAGTCAAGTGAACAACCTCATGTCTTCAGTTAGACATAGTGTTAAAGGTAAGTCACCGAAACATACATATTACATAAAAAGAAAAGAAGAAGAAAAATATATCAATGATTATAATGCAATCATTGCCCAGTTATGGAATGCAAACATAGATGTGCAGCACATTGCAGACAATTCTACTGCAGTTGCACAATATGTCACAGCATACTTAACCAAAGCAGAAAAGACAGAGCTCCAAGACCTCTGGAATGACCCGTCATCAGATAAAACAGTGTCTCAGAAATTATACAGCTTGGGCATAAAGATGCTCTCCCATAGAGAATGTGGATCATATGAAGCAGCTGATCGTTTAACTGGTACTGCATTGTATGGTAAATCTGAAAATATAGTATGGCTAAGTCTTGGTCCAGCTAAATCTAGAAAAAGAGTTCTAAAATCATACGAAGATATAGACACAATAGCCAAACGTGATCCCAACAGCCAAGACATTTTAAAAAACAATTTATTAAGGGTGTGGCCGGGAGCCGACCGTGCGGCATGGCTCCTTAGGTGCTCCTAGACGGCCCATCGTCGGAGTGAATTCCCCGCGGCCAGGGGCTCCCTCTGAGCCGATCTTGGAATCTACAGCATTTTGAAATCCTGCTGCATCGATTGTGTGGAGTTGGCAGTGATTATATGCCATCTGAAAGTCTGGTGAGCCGTGTTCGCTCCCGTCGGACATGCGTTGGAAAATCTAAAATGGCGACCGGGCGCTCATAGCACTTGAGGCCCCGGTGGGGGAGGGGCACCCCTCTGCTTCATCTTCTGCACCCACTTTTCCAGCGAGGTACCGGGAGAAGTCCCATCGGACGGGGCCTCCTCCCCAGCCCGGACACATCATCGCCCCGCAGGGGGCTCCGGAGACTGCCAGCGAGACCCGAAGTATAGCTGAACGGCGGGACACAGCCTGCGGCCCCGAGCTCACCGAGGGCGCGGCCCCCCCAACCGGGAGGCAATCCAGCGGACCACAAAGCGGGGACCCCCTGTAAACTTTTTCTCTGGGTAAGAGCACCTTCCGCCTCGGCCGGGTCTGATCGGTCTGGTTGGGGAACACCTGCTTCATGCCAGCGACGCCTGGGATTCAGGGGCTCGGATTGACACCGGTGAAAGCTCTCCCTGATGCTCGGAGTGGCCTTGGCGCTCCACCCTGCCATCCGGACCCCAGCGTACCCACCTAGAGCCCTCTGCACGTCGCCCCAGTGGACCCTGCATGCACTGCTGGAGCCGGGACCCGTGTAAAGAGCCCCCGAAAATCTAGATCTACGTCGGGGGGCATTCCTTCATCTAAAGCAGCACCCTCGCCCGACATCAGCAGCCCTCGATCAGGCTATCCTCACCTCCGCTCCTCTTGCGCCTCCAACCTGGCTCCGGGGGTCTTGGCCCCATTCAATCCACCCAACGCTTCTCTACCCTGCCGGCAGAGTCTAGCCCTCCGGTCCTGCAAAGACCAAATCGCCGGGCAGCTCACAAAACCACTCTGTACTCATCCCCATTGCCCGTGCCGGTCTGAACTGACCATCAACGGAGGGAGGCTCGCCACTCTCCCCCCGATACTGGACCTGTCTGGCAGGGCTGGACCCGGGATCTATGAGTGGATTCGGCGGAACAGCAGCAGCTCCTCTTCCCCTACTCCCACCACTCGGCGGGACCATGCCTAAGAGTGGTAAATCAGTGAAACAAGCAGATATTGCAGCAATGATGTCCAACTCTGGCCAGAACAAGGCAGGCAAAACCGACCAGACCACTACCACGACATCCAACGCTCCTCCTTCACCGGAGCAACCACAGGCCAAGCATTTCGCCACCAAAACAGACTTAAAAGACCTTCTAGCAGCCCTTACCAAGGAGAGGCATAAGGGCATGGAGGAAATCACCAAGAAGATCGCATCTCTTGATAGAAGGGTGGAGGAGGTGGAAAAGCGCACAGAGGAGGTGGAGAATGGCCTATGTGACAACACTTTCGAACTAGAGTGTGGCCTAAACAGAATCAACCCTGGAAGCCAGATGTGACGCACTCAAACTCAAACAGGAGGACAGCGAGAACTGCTCCCGGCGCAACAACATCCGCATCCGTGGGATCCCCACCTCAATCATTAACGCAGATCTTGAGAGCTTTGTTAAAGACCTGCTCAGGTTCATTGTAACCCTCCTGGACAGCGCCCCGCTGGAGATCGACAGAGTCCACCGTACGGCACCTAGGCAAGCTTCATCCTCCCCTCCTGATGTTCTCGCCTGGATCCACTTCTTCAGGGTTACAGAGGAAATAATGAGAGAGGCCAGATCATCAAAACAAATCCCTTTTAGAAGAGCAAACATCGCCCTATTCCAAGACCTGTCGAGCATAACCCTTCAAAAAAGGAGAGCCCTTTGCAACCTTACAGAATGGCTTCAGGAAGAGAAAGTTCAATATCGATGGGGCCACCCCACATCTCTGTGCTTCGTGTGGGAGGGTGTGCGTAGGCAAATCCGAAACCTCAAGGAGGCAAGCCGATTCCTAGGAACAAAACCCGCAGACGAGGACTCTGATCATGCTACCTGCTCTCAAGCCCAGCCCGGCTCGCCTATATCCAACCGCTGGTCCCGGGCTGGTGGGCGACGCAGGCCTCGGGGCCCCCGGAAGCAGCATAACCCGGACTGATTGGAGGTCCCCGCTCGTCCTTCGGTTGCCGACTCTCCAGCCTAAGGTCTTTCTTCTCTTGGTGATCCCCCACAACCCCTGATTTTCATCAGCTATCCAGCTTCCCCACATCCTACACGGGAGATACTGTGATAACATCCAATACCCAGGGGGACAGTAATAGGCACGCATTCTAGAACACACACCCAGGCCCATATGCTCTACACAGCCCCTGGATCCTTATTCCATGACCCGAGTGGCTTCTCTGTTCACTTAGTGGGATGCAACTCCCAGCGGCGGGGCCCGCCAGTAACCCCACAAATGAGCTTTATGGTCTCATTCCCACAGTTTTGGGTGGGGTGGGGGCAGTTTTGGGTTTAAAGAACTGTTCAACTCCCCAAAATCCCCAGTTAATGGTTATAGTTTTATTAGTAGACATAGGTAATTGCAGCACAATACCATGCTCACTCGAGAAGGTCCCACAACCCTGCAGCCCCTACATAGCTTGCCTACACAATTCATGCTATGCGCCCAGAAGTAATAGACCCTAATAACGCTAGAGAGGTCCGCATCCTGACCTGGAATTTCCAAGGTCTTAATTCCCCCAGGAAGCGCAAATCGGTGGAGCACAGGCTGGCAGCTCTAAACGGAGATATAGTAATTCTCCAGGAGACTCATCTCCTGCCAGCCGATGAACACCGAATCAAATTCAAGCACTTCAAACAGGGCTTTTTCGCCTCTGGCAGGGAGAAGTGAGGGGTGGCGGTTCTTTTAAGTGACAAATTCCCTTTATCCAACCCCACGGTTAAAAAAGACCCATCGGGCAGACCTATCTATGGGGATCTATGCCCCGAATGCAAATCAGGACACATTCATAGCTGAGCTACTCCCCCCGCTCCTAACTTTTACTTCAGGACATCTCCTAGTCGTCAGAGACTTTAACTTAGTTCCTGACCCCATAAAGGACAAGTCCCTACCCCCTTCCAACCCTGACTTCGCCCGAGCCCTTGCATTTGCTAGATTTCTCAGAGAATCGGGCACGGTTGACTTATGGAGGGTAGCCAATCCTGACACACATGACTACACGTTCTTTTCAAACGCACATGGTGGTCATTCCCGAATCAATGTGTTACTGGCCTCGAGTACCTTATTCCCTTGCTTTAGCAATATCAAAATCCATACGAGGATGCTGTCTGACCATGCACCAGTCTCGGCAGACCTCTCTATCTCGGGAGCGCCGGACCCCCCTCCTAGATTCTGGAAGCTCAATGATTCCTTGTTATTGGACCAGGTGATCGGGGCGAGGCAGAAGACTCATTGGTCAACTACTTTAAAGAAAACCAGAATCCCGAAACCCCAATTGAGCTGTTATGGGAGTCCATGAAACCGGTTATAAGAGGGGTATTTATTAGCGCTGCCTCAGAACAATTTCGAGTCTCCAAACTCCTCACGCAATCTCTAGAGTCCAAACTTTCCTCCCTAGAAAAAGATCTAAAAACCCAATATTCCAGAAAGGCGGACAGGGAACTAAAAAAGGCGAGGAGGGCTTTGGAGATGCACCTGGCCGACCGCACTGCGAAGGTGCTGGCATACAGGAAACAATTTTATTTTCACAAAAGCAAAAAGGCGAACCTGCTGCTAGCGTACAAATTACGAAATACTCACACTAGAAACAATATCACTAGTTTTAAGTGGTCTGATGGGATAAGTAGATTTGCCACCTCAGACATAATTGAAATCCTGCTGGACCACCATAAAGCGGTTATGCAAGGTCCACCCACATCTCAAGAGATTAGAGTCCAACAACAGCGTTATTTGGAATCCTTTCACATCCCCACGGTCTCTTCCCCCTTAAGCTCCCTGGAAGCCCCGATCTCCGCAGAGGAAATTCTAGATGCCATTAAATCGCTTAAGAACACTGCCTCAGGCCCAGATGGGCTAACGCCCAAGTTTTATAAATCATTCGCTCACATTCTGACCCCGCAACTAGTATTGCTATTCAACTCATTTCTATCTACCAAAAAGGTAACACATACTATGGCCGAATCAACCACCATCTTACTGCAGAGCCGGGAAAGGACCCTGAGCAAGCGGCCTCTTATAGGCCAATCGCCCTAATGAATACTGACGGGAAAATCTACTCAAAGGTTCTAGGGGTCAGGCTGGCTAGGATTCTTCCTGAGCTAATTCACAATGACCAGAAAGGCTTTATCCCGGGCAGAGGAGCACACGAAAATATCAGGCGCACACTCAATATCATCGAGTCCGCGAACAGGATGAAAATTCCACTCCTGGTAATCTCTCTCGACGCACATAAGGCGTTTGATCTAGTGAACTGGGACTTCATCCGGTACACCCTCTTCCATATGGGCCTAGGTCACAACTTTATAACCTGGATAATGGCATGTTATGTACACCCATCAACGCAACTCCGAGTCAATGGGAGGAAATCGACGAGCATCCCTATGTCCAGGGGGACTCGCCAGCGGTGCCCGCTATCTCCCTTGGTGTTCGCCCTCTTGATGGAGCCATTCGCAGCAAGAATCCGCCTCAATCCTAACATCAAGGGGGTCATGGTGGGTGGGACTGAACACAAGGTTGCGCTCTACGCCGATGATGTGCTTTTCACCATCACTGACCCAGCCAGCTCGCTACAGCCCCTACTCGATGTATTAGAAGCGTTTGGAACATGCTCTGGGTTCAGGGTGAACTATGACAAGTCCTCTGTCCTTCCGATCAACCTCCCGAGGCACCAGGGAAATACCTTATGTCCTGAGTTTCCAATCCCATGGGCCAACACCTCGCTGGAATACCTGGGCGTCCAGATCCCCAAATCCGGCCTACTAATCTACAAACACAACTTCCCTCAGCTGTTTAAATCCCTACGCGCAGATCTGAAATGGTGGGACAAACAAGAAATCTCGTGGCTGGGCCGGGCCACCGCTGTAAAACTGAACTTACTCCCCGGAGTGCTGTACCAGTGCCACGCGCTCCCAACTCATATGCCGGAAGCGGATCTTGCCTCCTTACAATGGGATATCATGAAATTTATCTGGGGGGGGGGGGAGACCTCGCAATTCCAGGAAAATCATGATCCGCAGCCGACAACTTGGTGGTCTGGGGGTCCCTGACATCTCTAGATATCGGCGCGCAGCTTACACTTGGACCCGCTCAGTAGATCGCCCAGCCTGGTTGCAATTGGAGGAAGCATGGTGTAAATCCCCCCTTTCTGACTTGCCTCACATCCAATCTCAGAAAACCCCACCAGCAATGTCTCCGCTTCCAGCAACTTGTAACACAGTGGAAAGTTGGAAAGCTGCAAACAGAAAATGGGGAATCAAAACCTCACTGGGCCCACTAACCCCTATCTGGAGTAACTCGGGCTTCTCCCCTGGCCTTGCATCCGTAGCTTTGCCAAGTGGCCGGAGGGTGGCCTCCACAAAATCTCAGACTTCTTAAAGGAAGGCCAGCCGCTTACCTTTGAGGACTGCAAGGTGAAGTTCAATATCACCGAGGAGGAACAATTCCGGTATACTCAGATTCGGCACTGGATCTCACAACGCTCCGTCAGAGAACATGGCTCCAGGGACCTAACTCCCCTTGAACTATCACTGACCGCATCCCCTCCAAAAGGTAAGATCTCCACCCTTTACAAACTCCTAGAAAAAGCTAACCCTGAAGCGAAGGAAAGGTACATGCTGAACTGGGAGAGGGACTTGGGCTGCTCACTGGAGCCTGATGTTTGGGACAAAACTTGGTCAAGACTCAAGACTCCATAAAAGTACCCAATGTGTTACCAATAGGGAAGGGGGATATAAAGTATGCTTCAGGTACTATATTACACCAACCCAACTGCATAAAGCGGGCGCAAGGCCCTCACCGAACTGTTGGAGGGGGTACATGCAAGAGAGCTCGCTTTTCCACCTCCTATGGGACTGCCCTAAGGCGGCGCACTATTGGAAGGTGGTCCCGACACATGTCCGAGCAATAACAGGCCTGAACATCCTGTGGGACCCCAGAATAATTTTGCTGGGTGACCCGGGGGAGGCGGAGGTGCCGATGTCAGGAAACGCTGCTCGCCTTTGCACTCATCTATTATTGGTGGCCAAAATTGCCCTCGCTCGTCTCTGGAAGCACCACGAGGGCCCCTCTATGGGCCCCTCTATCCCGCTATGGTGGGCCAAGTGTTGGGACATTGTTACTGCCGAAATAATCACTGCAATTCGCCTGGGCAACCTCAATCCCTTCCAGAACACTTGGGCCCCATTAATGGACTACGCAGACCGTTACCCGGCCCTTACACTAAAGCCGCCTAGCGTCCGCTGGCTGAACTGAACTTCGCATGGACGCGGACCAGTCCAGTATAAAGATATTTCCCCCTCTCGCCATTTTTCCACCCAAACACTGCTATGAATGAGTTGCATACTAAATTCCCTCTCCTATTATCTATTCCTTCCACTGTAATGAACTATTCCACCACAATCATGCGCTAACTCTGATGTCTACTGTTTAATTTGTTTTCTTCTTGTTGTCTCTGATTAATACTTGAATAAAATGTTTATTTTGAAGAAAAAAAAATGTATTGGACACATACTACCCAAACAGAAGTAATATTTTGGAAACCATGTGTCTATACCACATAGCCCAAAACTACACATACAAAAATAATATAAAACCTGATGAAAAAAAAGGTAAATACAGAGTGACAAACTGTGAAGGCAGCTTAGTTACACTCACTAAACCAAATTTAATTAATTATATCAAATTGTCATTAAAGACTCCTCAACATAAAGAAGTATATTACATGTCCCTGCTACAACTCTTTAAAACATGGAGAAAAGCAGAAGAAATACTAGATAACTATGACTCATATGAAGATGCTTTCAAAGCAAATGAAAGCACTTTAACTGATGTAAACTTTACACAATACAAAACAATGTTGCACAATGAACAGCAACACGAAGAAGAACTCCAGGCCCAACTAGATAAGGACACTCCTGACAGTAGTCAACCTTCTGTAACGGGAAGCCAAGAACCAGTGGGAGAACCACTAATGATAAATGAGGCAGAATTAGCTATGATAGAAGTAGAAAACACTGTGTCAGTATGAAGATAAAGAAGACTTAACTATATTACAATCAAAACTAAACAACGAACAACGTAGCATTTTTGAAGAAGTAACAAAACAAATTGCACATGGTATACAACATGAAAATAAAGATCGTTCCTGCTATAATTATAAACCTATACTACTATATGTCAGCGGTGAAGCTGGTTCTGGCAAACATTCCTAATCAAAATCATCAGTAAGTTCCTTCAACAATTGACAAACAACAAACTGTCAGCTGTTGTCACTGCCCCCACAGGTTTAGCTGCCTACAACATAGCACTGATTACTACTATTGCCAGTAGAACACCAGAACGAATTAGACTATTACAAACTTTCTGCAGAAGCTGCAATGGAACTACGCAGAATATTGAAACAAATAAAAATGCTACTAATAGATGAAGTGAGCATGGTCTCCAACCTAATGTTGGCTTTGATTCACCTCAGATTACAAGAAGTACTCAAAACAAACTATGAAGAGCTCTTTGCAGGAAAACACAGTATTGTTTTCGGAGATCTTCTTCAATTGACATCAGTAAAAGGTGAGCCTATTTTTAAAACATTAGGACACAAACTCTGCCGTAAAACTGTTGGCAGCATTGGAAATGTCAACCTTTGGCAACATTTCCAATACAGAGAATTAACAGAAAACATGTGGCAATCTGCAGATCTCACTTATGCCAACATCCCAAAAAATATCAGAGTTGGTATACTTTCTAAAGAAGCAGAAGCAATATTGAAAACCCGGCAGATTAATGCACTTTATGGCGATAATGCATGTGCTACAGATGTTATGGAACAATTAGCCCACAAAAATGTCAATTGTATGCCCTTAATGCCAACTCTTGCAAGCTGTTTCAAATTCAATGAAATGTTAAGTAAAGAAATGCAACTAATAATGGAAATTGGCGCCACAGACAAACTAGATGTACATGGTATGACACTACCAATGTGTGACCAAGCCACCACAAGACTAAATAGTTTAGAAAAATCAATCTCAAACACAGCCGGCTTAGAAAAGCTATTAAAATTATCCTTAAATTGCAGAGTAATGCTTAAACGTAATCTTGACGTGGACCAAGGACTAGTTAATGGAGCACTGGGTACAGTTGTTGGCTTTCAAACATACCCACGTGACAACAAAATTCAGTTTGTCAATATACTCTTTGACAAACTTTCAGAAGTAAGAAGGATAGGACGCTCAACAGCTCGATTCCTTCTCTTCAAAGACATGTATTTACGCAGAGAACAATTTTCTCTAACTCTTGCATACGCAGTCACAATTCATGAATCACAAGGTCTTACCCTAGACAAAGCAATGATAGATATTGGTAACACAGTCTTTAAAGAAGGCTAGAGCTAAGTAGCACTATCACGCTTACGTACACTTGACGGTCTATTTCTAATCAACTTTGATCCAAGTAAAATAAACGCTGATATTCTTTGCATTTTAGAATACAATAGACTTCGCTCACTATACACCCCCCATCTAAACACATATTCTGTTCCACAAAAAGTAAAACGTTATAAAAGAAAAATAAATCAAACAGAAATGCAACAGGATGTCACTGCAAATCCTCCAAAGAGAGTAAAACAAAGTAATACTTCATCAAGTACCACAAGCAAAAAAGAATCAATTAGGGAAAGTAAACCAGGTACTTCTTCAAAGAAGGAAGACAAACTCCAAAAAAAGCAGTCAGATACAGAACTACCTGGTCCATTTAAACTCTCAAATATAGTTGGTGTAAGTTGCTACGCAAATGTAGCAATGAATATTCTATTTCAATTACCACCAATTGTTGACAACATTTACTTACACAGTACAGACCCATTGTGTTTGCAAATGTTAGTACTTCACAGAAATGCAGCAAACAATACTGATAACACATATAGGGCCTCATTACAACCCTGGCGTCGGACCATGGTGCTATTAGCACCATGGTCCATGCCGGATTCCGCCATGGTGGATGGCGGATTTACCGCCCCATTCCAAGGTTGGCAGGGCGGTAAATCCCCATTCACCATGGCCCCTTCCCCATTCCCATTTTTGGCCCATAGGGGGGCGCTAATTACCGCACCGTAAATTACAGTGCTGTAATTAGCACCAAGGTCCCTTAGCGGGTTGGACTTTAACGCCTGCAAAAAGCAGGCGGTAAAGTGTGAATCGGGCGTTAAGGGTTTAATGGCGCCACAGCCTTTTACGGCGCCGTTAACCCCTTAACGCCAGGGTTGTAATGAGGCCCATAGTGTTTATGGAATTAGACAAGAATTGGACTACTGTGCTGGAATGGTGAAATTCACTATAAACTCATAGGAATATCCACAAGAATTTCTAATGTACTTACTACAAGTACTGGAAAACAGAAATATACCTATAAATGAAATCTTCCAGATTTCATACATGTGGAAACATACATGCACTCTCTGCAACAATGTGACACAAGAAGAAATCCCCAATGAACGCTTTATATATATATCAATACCTAATTGTGAATCCATTCCATTTCAGCAACTAGTAAAAAAATGCAAACCATGGTAGATTATGTTCTACCTGCAATTCAGATAATCGCTCCACGTTAGTAATACAAACACATAGTAAATACGTAATACTAATGCTTCTACGTTACAAAGCAGATGGTACCAAAAACAACTGCAAGCTGACTGGATTCACACTTGGTCAAATATCACTTGGCAAGAAAACCTTCACAAGAATAGGTATAATCTACCACGCAGGAGCCACAACCCATTCAGGGCACTACACTGCATATATAAAAAAGAAATGTGGATGGTTTGAATGTAATGATAGTACCATTACTCTAAAGCAGAGATGACCAGCAAATCTTACAAACGCGTATTTAATGTTCTTAAAAACAAAATTTGATAACTAAACTGTACTTAAACCTTAACTAAACTTGTAGTAAACAAATATAAACTGTTATAATATTCCAAAAGCTATCTGCCCAAAGATTCTACAACAACTAATCAGATAAATAAATACCACTAAATTAGAGCAAAAAATAAACAGTTAGAATACGCCAATTGGTATCTAACTGTCCCAATATTTAACAATATCCAAACAGATAAATCAATACCACTAAAATATATCAAAAAATAGACATTTAGAATATGCCTACTGGTCTCTAACTGCTCCAAAGTTTTATAATATCCAAACAAATAAATAATATGTTACTGCTCCAAAAAAATGCAACAACCCAATGTATAAAGTGAACACTGAAAACAAACAAATAAACTGTAGCATAACAGAAAAAGTTTTTTTTTTAATCCAAAATGGATTTTTTTTCTCCCACAGACCCAATGATTTTAGCAATGAACACAGAAACTGAGCAAATTGCACAGTACTCTGGTTTGCTGGTTTGTAATCAACTAAATATGAGGGTCCAAAAAAAAAAATGTTGATTATACAATGTAATAAGTCCTTACAAAATACTAATACTAACATGCTATTTTCTTTTATCACAGAAATGAAAAAGAAATACATGTACTCAAGTTACTAAACCAAACAGTAAGTATATTATACACTCTATGCCCTGGCCACAACCATCGCAGCATATCACACCCATAGTATCTTATAACTTTGTTCCTTATAAATTTGTTTTTGACCCAAAGTTATTAGCAACTATAACTGTGATATGCTGCGGTGGTTGTGGCCAGGGCATAGAGTGTTGGGTGCATGGCCATTTCAAGACACCACGAGTGTTCTTAGAACACATTCAACTTGCCATCGAACAATAGGGACAGCGTCTTCAGAACACCCCCTACGAACATTTCAGGACACTGCGAGTGTTCTTAGACCTCATTCAACTTGCCATCGAACAATAAGGACAGCGTCCTCAGAACACCCCCATTTTGTTTATTTGCAAACATTTCGGGACACCACGAGTGTTCTTAGAACACATTCAACTTGTCAGAGAACAATACGGACAGCGTCTTCAGGACACCCCCTATGAACATTTGAGGACACTGTGAGTGTTCTTAGAACACATTCAACTTGCCAGAGAATAATACTGACAGCGTCTTCAGGACACCCCCTACGAACATTTCAGGACAACGCCAGAGTTCTTAGAACACTTTCAACTTGTCAACGAACAATACGAACAGCGTCCTCAGAACACCCCCATTTTGTTCATTTGCGAACATTTCAGGACACCGCGAGTGTTCTTAGAACACATTCAACTTGCCATGGAACAATACGGACAGCGTCTTCAGAACACCCCCTACGAACATTTCAGGACACCGCGAGTGTTCTTAGACCTCATTCAACTTGCCATCGAACAATAAGGACAGCGTCCTCAGAACACCCCCATTTTGTTTATTTGCAAACATTTCGGGACACCACGAGTGTTCTTAGAACACATTCAACTTGTCAGAGAACAATACGGACAGCGTCTTCAGGACACCCCCTATGAACATTTGAGGACACTGAGTGTTCTTAGAACACATTCAACTTGCCAGAGAATAATACGGACAGCGTCCTCAGAGCACCCCCATTTTGTTTATTTACGAACATTTCAGGACACCGCGAGTGTTCTTAGAACAGTTTCAGCTTGCTTCCGAACAAAACGGACACATATTGAGTCCTCAGAACACCCCCCATTCAGTTTATTTAGAACATTTCAGAACACCCGTGATGTCAGCAGATAAATCGAACACAACAAGAACGTCTACCACATGAAAACACATAACTTTCAACCTATCTCATACTCTCCCACCCTCCCCAAAGATTCCTACACACCAACACACTCTACTAAATACAAATTTTGAACCAAGTTTCACCGCTCTGTCCGCAGACGTCCGCGAATCCAAGATGGCAGGCGCCACCAAAAATCTGACACACTTCACGCCCCACACCGTCCAATCAGCGAACACGTTGCATGTCCGCGGACATGACGTAAGCCGCTTGGCCAATCAGGACACTGTCCGCAGAGTGAATAGGGAAGTGTGCCCGCGGACCAAACACAGATATCACTAATTTTTTATGACCCACTTTTTGGTAATTTTTTAAAAAACTACTGGACAGATTTTCACCAAATCTACAAAAGCACGCGTTCGGGACCGAGCCGCTGCTCCTGGTCCAAATTTGGTGAAAATCCGTCCAGCGGTTTGGGCTGTAGACACGAGCGAAGTTTTTTTCCCATTCAGTCTATGGGAAAAAAAGACATTTTGGGACCCTCCCTATAGCTTTTCCCCCGCTGGACGAATCCTCACCAAACTTTGCCACTCACCAAAATTCAGAGTGGGCCATATACTTTTTCTGCAAAGTTTGGTGAGGATTCGTCCAGGGGGAGCAAAGTTATAAGCCGCCCAATAAGTGTTCTTCCTATGGAAACAGCAACTTAATCATAACTACACGGCCACTACTGTGGCCGTGTAATATATTTGTGAAAGTGTGTTTCTATGTTCGAGGTTGGCTCCAACCCCATAACAGTTGGTGGGCTGCAATGTTAGCCCAAGGTGAGCATACCAGTCTGGGGTGTACTGGTGATATTGAAATTTGACCAACCCCACCCATTCACCCTGCACAGGGAGGGGTCCGGCCCTGTGCTATCATTATAGGCGATTTCAGGAGATTGATGATTTTGTGATTGTTGGCTCCAGCCCCACAACAGTTGGTGGGCTGAAATGTTGGCCCAAGGTTAACATACCAGTCTGGGGTATACTGGCGATAGTGAAATCTAACCAAACCCCCACCCATTCGCCCTGCACAGGGGCGGAGCGGGGTCCGGGCCTGTGCTCTCAGCATAGGCGATTTCGGGAGATTGGCGATTTCTTCAAAATTTCTTCACTATTTCTTCAAAATAGTAAGTTAGGACACAATATATCACACATAAGGCTATAACAGACCCCCACATGCATGTCAGATACAGGCCCGGGCAACGCCGTGGGGGCACGGCTAGTTCTGTATATGGGGAGGAAGCATGCGCTGTGCTGCCCACTTTCTAGGAAGGAAGCTTGTAGAGATTCAGCACATGCATTGCATGATCATTAATGTACAGTTCTGTGAACATTCTGTGCATATTCTGAGTATGTAGAGGAAGCATGCACTGGTGCTGCTGCACTCGATATCTAGGAAGGAAGCTTGTACAGATGCAGCACAGGCATTGCATGCTCAATAACGTACCGTCCCATGCACGTTCTGTGCATGTTCTGTATATGGGGAGGAAGCATGCACTGTGCTGCCCACTATCTGGGAAGGAAGCTTGTACAGATAAAGCACATGCATTGCATGCTCAATAACTTTCAGTCCCATGCACGTTCAGTGCATATTCTGTATATGGGGAGGAATCTTGCACTGGTACTGCACGCTCTACATCTTGGAGGGAGGATTGGACTGAGACAGCACAGGCATTACATGCTCAATAACCTAAGTCTGGTGCATGTTCTGTGCATATTCTGAGTATGTGCAGGAAGCCTGCACTACAGTACACTTTGGACCGGCCTGCACAACAGCCGGTCAATGCTGAGGTTCATAACAGGAAAACCACCCTCAAAATGGTTAAATGGTAGTCATGTGATAGGTGTGAGAGAGTGTATAGTAGCAATCTACAGTGAGACAACCTGGACAGCAGATGCCTTGTTCTACCAGCATTACCTGTACTGCATAGCAGGCCGTTGAAGTGAGGTGAGGGGGTGGGTAAGGCTATGCAGTTTGCCAAAAGCTGTCAGTGAAGTGAGCGTCAAATAGAGGTGCTTTTCTAGTACACTGAGAAACTGGCGGTCCGTCCAGTAGCATAATACATGAAATTGGGACAGGTCCATGGGCCTCATTATGAGTTAGGTGGTAATTCGGCGGAATGACTGCTGAATCACAACCTGGCGGGCACACGCACACACCAATGGCGGTAACGGTAATTCCGCCTAGTCGAGTTACCGCCTAAAACTCCATGGTACGATGAAATTCTGGCAAGAAATGGCAGAATTACTATTAACACCATTACCGCCATTACCACCATGTCGGTCTGTGTAAATTCCACTTGCGGTAAATCCACGGGCAGAAATTCGGCATCGCTATAAAAGGAAGCTCCACGGTGGTCATTCTGAAAAACACAATCCATCCAGTATCTCGAGATAGGAGTGCCATCCAGACACCCAGCTAAGGCCAAACATGTCTACAGGAAAGGGCAAATGGCAGAGTGCCTGATATGAGCCAGCGGTAGCCCAAATTCAGCGAGCAGGAGCTCACAGTGTTGGCAGAGCAAGTGGTTTCCAACTCTGATGATCAATATGGGGCATAGCACAGGAAGACCAGCCAACAGCGCAAGAACATCATATGGGCTGAAATCAGGGACAAGGTGGTGGCTGTAGGGCACGTTCAACATGATGTAGATGACTTGAAGAGGTGGAGTGACCTCAAGTCTAAGGTCAGGACCCTCATCTCCAATCACTGCCGGGAGACAGCTGCCACTGTGACGACATAGCACAAGTAACAGTGAATGTTGTTTTCCAAAGCACATCAGCAACAATGTGGTAACACACATGTCAATTTGTCCCAAAAGGAACTCAAGACGCCCAGGACATATCCCAGGAGGCTGGACCATCCATGACACCAGCAACTGACGGCAAGCAGACAGGCCAAGGTAGTTCAGGGAGTGGGAGTGTGCCACACAAGAAGAGGCACCAGTCCACAGGCCACCGACAGGCACTCCTGCCGTCCAGACGGACAAGCCCACAGGGCCAACACAGACCCCAAGGTGTGCAATCTGTGCCACCAAGAAGATGCTAGGACAGTGCCACATTGGGCCCGACTGCAGATGCACAGGTGGGTCAGGGTGAGGATGACAGGCTGCAATCACAACAGGCCACTGCAGGCACGGATATAGACCGGTATGAGGGTGCCTCCCCTGCATCCAGCCACCTACATTCCCCCATCTACCATTTTTCACCTGTGTCCTCCCCACTGCGCAGAATCTCACCACTCCACACACCACCATCCCAGCATGATGTCCGCTGTGGCCTGCGCTATGCGGAGGACTCATCTGACGATCAGGATCAGGCCAGGGATGCTCAGCGTCATGCCCAGCACGAGGAACATGTCCAAATGCAAACACCACCGCCAGTGCCTGCCCCCACACTCCAGGCCATCTGGGACCTTCTGGACCGGATGGAACGGAGGCAGGCAGAAATGCGCACCATTGCACAGGAACACTTGGGGCATGCTAAAGCCATGTGTGACTTCATCCAGGGGTCCTCGAGACGGTTGTCGCGGTCAGTCAACGGTCTATGCAGGAGCAAAGTCACATGCAATGCAAGCCTGTGTCTCACCAGCCAGAGTGTCCGGGATCTGGCTGAACAAATGTCCTTGTCACATGAGACCATGGCCAGAGCCATACATCAGTTGTTGTAGGGGATGTTGTTGCCTTGTTGCCAGTATTAAACACACGTGAATCTTCTTCATATTGGCAGTATCAATTTAATGCACTTTAGATGGATACATTTATTGCATGTATGGGTGTCATGTCTCTGGAGTCAAAAATAATTTTCAATGAGCTCTTGTCGGACCATCCAGCCTTCCCTTGCTTCTCCATATAGGGCCTGGGGTGTCCAGTTCACTCCTTCAGCCTCTTCCTCATCAGAGCTAGCGGGGTCATTGTCCACATCTGCAGAGTATTTGCTACATTCCTGCATATGTATATGTTGTGTAGCATGGCGCAGACCACATGATTTTCCCTACTTTTTATGGGGCTGTACTTCAGGCACCTAGACCGGGATTTCAGAAGGGCAAATGTCCTCTCAATGCAAGATCTTGTTCTCCTCTGTGCCTCATTATAGGCCATCTCCTGTGATGTAACAGGGTTTTGCACAGGGGTCTTTATCCATGGCAACTGTGGGTATCCAGCGTCACCTGCAAAACATGAATGGACTGAGTGAGCCATAGCAGTGTGTTGTCCGGGGTACAAGTGTATTGTCCTGATGTGCATACCCCTATGTGCATGTCTCGGTGGAGGAGCACAGGGCACCTTGTGTGCATCAGGGTTGTTTGGACATGATCAACATAGCTGCCTTGCAGTCATATGCATTGTGGGAGTTGGCAGTCATGTGTAGTCTGTCAATGATGTGACACTGGCAATGCACCGGTTAGCTATGGTGCGGCACTACGCCATGTAGGGTACATGGATATGCTCACATGGGTTGTATGTTGACCAGATTGTGTGGTGCTGCCTTGCATGACTGGATGCCCTGATTCATCACATGTGTCAAGTCTGTGTCCTGGCGCGAGTCAGTCAGGGTGTCTGCCCTATTCTGGGTATCATTGTTGTTGCAGCATGGTACTGGTGGCTCATTCACTTCACTACTACTTACGTGCCCCAGGTGCATGTCAGTGCTTTTGGCAGTCAGGTCTGAGTGCTACTTCGGTAAATCAAACGTATTGGGAGGGCCCACTTAGTCAATCGTTTCAAGAATAGTTAAATATCAATGTTCTTGCAGGTGCAACTGCTTAGGCTATCCCTGGCTAAAGAGATAAAGCTGAACAGAAAGAACTTGATAATGTCATCTGAAATTAATCAAACGAGGTGTCCGGTCAAAGGGTCGACTACAAAGGGTCGAATGGTCAACCGATTGACACCAAAGGACCGAAAACAAAAAGATTGAATTTTTTTTTTAAATTACATTTTTTTGGGGGGTTTTCGTTTTTGGAAAAAAAGTGTTTTTACCACAAAAAAACAGGGGTTGGAGGGGCACCCCTGCCCCCAAAAAAAAACCCTCCCCCCAAAAAAAAATGTAAAAAAAACCAAAATGTTTTCGATACTTTTGTTTTCCACCCTTTTGTTTTCGGTCCTTTGGTGTTGACCATTCGATCCTTTGGTTGTCGATCCTTTGACCTACAACCATCAGACGAATAACGGTGCACTCTAATAGGGAAACATTCCTTTGTGATTTCAAAACGAAGGATTCTCAGACAACTTTTAGATTAGCAGAAAAGGTTATGATTCATTTTTATAAACACATATACTGTTAGGTAAAAAAAAAGTGAAATCACATATTTCTCAGCGAGTACTGAATTATACTCTAAATTGGTCAGTCAAAACTTATTGGTATCATCACTTGAACAGTATAACAAATAAAAATACAATTGGTCATCAAATTGAATAAACATTAGTTAATAGTGTGAGTTCATTATGAAAAGCTCCCAATGTTGATTGTGGACAAAGTGCAGGAATCTTTCCTAATGGGGTTTTTCTATCACTACATGTTTCGAGATTGAATCTCTTCTTCAGGTGATGTGAACTCAAAACATTGCTGAAAAATTAAAAATGTAAATCCAGTTACTAATGAATAAGCGAGTTATACAAGCATAAATATTAACTTGTAGATTTATTAGAGTGCGGTTCAAAAAAGAAAGAGAAAACTAACCTGATATTGCGGTTGAATGCGTCTCACACCATAAAGGTGTGTATTGGATGTCACCAAGACCAGCTAGGGTCTTCCTTTAAGCTTGCAAGATGTAATAACGTCCCTATGGAGTTAAAATATAGGGTCAGTTCAATGACTGATAATAATATTCCGGTTTGAGGTCCACTTGGATCAATATAAAAGTAAGGGATGTTAAGTTACTTTGTGCTATGCTCCTAGGTATCCAAATATCCTATTGATGTTCACCTTCTTCCCACCAGATGTCGCTGTAATGTAAATCACAGAGTCCCCTATTTAGTCAGTGACTGGTTTAAATATCTCATTAAAAAAAGTATATCCCATTGTACCACGATACTCCCTCTGACTCTTACCTGCTCGTTTGATTTGTGGTAATCTTGAAGCAAATCACGGCAGGAAGGGCAGAAAAATCGCAGCCCCCGTCCTGTGTTTGTAAATAGCAACGTGCGGCGCTGGTCATGTGCTTGCGTTGTTACGCATGTATTGAGGTTTAGGAGGCAAACTAAATAAAAATGACAATATTATAATGGATGATGTGTTGCACGGGTAAATAGTCTAACCTGATAGCGATTCTCTGACATTTCTGTGGATGGGTGTTAAATGTAAAGCAGGTAAAAGACGGCTTGAAGTAGATTCATCTGTGTGTAGTTCACATCATTTTAACTAACAATCAAAATAAATGCAACTGATATAGTTATCTCACGCGTGTTTCAACTACTGAAACAAATTTTAACTTGCATGTCATTCTACACAGAAACATGGTCACTGGTACAGAATTTCAGTGCCTATACAGATTATAACTAGGGTTTCCGATTTTCGGTTTCATCCGAAAAAGCCTGTTAAACTCCCCCCGAGGTTGTTGTGTTTCTCCTCGGGGGAATCCGGAAAACTCCAGTTTCAGGTTGAGCATTGAGCTCTGTGTGCCGCTCCGAGCTTTATCATTGTTCCTGGGAGGAAACCATTAGCAGGCCTGCAGGGGGAATGCTCCTGTTGCCGGTGTGTGCATCTCTGTAGAGGGGGGCCTAATGTAACCCCTCCAACCATGAACTGTGAGGCCTGCATAAATATTTAGGCTACACGTTTAGCTGCAAAATCCCACCCCCATATAAGCAGGCCCACTTGGTTGGAACCATTCTTTGCTCCCTAAACCTGCTGGATGGTATCTCCTAGTATTTCCATCGCTTGTACCCACTTGGACCTGTGTGACCCATTTTTAAGGTAAGGATGTATGTAACTTTGTGTGTGTTTGGTAGTGGTGGCGAGGTGGGGGAGGGGGGCCGTGCCCTGTCCCCATGAACATCGCTGCTCTCTGTGCACTGCGGGCTGTGATGCACACGCCCGTGTATGCTCAGTTTTCCTCATTTCCTCCTGAGCATAACCAGGAGAAAATGAGGAATTATAAGAGCAGCCATGTGGGAGCACACCATCCGATACTGCTGAAGGGCACGTCGGCCCGGGCTGGCACTGGTGGCAGGGTCCGCCAGGCCAGCCTGTGACGATCACTGCCGCCACTGACAGCCACAGTAATGGTGCCAGGTGCTCAGTGCCACCTGTTGCTGCCCGCAGGGATGGCGCAGTGCCGCTCATCGGAGCGTCCCCCGTGCATTTAGTTTCACAGAATGAAGAGAAAAATGGGCGCACAGGCTGCAGCACACACCATCAACCTGTGCTGTGCAGCAACCATGCTGCAGGCGGCCCTCCCAAGGCAACTGGCCTAGGAATTATATCATCCGGCATCCGTTTGGTGTTAGGTGCATGATGTGCTTTAGTTTCGATTCACTCCGCTCAGAATGTAGCCAATCACCCGCCCAGAAACAAGTGGCCTGGACCTTATATGGTGTTTGCGCATGCACTAAAGAGCCTGAGAGCCACCCACCACCACCACAGCAACAACGCCTTTCCTGGCTGCAGCTTGGCCTGCCCGGACTGCCACACTGCCCTGATAGACCCTGGCGGCCTGCCCTACAATAGTGTGTTTGCTGCTTTGCCTGTGCCCTGCATCAGAGACTAACTTGTTACGTGTGAGCACACAGAGCAGTTGAGTCTGTGTAACCCTGAGTAGTGTCTACTGTTAGTCCCCTCCCCCAGCTGTCCGGCCTCATTGAGCACAAGAACTGTACTTTGGGGGCTTTTCTTTATAGACTCTAATCAACCTCTGCCCTGGTATTGTTCCCTTTAACTAGGTGAAATGTGTTGTGGCTTCTCCCCAGTTTCCAGTAGTTGTCCTATGCCTGGCTGGGTACAAATGCATCCCCACTCTTTTCATGTCATGAGAAAAACGACCACACCATAGCTACATGATATATTTACACTGACTAATGCAATGCATTGTGCACCCGTTTCGTGCATTTTGAGAGTAGAGTAAACGTTTGTGGTCATTGGCCTGGTGGGCATTCCATTTGATCAGCTACATTTTTTACTGCATCGAGTTGCAGATATATACTTATTTGCACATCTACTGAACAGCTAAAGAGTAAAATTCATTTGATTCCAGTTTCACCTTAGGACTAGTTAGTGGTATTATGTTGGTTAGTTGTTTCTGGTAGTTTGCGAATTTAAGCAGTAGAATTCCCCAACTTGTCTTTACATTGTACACTAACTGCATTCCAATAATGTCAAATTCCTGAGTCCTCACTATCTGTACCTATCTAGTACACACACAAAATGAACACTTTAGAAAAATGTCTTTCCAATGCTGCATTTTAAGTGGCAGTGACTTCCAAAGGGGCCTTGTTGCGATTGGAACGTGTGACTTGCCAAGCACACACAGATTGCAGCAGCCAGCGCTTAATCCACTGAGCTATTTTACAGACTTTACCATAGGAATCTGCTTATGGTAAGGTTATGTGAGCACACACCTAATTTGTGCTAGCGATAAGCGCAAAAGTTAAAAAGGTATGCACTGCCCCTTATTTTTTTAAAGTTTATCAAATCCTGACCTGGGGCCAGATTCTCTCACTGTTGCATCAGTGCGAAAAAGTGAGCCATCAACATTGGTTTTATATTTATCAAGATTTGCACAAGGGAAGTTTGCACACTTTGCCCCCCTGCGCCCCATCAAAACCTGGCTCTGCCACTGGTGCACATCCTCGCCACCGTGCCCAGAGAGGTCTCTGCTATTGAGCCCTAACTGCTCCTGTGCAGCACTGATCGGTTCCGAATGGGGGAATTCACGGAAATGCAACCTGGGATTGCGCGGCTGTGTGGAAATGCTTCAGTGACATGGGCCCTGTGCACCACTTGGATGGTGTGCACCGTTCACATTATGGCTCTGGGGGGTTAGCCCTTAGCCAGGCATGATCATTTTCGTAACACTACTTTGCACGACTGATGTAAATTTTGTATATTAAATGTAACCACTGTATATAACGTATGTGACCATTGCATATGGAACAACCAAGATTAAGTATTCGTAATTTTTCTACATGCAACCAGCAAGGCAAGCTCTCCCTGTAATTACGCTGTGATACCCTTGGGTTTGGGCGTACAACAAATGCAATCAATAAATAAAATAAAAAAATGGTTTGTGTGGGATAGTCACCATGCATGTCAGTTGTTTCATACAAGCATAGTGTGGTTCGGTGGGCCTTACCAAGTGGTCCCAGAGTGAACTGAGAAAAACTGTTGCTGAGCAAATGCTGCAGCTGGGAACGCCTGTGTACAAGAATCCAGAATTAAATGCAATAATTAATTGATGCAAGCACATTGCAAGCTGTAGCACTGTGTCCAAGGTCCCTAAGCAAACTAAGACAACCAATTGCTGAAAAAACACTGCATTCTATGACACTGAGTCCAAGGTCCCACAGTCTAATCAGAGATCCAATTTCTGAGAATATGGTGCATGTTTGGGCATTGAAGTCCAAAGAACCAGAATGAGCTAACTGAACTAATTATTGAGAAAACTGTGCATGCTGGGGAAGTAAGTTAAAAATCAAAATTCAGCCTATACTTCCACTCTTAACAAAAGCATTTTTTGTTTTGGCTACTCGGCAGTTTATAAAAGGAATACCCAACTGTTGCCTGCCAAAAAAGCTTAGTACATTTCTGCAACCTTGTGTGATATATATGCATGTTCTAGTAATGTTGAGATGTTCTGCTAAATTCAGGAAAAGGAACTGCATTGTTTTCACCCTCAACACACATATTTAAATTGTTAGGTTTGTTAGGTTTAAAAAGGGGGCACCTTATATACTTTTCCAGTATAGTTATTGAAAATTCTCCTCCCTCTGTTTTTTTCCGGTGGATTAATTTTTTGGAAAGGCAAATGCTAAGTTGTCTTGTACACTTTCTTGTAAGGCAGTGGCCTGCAACCTTTGGCTCTCGAAATGTTGTGGACTACAAATCCCAACAGTCGTAGCCAACATAGTCAGCGGTGAGGGATCATGGGAGTCGTAGTCCAAAACATCTAGAGAGCTGCAGGTTGCAGACCCCTGTTCTAAGGGCAAAGGTCAATTGAACTAAATGTGTATATTTCACTTTAAGATATGATCACACACTGTGCATTTATTAATGGGTGGCAGCTTTTGATTTTTGCTACCACACTGAGTGACGCGAGCTGTACCCATCCAGTTCTCACACACACACACACCCTCCACCCCCCTACACCCACCCCCACCCATCATCACTGCTATAATGTGGTTGCCAAATCAGGGAAATCTTATGTTCAGCCATGTAGACAGTTTGATATACTGGGACTCTTTACAAACTGCCAGTGTTATGTTAATGTCTTTTTTCCTTTGAAGCAAACATAACTGGATTTGAGAAGGTTGTCACCATCAAACAATCAGAATAGTAGTCACTGGACTGAGAGGCCAAACACGAGGCATCCGAATTCACCCAAGGTAAGTTCATATTGCAAAGGCACGTTTAAAAAGACACCGCCTTTACTGTGTGACAATATTTTGAGCGTTTGCTTGAAGTCCCTGAATGGCTGCCCTTCCTCGCCCATTGCTGAAAGGGAAATTGAAAGCTGGGGTTTAATACTCTGCCAGCAGAGGAAAGTTTGTATTCAGCTATGTAGACTGGGACTGTTTGCTACCAGCCAGTAATGTTGTTGATGTATTTTTTTCCTTTGCAACAAACAAATAAAATGTCCAACTGCATTTGAGAAAGTTGCCATCAAGCAATCATAATAGTAGTCACTGGACTGAAGAAGCCAAACAGTACACACCTGAATTCACCCAAGGTAAGTTTACACATTAGTTTGTCCAGCCATGTTCACTTGACCAAGCACTTGCTGTTGTGTTGTTGTGATATCTTTTACTATTATTTACATTACTGCATGGCAGCTCTTCTCTAGCCATAAAGACAGGAGCAAAATAGTGAACATTAGTGAATTCATGTGTCATCACCAGGTGACATTATTTAGTTAGCTGAGGTCGACTGATGTTTTTGTAAAATTATTATTTAATTATTTATAGATATCACAGGGAAAGCAATGCACTTTTGGTACAAAACACTTACAATATTTAACAGAGTGGAGGACATAGGTCCTTGACAATGGGGTGAGAGAATGCGACTTGAAGACCAGATGTTGCAGGGAAAGTACTGAGACTGAATTTGAAGGACAAAGTAAATGTCATGCTTCTTCTAAGTTTAAGTAGTCTTCTCTTGTAATTGTTCCAATAGGCTTCTCTGACATCGAGCAATGCCCCGCAAAAACAAGACCACTGAGGATTATGTGCGGGAACACAAAGATATTTCAGTAGAAGAACACAATGGAAATAAATTGTTAATTTGCAAGGCTTGCAGAGTAACAATTTCATTACTAAATGGAAAGACTTCAAGCCGAATTGCTGAGCATGTTTCTTCAAAAACCCACTTAAGGTTTGTAGAGAAGGAGCTAAGCACCCACACCTCAACCGCCTCGCCCATTTTGCCTATATGTTGGGAACCAGAGTGTGAAACTCAAGCAGTGCCAGTGGAAGTGCCAATACCTAGGAGAATCATGGAGGCAAAATTCCCGTTGGCAAAACCATACCTGTATACGAGCAATTTGATGGCTGCTTCAATGAAACCCAGAAAGAAAAGGACGAATGCACGAGAAAGCAGATTGGTGACGTCATGCGAGAGTCGAGCTGACGTACATAGAGAAGATGCAGAGACTAGAGAATGCAGATATTCTATAAGGCATCAAGAAAATCGAAGATAAGCAAACATCTCAGGCTCGAGATGGAGAGGCTTAGGCTAAAGAAACCATGAAAATATTAAGTCAGTTCACACATGTACATATGCAAAGTTTTATAGTGAATACATTGCGGCATGCGCCAACGTGTGTGTGTATATATATATATAGGCCATTCTACATCAAGATCCGAACTATCCAATGGCCAAACATTTTTATGACTATCATCACTGTAATCTTGAGGAATTCAACTTCTTTGGCATTCACAAAATTGAACAAAATGTGAGAGGCGGAGACAGAGAAAAGGCACTCCGTCAGAAAGAGACATGTTGCATTATAGACTTTGAGACCAAGTATCCTAAAGGACATAATATAGATGAAGAGATGTATACTTTTTTAGGCTGACACCCTCATTGAAAATGAAATGACAAGAATGGCATGGTGATAAACAAACCAAAACTTTTATCTCATTTTCTACACAAATGAGAAAACGATCTATTTCCCTCTTCCCCTAAACCTCCAAATTTCTATTGGTCATTTGTTCTAAGGGTGTGACCTGGTCAGAACTTCCCTAGTTTTAGTTTGGGTAAGGAAACATGGTGCTAATCTTGGTATTTTGGTGTTTTTAGTAACCGATTTGGGGTTTTAAATTTTAGAGCAGTACACCTTGGTGATTGTGCATTTAATAATTTTGGTGAATTTATACATGTGCATGGTGAAGATAGGTCAGGATAAAGAGAAGCGTGGATATATATTTTTAGCAATTTTTCCTAATTCTTCTCACTGGAATTGCCAGGCCCCCAAACTATGAAACCTTGGGTTTCTTAAAAATTGTGGTTTAAAAATGTTTTGTATATATTAAAAGCTTTACTGCATGCATTTTATTACTATCCAAATCAAAGAAACAACTAATGTCTTATGTGAATGATATGTCTAAGCACAATTATGACCTATGGCTACTAGCACGAGGCACCTTAATTCATGGACATAGGAATATTTAAAGCACTATGCACTTTAACATGTATACATAGGAATGTCTTACACCGGATCGGAATGTGGCAGCTTGAAGGCACTTTGCACTTTAATGGAATTGCACTATGCACCTTACTTCATAAATGAAGCCAAAAGCATATCAATTGCAAAAACGTATAAAGGCCATAGACGATACGACTGAGAAATAAACAAAAAGCATATAGCAATGTGAACGACAATATATTGTCTTTATACATGTCTGCATATTGCATTCCCCAAAGTTACAACTATATAGGCACTGAGCCATCACTATGTATGTTGGGGGAAACAGATAAGGGTTGACTGTTTAAAGAGTTGCAATTACAGCCAATTAGTCCCTCTTTGATGTCTATGTTTGGGACTTGACTATGCAAAGATGGCCGAAAATTTACAACTACACGCCAAAATGAGTCCTCTTTCTTTGCCTAAAAACATGCCACATGAACTATTTTAGAACACTGGTAACATGGATCACCTGTTGTGAACAAGCGGTGAGGAAAACGCGAAACGCGTCATTTCTGCTATGCAAGGGCCACACATTTTGGGAGGACCACAATGTTGGTGGATTTTTATGAGCCAGATGCTGCGCAATTTTAATCAATAAAGAACATTTGTTTTGGACACAAAAACACCGGCTTCCTGGAGAAATATTTTATGAATGGGGGAGTGCTTTCCATGGACTGCAGAGAAAACAGTCTTTTCTGACATATATATATATATATATATATATATATATATATATATATATATATGGAACGAGTAAGCAATGGAGTCTTCCACCATGCATTATAGCAGAGCCGCACCAAAAGAAGGAAAGGCCTTCTTTTTCAAGTATGTCGCAGTAAGAAAATAAGTTAATTACAGACGAATCTCCGAAAGGCAAGGCTGAACGTACCAAGAAGCCAAGGTCGTATCCGGCTGAAAAGAACAGAAATTAGTTACAACCTGTGAAGGAATGAAGCACCTGTTCTGAAGGTGTGAATAAAGAACAAAGAAGACGTCAGAGGCTTACTGGAAAATAGTATTTTGAATACACCTTAGCTCGGTTTTGTGGTCTCCAGTCATGTGGAAGGAGGAAGTTGGACGAGCATGATGGTCACACCTACGCACGAGAGATGAGTGTATCTCTACTCCCCTGTATTCTGCAGGAACAGAGAACATTTTCAAGGACAAGTTCAAAAGGCCTAATTGACAGCAGACCACTGAGGTGATGAGGATAATGTTCTAATTGGTGAGAAGCTATGGTTATGACCAGCTCACCAAGTACCTGGCAGTCTGGCCTGTGTGCTGCTAGCGTGGGTGGGAGAGGACTGACGGAGGTTAGAAATCAGCCAATGATAGAGGCCTGCATGATTAAGAGCCCTATAGTTAAGTAACCAAAGGGACTTCGTGTATTTAGTGACGTTCATAGTGATCCGTTTTAAGGGGAGGGATTAGTTGCTCACCTGTTGTTTGAGAACCTATTACTTTCTTACACCCTCTTAGACTAGTATGGAACATACACGTAGATATTCCCTTAGATCCAATCATACTTTCGAGTAGGTTTTATATTTTGCGACGTAGGATGATGTTACTAATACGCAGGTTGTACGTCACCTATGACGAGTATTTAGTATAAAAGTGTACTTTTTATGAAGTTTGTTGAAACCTTGCCATGATACGTCTGATTGACGTTCGTTGTACTCCCTGTTAAAGATAATTGACATTAACACAGTTTTCTTTTTGCCTACATCCTGAGTCGTTTTGATTATTGATGTTTTGAGCAATCTGTGCATCCCCATTCATCTCAGAGTATTGTTACCACGTCTTAAAGGACTGGAAGTTATCCAGTTCACGTGGTAGCGGAGAGGATGGTTAAAAATCTATTGCGATAAGTAAGCTTTAGATTCCCGGCAATATCGGACGCCCTCTGCCATTCGGCTGAAAGGAAGTGAGGCTCCCTGTAGATAGCGGTTTAGTATAAAGCAAAGTCTTGCAAGCTAGGGTAGACGGGTCCCTTGTTTTCAGGCAGAAACCCCTCCGGGCATCTATAGGAAGTTGATAGGATGAAAGGTTCAAGAGGCGAATAAAAGAGGCGGACGATCCCGAGGGTCGAGAGCTGGAAAAAAAAGAAATAACACAAATGGTGAGTACAAACTGAGCGAGTTGGCAAAAAGTATGAATGGGCAGTAAGGGAAAACAGTAAAAAGGGACAAATGAGTAACGGTGGGTTGGAAGGGATGTCAACTCGAGACGATGAAAGTCGAGTTTAAGGGAGTAAAAATTAACTCGAGACGATAAGATCATCGAGTAATTTAAGAAAGTTGACTTGAGACGACGAGCGTCAAGCTGGGGATCCTGTGAGCCAAGGATCGTCACAGAGGGAGACGCCCAGTTTTCCTGAGTTTTAAAGAACGTCAGAAGGATCTGCTTCCTAGAACCCTATTATGGGTGACGTAGGAGACAAATTTGTTTTAAAGAACAGTTTAAAGAGGACGGATCACACTCCAATCAGAGTATTTTTAGGGGTATAAAGAGGTTGAGTCTTGAAATATAGACGTGAAATATGTGTAACCGGTTGAGTATGTCTGTTTGTTTTATGTGATTGTATAATGGTGAAAAAAACATAGAGGAATTGGTAAAAGTGGAAAGAGAAAACGAGAGTTGGAAAAGTTGATTATTTGTTCATTGGAATTTAATTGATGGTGTTTAGTGAAAACAGATTAAAATAAGAAAAATGTGATATAGAGGGTTTGGAGCCTGTGACGATTGGTGCAAGCTCATATTGTATTATTTTTCTGAAAAAACGTACCCTTTTTGAATAAACTTGCAAATGTGTAATAGGTGAGTATTGACCATCAAGTCTGACAAGTCAATATGGAGGATGTTACTCCGCTTACTCACCTGTGTAAACAGTTGCCGAAGCATGCACCTAACCTTAGACAGTATAGCGCGGAATGGGTTATGGGCACGGCAGACAAAATGTTTATGCCGTGGCCACAAGGGGGATCGTTATCGAAAGCGGTTTTGCTGCATATGACGACATATTTGCATGCTGCGTACACGGGAAAAAAAGTTAGACAAGGAACTAGCGAGCTTAGAGCTCTGGAAGATGTATCGGGAGGAGAGAGAAGACCCGCCTCCTGTAGATCGGGTACTTAATGTATGCATAGAGGGGGGTGAAGAGCCTTCCGCTCCACCCGCTGTTTCTGAAGCAAACGGCGATTGCAAGAAAGATGACGGGCTATACCCATTAAAGGAGCTTAAGGCAGCAGCAGGGTATAGTAACCCGATACATGAGTTGCCTGTGCAAAGCGGCAATGAGAGTACCGACAATGTTCCTGAGAAAGATGTAATCTCCAAGATCCCAAGGGACAAGGAGAGACGCGATAAGGAGAGGAGTGATAGGCCAAGTACATCCTTAGATATAGGACGAGAGATAAAGAGATGGAAAGGGGAAAAGGATAAGGCTGATGAGGTTGCGCTTTTACAGAATTAATAGATGGAAGGTCAGATTTTGCTTAAACTCGATGGTAAGAGCATTAATGAAGTAAGACAAAGGGAAGATCGTGATGAGCAAGACAAAAGGGATAGAGAAAGAGAAGAGCAGCTGATAGAGGAAAGGGTAAAAAGAAAGAATAGACACCACTTGTGTCAGTGTGAGTTAACCCTAGAAAAACAGGGTATGTGAATTACCATAGGTGTGCTCTGGCCATGAAATCATGCACCCCCACAACGAAAAGGTATGGGGGTGTCCAGGAAGGAGATAGGTGGTGCTGATACACTATTTGGGACCTGAATAAATATAAAAAAGGATGACCGCTTGTGTCATTGTGAGTTAACCCCCGGGAGACAGGGGATGTGAATTATCATAGGTGCATTCAGGCCATGATATCTTGCACCTCCACTATCAAAATTGTTTGTACTGTTCTTGTAAGTGTATGAATGCTGCACCTCTGGTACATGTGCATAGTATTCAACGCTGTGGCGTGCGGTATGGGCCATGATTTGCAAGGGCAAAATTGTTTCGATGTAGTGGGGCACATAGGTCTGATAAAATGTCCCCTCGAAACATAATGAATATTCTCTTCAGGCCCGGGTGAAGATGTGTGGGGGACCATTTCAACATGATGTTTGGGGGCTCCCCTTGCTTAGAGCAGAAAGGAGTCTGAAGCTCATTTGGGGGTGGAGGGCATAGATTATAATGGAGATAAAGATAAGGTTAATAGCCGCCAATTATCAGGAGCCAGCAGGGAGCTGAAACACTGAATGACAGCTGAATAGTTGTGAATGATCCTTCTTCATAAGAAAGTAGGTGACGTGGAGGAAACAGTGTTGAAAGTAGGTGATAATATTTCTGTTTTCTTCAACGGGGCTCCAGCAGCAGCTTGTAAAGTGAGCACTGCAAAGCACACACTGTAAGACCCAGAAAGTGAGCAATACATAAAGAAATATATTGCTGTGTTATTACACTGCTGAGTGGCAATATGGGGGCTGTTGCTGGGGGTCCCCTGAGGCTCGAGGCTCCTTTCATTTGAAAGAGTTCAAAGGCCCTTCCGCCGTCCCCGATTCTCAGCTAATGTGCTGTCTTTGTTGCTTAATAGCAAAGTATACAGCAAACATGGCCGGGAAGAACCTAGCAGCTACGCACCAGGGCTATACAGCCGTACAGTCCTGTTAACATAAAACGATAAGTTCATAACTGGGTTATAAATACACATGTACAAACTGAGCTAAATATAACTCTTCCATTGACCTGGATGTGGATGTTTGTCAGTAGATGGTGTTTTTGCAGAGCTTCCTTGGTGCCCCCATCTTTCCTCTAACACTGTCTTGCAGAGTTTAAGTAAAAGGTATTATGTGCGGACGTAATGTTCTAGTTCCTGTGCACTGGTCTTTTTGAAGGGCTATTCCTGGCACTTTTGCTCCCAATGTCTCGTCCAAGTCTTAGAGGCTCAATATCATAGCATAACAAGCCATAGGGCCTCATTCCGAGGTTGGAGGTAGACATGGTGCTATTAGCACCATGGCTACCCCCTTACCGCATACCGGGTCCGGGTTCCCTGAATGGTGAATTACCGGGTCATTCCAACCTTGGAGGACCCGGTAATTCCTCATTCAAGGAACCCGGACCCGGTACTTACCTATTCCCATTCGAGCACCCATAGGGCTCAATGGGAATGGGGAGGGAGCTAACAACGTGCCCGTTCCGTTGTTAGCACCCTGGTCCTTTAGCGGCTCCAACTAAGGGTGCCTGGTAGAACCAGGCGCCCTTAGCGGGACCGGCTAACGAACCTCGTAATGCGGCAGTAAGGGTTAACGGTGCCGTTAAACCCTTACCTCCAACCTCGGAATGAGGCCCATAGAGTGTGGGGCAGTACTTTGGATGGCCCAAACAACTTCAGTGGCTATGAGCAACAGGGGAGAAAATGTAATGTTGGTTCTACCACAGTTAGTCCCCTATACTAGAATCTCTGGTGCACTGACTGGATGGTGAGACTGTCTGTCTGTCAAATCAAGTTATACGTGACTGGCGGAGGGCCAGTGCAGCACCAGGGTACAATAATGTTTCCCTACACTTATTAAAACTGTCCTATTGTAAGGGTGTAAACGTAATCACTTATGAGCACTCCAATTTTTGCAGTTGAAGTCAGTGAGCCTCATTACGAGTGTGCCGGTCCAGTAACAACGGTGCTGGTAAGCATACCAGCACCGTTCTTACCGGACCGGCACACGAGTCTGAGGGCTGGTGGCGTCCCACCCGCTACGGTCAGACCTGGTGGGCGGAATGGCGCCCGCCCACAGACTTTCACGTAAGCACCGGCACCGTTATTAACGGTGCTGGTGCTTCCGTCATCCCCATTCCCATTGAGTCCTATGGGACTCAAACGGGAATGGGGATTTACCATTTACTGGCGCCTGACTTCCCAGAACATTGGGGTTGTAGTCCCCTGGTGTTTCCGGCAAGCCAGGCCGCACTAAATATTGCAAGTCCGCGGCAACCCGCCAGACTTGTAATGCGGCCCATTGTGAGATTACATTATTTGCCCAGGATCACACACTTATGCTAAAAAGCGATGCAGGGATTTTAACCCACTCTGCAATTTGGGCGTGGCCACCTTCTTCCACGTTTTACTTGGAACAAATATTTAAGTTTTGGGTGTCAAGACCTACAATAATACTTTCCTATAGAGTTTACATGCAAAATCCACAAATTGCATAGTAAAGCATCATGACAACATCTAAATACTTATAGCAGCATGTTGAGCCAAAATAATGTCAGTGTACCTTTATTTTCCACATCCTGAATGGAAAACTATAAGATGCAAATGGCAAAATATCTATGCACTCACTTTATTTTCAGCGCTTTAAGACACACAATAAAAGAGGCTAAAAAACTCACTTTGGTTTGGAGATTTGTCACAAACCTCCAGCGTGGTGTTATGCATGGTTTTAAGAACATTCAACTGAGGACATGAAAGCACACTTTACGTTTTAGGATATCAAGCTATTAGACGTTATGGGTGTGAACACATTTTAAAAGGGTGCTTTATTGTGTTGCTCACTTTAACTGTAACATATTTGCAAAGTGACTGGTGGTCTTTCAGTTGGAAAGTCACCATTATGAATAAGCAAGCCTCGGCTGCCGATGACAAAAGAAAAATAAACGTGTTGTTAGGTTTAGTACGCAGACTGTGTCACAGAGGGGCTGTGACTGTGAAGAAACAAAATGCTCCCATGTTTTTGATCCTTTGAACTGTTAGTTGCTAACATGCCCTGGCTTGCGTGCCTGCCCTTTTTATGATTTTTGCATCCCCACAGATGACAGGAATGGGCAGGGGCGGAGCTACAAAGACATCACTGGCCAATCCTAAGAACAGAGCTGTTGGAGGGCGGGCCATGCCGCTGTATTTTCTAATTTTTCATTTTTACACTGTTTGTATGGCTGTAGCCACCTGTGGGTGGGCGGGGCATCCAAGTGAGCTTGGCTCCGAAGATTGCCGAACACTGCCTCCCACAAGCCTCGGTGGGGATGCAGGATACCATACAACACCGGCATGAATCGCTTGCATTTTCCTTTTTTCTCCGACATTGAGATTCACAGCTGGTGGTGCCCGGGGACTCACAGAGAGCAACACCAGGGAGGCTGCCAGCACGACAGAGGGTTAGCATGCCTTGCCGGCGGCGTTGTTGATCGCACGCAGGAAGCCGCTGGCCCAGTTTTTCTCTGCTCTGTCACGGAGCAATTTCCTTTTCTGCTGCCCCCCTGGCTCAGGATCTTTACAAGGGCTTCAGTGGGTGGCAGGCTGGAGTATCCTGTTGCCGCTTGCGGGGTGGGGCCTTCTCCTTTCTAATTTTGAGGAGCTCCGAACACAGAGGTAGGCACTTCCTCCTGGTGGCGGCACCAATTTAGCACGGGCATCCCATTGCTGCATCTCCCCCTCCTCCCTTGGCCCGTACAACCTGCCCTGCTCGGGCCAGCCCCCTCCCCCCAGCACCGCCCAGCATCAGCCAGTAATTCGAAACCAACTGAAAGAACACGCCAGACAATTTTGTGAAGGTTGGAAGTGTTAATGCCACAGCAGCTTTATTTGCATAAAGTCTTGGAGATATCTTACAGGCGATCCGTAATTCACCACACCACAGGTTTTCTACGCTGTGTGAGTCTACCTAAGTATGCATCCCTTGTCCACCCCCCCCCACCGTCCGCGTCCTTTGGACGCCTCAGGTTGAGCCTGGCCCTTGCTATCAACTTCTCTCTACCCATGGCCATTCAATATGTTCCCTTGTTGCACACTTATTGACATTTTCTGTTCCCATGTATCACACTTCTTGACATTTTTCCCCCGTTGCTCTAAGGTACCTGTTAGTAACCACCTCCCCCCCACCCCCAGACACTCTGCACAGTGCCCTATGTCTAGTTCTAGCTAAAACAGGCAGCCACGCGGTGCTAAGCTATTTCGTCGGTTCCTATACAGACACCACTTTTCAGTGCCCCAATACAACTCTTACCCCACATCACATATTCATTCTTAGCCGACACCACCTTCCGGTGCCGACTAACACGTTTCTACCTGCCTATACAGTCATTGCTTTGCGATGTCCAGCTATCCTAGCGCACATTTCTACACTACTCTGTGCTCCCGTCCCCAACTGTGCCACTTCTACCCAAGCCTACCTCCAAGCTTCGGGCCCCAGGTGTCCCCATACTGGCTTACTGTCCCCCGGGCAGGACATCGCCTTAATACCCGTGCTCCCAGTGCCCTCCCCCTGGGCCCTCGTCTAAGGTCTTACCCAGCACCCTCACCCCCGTCAGGTTCCGTAAACCTAGCCCTAAACCTTCCCTCCCCCCGGCTTGCTCTTCCCCTCTCGCGGTGCCATGTTCTTTTGCATTGGCCCTCCCCCCCAACTTTCTCCCCCTACAGTTCCCTGTGCTCCGTTCACTCTGAAGACTCCCACCCCCGTTCTCTCATTATTCCCCAAGTACCCCATCTGTTTGCCCCCCAGCCTTGCGCTTGCCCCCTTCTTCACCTCCTTGAACCTCGTGCTGCCCCCTGGTTCCCTCTTGTCACCCCTCAAGCCCAACGTTGCCCCCCCACATCCCTCTTTGTATCCTTCCTTCCATTATCCCTTCCCCCCACCTGTTTCTTAGGCAACCCCGCTTGTGCCACCATACCTCCATCTCGCCCCCCCCCCAAACTTCCCTTGTAGACCTTTGTTTTCACCTTGTTTTTCCATTTTTTCTTTCCACCCCCCCCCCATTTTTTGGGGTTGGAAATGGCTTCCAAGTCCCCTAAATCCCTCCCCTTTTTTCCCAGGGCCTCCCCTGAGTCTAGTACTCTTGGGGCGCCGTAAGATCTAATCTGTTGGCTGAGCATTCCTCTATGGGCCTGCCAGTACTTTGCTAGAGGGATCGACCTGTGACTCCTCCAAGACTCTCTGCTGGCTGCCGGCGGCAGAGAGTTCCCCCAGTCTGCGCAGGTCGCTCCTCTTCCAGCGCTTCTATTCACTGCTCGTCCTCCGGTCCTCCACACCAGTACCCGCCTGCGTGTCCCCGCATTTGAACTGTACGCGCCATACTGAACACACTTAGATGTGTTATTTGTGCTCTACCCCCTGCAAACCCAAATTGCGGTGTCCGGTACCGTGCCCCTTAATATTGTGCCTCCCTTCGCCCCCCCGTTGCACCGGACCGTGCACCCCACTCCCCAGCAACTCTCTGCTTGGGGTGCAGGGGCTCGAAGCGAATGTGTGGTACTCTGTGTGGTCTTGCTTCCAACAGGGGCAAAGCGTCCGCCAACCGTGGTGTAAACCACGTGCAACGTTACCTTCTATATTCCCCCACCCATTTGTTCACTCTTCCCTTCGCCACTGTCCTTACCAGCCCCCTACAACTCTTTGCCATTTCCTGCCTCCTCCTGGATGCCTCCCCTTTGTCCCTCCTCGTACGCCAGCCAGAGCACCCCTCCCCTGAAAAGGGAGAGTGGGATCGAGCCAGGGCGCCCTATTTTTACCCCAATTGCCCGGACCCATCCGTTTCTGCGTTGCCAAATGTAACAAACCTACTTGCATACTTTTCCTACTAATAGTTTACCCACTACTGTGGCTCATGTCGTCTTGCTTCCAAGGCTAGCATGTTGCCCTTGAATTTATAGTCCCGCAATGCTTGGTGATTAAAGCGACATGTGTTTTGCATTTATATAGGGCCTTAGTATCATTGGTATGATCTCAAGGCGCTGGTTGGTTGAACGCCCTCGGGAACATGATATACCGACGAGGGAAAGTACCTAACTATGCCCCCCTGCTCCACCGGACCGAGCACCCCGCTCCCCAGCACTCTCTGCTTGGGGTGAGGGGGCTCGAAACCGATGTGTGGTGCTCCGTATGGTCTAGCTTCCGACAATGTACCCGCCAGCCTCCCTCCGTCGTTTTGCCTCGTGCCCGACTTGCGAGGTGCACCTATCCCCTTTCGAAGCCTGACAATGTTTAGAAAGGAAGATATTCTGGAAGATGTGTTGCGCAAGGTGGTAATGACTTCCCTGTACCCATCTACCACAACCTTGGATCGTATTGCCCAGTACATGCTGTCTAACCTCCTAGTGGTCCCCAGTAGCTGTTGGTGAACATAAGTGAAGAGGGTCTAGAGGGACATCAAAGTGTCCTCCCGCGAATTCCGGCACCCATTTCATTTAAGAAACAGTGTCGTCGCATACCAATTGACCTAGGCGTCTATAATTGGGAAATGCTGAAGTAAGCGACCATTGAACTGTAATGTGCCATCGATTTAGCTGCCAGGGTCCACATCCACGGCTAATGAATTACTCCGTGGCCGTAATCATCCTCAGATGTCTCCTTTAATATTGAATGTTTAGAAGTTGTATGAAAGGCAGCATTCAACAGGGAGGACGGAGTCCCCTTACTCTTGGAAGCACTGCCAGGCGTCAGCTGCGCAGAGGGGGTGGAAGGCGGGAGGGTGGACGGGGCAGGGCTATCTAAAGCGCTTTTGGGGACCTGGGCACGGACATCTATGGGGCCCCCCTCCACCAAACCAATAGAATGAGGGAATCAAGAATATCTGCCCCGTCCCCCCCACCCTGCCACAATCACATCCCATAGATTGCTATACAGCCCTCCAGCATTAAAATGAAGGATGTATACCCCCGTTAAATCCCCTTACCCTCTTCATTCTTGCGCTAATCAGAATGATAAACAAGTACTATTTGAAGGCCCACATTATCAGTGTAAGAAGAGTTTACTTCTGTTCTAGCATAGATTCAGGTGACCCTTTATAATGGAGTCCAGGAAGGTATGCGACCTGTAGTATTAATGCAGGGCTGTATGTAGCGCTACATGTAGCCCAGACTAGACACAGATTTACATTTGCTGCCTCACAGAATGCATACCTTCACCATAAGGATGACATGTCCGTGTTTTTTTTGCAACCCCTATCTGGTGCAGGTTCCTCCCTCGGCTTTCCTCCTTACTTCCTCAATACTAATGAAGTTGCCACTAAATGGGGTGCCTTACCCCACCCGCCAGCCGCATTAGTGGGTGTTACTGATGCATTGCCATAATGCATTCTGGGGCATGTAGTCGCATCCGCACAATCTCAAAATTAAAAGGCATCCAAGAATAAGTAGGGCCCAAAAGTAACGCCCCGTGCTGAGACCCCGACACCCCTTGCACACCCTCAGAATATTACCCAATTTGAAAGGCGAGAGTCGCAGCGCCATACCGAGTGCACTGTAAACCAAAATTCCTTTCTCCAAAGTTAAGTTGCATGTTTTGCTTAGTACTGTGTCCAGCCCCCCCTGCAAACATACAATACTGTCGCGGGAACCCCTCTATATCAGCGACCTTCCAACCCCATCTGCTGGCAGCATCGAGTTCTGCAACACTTTTATTCCTTTCCTCCTTAAATAAAACTCCTAATAGTCGAGCACACAGCAGCCAAATTGCTTCCCCCCTGCGCACATATCAGCCTTCTCTGTACGTTGTTTCCCCCTTAGAAATTCGCAAGATTGCAAACCTAACCTTGCAGATTGTCTAAACATTGGTGGTTCACTCCCTTTAAGGTTTTTCCCATTGTCCGCATTAAATCGACGTTTCACCAGTAAATGCGGCTGACAACAGTAACGGGCCATTGTTTAGCTAACCGTCAATAAACACACCTTGCATCGTTGTGTTAAATGGTCCCTGTAGCCTTCTATGTTGCTGTGGCGACTGTTGGGGGCTGCTCCGGATCACCGGGCAGCCCCATACTCGGGTCGGGTGGCACCCGACGAGGCACACACAGGTGCAGCGGTCACGCCGCCTCGGTTGGGGGTGGGGGGTCATCCCACCCGCTCCGGGACACCGGAGCTCCACACATGGCCGGCTGGCAACCGGCTTACCGCGGCCCCGGCTCTGGGGGCACCCAGGCCGGGGTCGCCACCCTGGCCCGACTCACAGGGCCAGGGAGACACATGGACGGCGTTGCCCGGCAGGGGCACCGTCCGGACGGCGTTGCCCGGCAGGGGCACCGTCCTGGAGCTGGGCCCCGTCCGTGGGCCCAGCGTGGTGGGGCGCCACCATGGCGCCGACACAAAAACACACACACACCACGGAGTCTCGCTGGTAGGACTGCCGAGCCGGAAGCGGCTCGGACCTTTTATTAAGATGGTCACATGGGTAACCATGTGACCATGCCACAGCACACTGGACGATACCATGGCTCCTGCAGGGGTGCCATGTAACACTCCTCCTTTTTCATATCAACAAAACGAAAAAACCCCAAAATCCCCACCTAACCACAACTACTACTATTTGAGCCACTCTACTACTTTGCACACCCTTTATTAACCTGGGTGAGTGGCTCTCATGTCACTAAACAGTACCACTGGGGGCTACTGGCACCACATAAAGCACTCCGAGTCTACAGGTGTGCACCACCCAACATTTCCCACTCCCTGGGCCATTTTAAGCAAACTCGTGTCTACGGGCTCACAGTCTACAGGGGGACGTCAGTTATGATGCCCACCTCCCATACTCGTGGAGTCGCCGGAAACCAGCTTGCATCCTCACCAGCACTCGTATAGGACAGTCACAGCAAAGTCACAAAACCGGCAAAGCCGCACCTGGGGAGGCCCAGGGGCCACATCGGTCAGGTCCATAGCCTGGAGAGGAGATCGTGGCAGGGTGGCAGAAAAACCCTGTTCCTCCTTCCAGGGGCCTGGGCGGGCAGCTTGCATCCATCTTCCCATCGCGCCCCGGTGGAAGTCGGGCCCGCCTCACCCTGCTGCGGCCCAGGGCCGCCAGGCACCTCATGGCATCCGATGCCGCAGATCTCCCTCCACACGGGGGCAGCAGCACCAGACTTGTTGGGCGACGCCCCCTCCATTGTTACTTTTGCAGGCCTGTGTGTCTTTGGGCCTGCATTCTCATTTCCCCTTTTTTTTTTTTTTTTTTTGCACGGCAGGCCCATGTTCTTGAGGGGCACTGCCGCATGCTTTCCTTCTGTTGGGGGGGGGCAGACAGCCCACCTCACGGTGCGGCGACGCCGCAATTTCACCCCCACACGGGGCGGGCAGCTTCTTTGCGGGCCCCGTTGAAACTGGGCCCGCTGCACATTGATGCGGCGATGTTCGCCGCTCCTCCTCCGCGTGGCTCACAGACGGGGAATGGGCAGGGCCTCCATTGTTCCATATTTTTTTTCTGCGGGCCCAGCTGATGATGGGCCCGCCTTCCGTTGGGGGCCGCGTCAGCTGTTGGGCGGCCCATGCCCCAGCTCGGTGCCGCGGCCGATGCCACTCCTCTGTCGGGGCCGCCTCAGCTGTTCGGCGGTCCCTCCTTCCAACCTTCCTCCTCCGCGGCGGCGGAGGCAGCATCCTCCTCATTGCCGCTGCGGGCCCCGTTGGATTTGGGCCCGCATCCTCGCTGTCTTCTTGCGGGCCCGGTTGGACTTAGGCCCGCCACCCTTTGTCCTTTTGCGGCGACGTTTGCCGCTCCTCCCCACTGCGGCTCGCAGGTGGGGCAGCACCTCCTGTGGCCGACGCCGCAGAAACTTCTCTCCCACACGGGGATGCGGGGGGGAAAAGAGAGTTTCCGCTCCTCCTCATCGCGGGCCCTGCTGGCGATGGGCCCGCGTCCAATCTTCTTCGGGGCGCGCGGGGCCCCTCTCCCTCCTTAGCGGGCCCAGTTGGAGATGGGCCCGCATCCATCGCTTGTGTGCGGCGATGTTTTCCGCACATCGTCTGTGCGGCGGATTCCGCGGGGCACTCACACTCCCCCCGGGAAGGGGAGAAAACAGTTTCCTCCTTCCTGGTGGCGGTGGGAGCAGACGCTCCTCCACATGCGGCCGACGCCGCCTCACACGCAGGGCTCCAGCCCTCGTCGCCATTGTTGGGGGCTGCTCCGGATCACCGGGCAGCCCCATACTCGGGTCGGGTGGCACCCGACGAGGCACACACAGGTGCAGCGGTCACGCCGCCTCGGTTGGGGGTGGGGGGTCATCCCACCCGCTCCGGGACGCCGGAGCTCCACACATGGCCGGCTGGCAACCGGCTTACCGCGGCCCCGGCTCTGGGGGCACCCAGGCCGGGGTCGCCACCCTGGCCCGACTCACAGGGCCAGGGAGACACACATGGACGGCGTTGCCCGGCAGGGGCACCGTCCGGACGGCGTTGCCCGGCAGGGGCACCGTCCTGGAGCTGGGCCCCGTCCGTGGGCCCAGCACACGTGGTGGGGCGCCACCATGGCGCCGACACAAAAACACACACACACCACGGAGTCTCGCTGGTAGGACTGCCAAGCCGGAAGCGGCTCGGACCTTTTATTAAGATGGTCACATGGGTAACCATGTGACCATGCCACAGCACACTGGACGATACCATGGCTCCTGCAGGGGTGCCATGTAACAGCGACTTGACAATTATAGTGAATATCAGGATTGACTATAAGGCATGCTTGGTGCATCAGTGCCACCTATCGAGCCCAAACTACTGCCCTGGCTCGGATTACAAGCGGCAGGGAGATGCGCTGGTTGCTGGTGTTTGGTTTCAAACCGCCAATAGCCACCGATACCTGGCCCCCTTCCCGCCCACTGCTCAACCTTCCCCGACCAACGCACGCACGCGGTCACGTGTGAGCCAGTTCTTATTGTGCAGTAACTCAACGGTGGGCTTTTCACGGCTGCCGTTGACATTTCTTATGCATTCGTGGTAATATGCTGCCAACTGTAGATGAAAAACCCGTGTGATAAAAGCGCCTGAAGAGCATTTCCACATTACTCAACTTGATTACCCGTCTACCACTCTACTCCTCCATGGCCTTATATATTTTAAATGAAAGCGCAAAGAAAACCCAACACAACACCATGGTTAATCCGCACCAAACCGAAAGTCGTAATCTAGTTACTATATGTGTGGCGTGGGTAGCCCTTCCGCCGCCATTACCACGAGGCTGCCCACCCCTCCCCTCCTCCCACATTGCTTATACCTAATATGTGCATATAGTTATCGCTGCACACCGAGGTCCCTGCACTCCCTGCCCGCGTATACAACCCGACGCCATTCAGGCGACATGTTGGCATTCACAGCCGCGCAGAATTCCAACGCCCCTTCCCCGAGCCCGGCCACAACCCAGGCTATGCTTCTCCCTTGGCCCCCTGCCCACCCTACCTCTTAAGCCCTGCCGTGTGTTAGGTGATTTATTGTGTTTCAATGATAATCCGCACCGCCTTTCAACACTAAGCACCCACCCATTCCAAAATAGCGATCTCTCCCTTAAATATTGCAGCAGGCTAGACTGATGCCAGCACAAAACCCATTTCGCCTCCAAGCTGTACCTGGGGCAGTCGGGTCGTCTGCCATGGTGTGGACGAATTGATAACCCCTACGTGCAGACGCCATTAGCCACGAGGTGTCGTGAACGCTTAATCACACCCTTTTTGGCTTACTGCACAAAAACCCAGACTCATTTAAAAGTGGAAAAGGTCGCTTTAATGTGACAGGCCAAAGCTTACAATCAAAAACGCTTAACTGGCTCCATGGCCTAACAAGCTAAATCGCTATTTGAACAATCAATTAAATAACTTAAACATTTTCCATTTTTCCCCCAACAATTAAATAATTAAATAACCAATTTCCTCCCTAATGATCCCTTGGATCCTACCGTATCCTAGCCCCTTTTCCAGGCGTCTCGCTTTCTCCCCAGGGGCCATGCCCCTCCAGGCTCAATACCTGATCCCCCGGGGTGACCTGCTTGTGCAAACAGCGCCACCCCCTCCTTTCCCGTGTCATTCCCCCATTGTGCTTCCCTCCCCCCACATCAAAAGGGGCCATGCCCCCGGCACCAGAAAAACCCTCCCCCGAGGAGTTCTTTCTGCCCCAACCCCCCCCCCCATTTTCTACCTCAACCGTTTCACCCAGTCTCCCAGCCAAGAACCCAAGTCCGCCAGGTAGTGACTATTCCCATACATGGACAAGTGTACCCCATCCTCTCTAAAGATAAGAAACCCCTCATATGTTATTTCTTTGTGGTCCATGACCCTTACCGCCACTGACGCACAAAATTTCTCCATTTCCCTGTTTATCCCCTTCCTGGCCCGCTCTATTGCTCCCTCATTTCTTGCTCCCCTCCACACTCTTCTCGGCAACAACTTAGTCCACACCACCACCGCTTGAGGCCACATATCCCTAATCCACCCTAAATCCCTCTTCATTTTTCTCAGCAGAGCCACCCCCGTATCCCTAACCAGGTCATTCTCCCCAGCATGCAGCATCACCACCCGAGGAACTCCATAGCGTTCCCTCATCCCTGCCAATATGGGCAGCAGCTGATCCCACCGCAGGCCCCCCAAACCGTGCCACCTCACCACCACTTCCTTATAACTGCACCCCAATTGCCTTCCAAACACCCTTTTCTCCGCCTCTTTGCCATCCCACTTCACAATTGAATGTCCAACAATCCAAACTTGCGCCAACTCCCCCTTCCTTCGCGCAGCATCTGAAACAGAAATTACAACAAATTACTGACAAGTCAACTTATTACAGAACAACACAACTTGCCCTCCAGGTCCTCCACCATCTTCCTTCAACAATCCCCTTTCCCAAAATCCCTAACGTAACCCTTGTATTTTCCCGACCCCCAACGCCCCAAGCTTTTCACCTTTTCTTCCGAAAAGCCCAGTCTGCTACCCTCAGATGCTGCGCCCATCCTAAAAGAATGAGTCCCAAACTCCTCCCCCTTTTCCCCTACCCTGCCCAACGCCTTACGCAATACCCCCAGCACCTGTGCTGCTGTAACCGGCGATCCATCCGAATGCTGGAAAACCAAACCTGAGTTGACCCCACAGCGCTCCTTCCACACCTTACCCGCCTGAACTGGGCATAGAGCCTCGCTCCCTCGACCCAGCAGGACCCAAGAGCCCCTTCCCTTCTGATCCGTCTTGGACCTTTTAATCTTGATGTCTAAACCTTCCTCTGTAATTTGCACATCTTCCCACTGCAGCCCCCCTACCCCCCTTTTCCCCCGACCAACTCAGAAACCCTGAAGGCCCCAAAAAATAACCATGTAAAACAAGCCGCAAACAGTTCCCCTTACCATACCGACCAGCAAACTCCCCCCAAAACCTCAATCAACCTCTGCAGCAATTCAGCCGATATCGGCCTCCTCCTATCCTTGTCCCTCTTACTCTCCCTTGCCCATCCTTCCAACATCCTACTCGCCATCTCCCCCCCACTTGGTTGAAAACCCCAAAACCATTTTCCGTAAAAGGAAATCCCCGCTAGCTTTCCTGTTATCGTTGCCCTTGACCAGCCCCTGTCCATGCACCTCAGCAGGAAATTCATGACGTCGTCCCTCCTCCGCTCTTCCGCATCCCATCTACCCCTCCAACTACAAGCTCCTCCTCTAATAAAATCGTCCCAGACCCTCCTGTATGACTTCTTAGATGCCGCGGCCAATGACCCCTCCACCAGTGCAAGCGCTCTCAGCTTCCTATCTTCCACAGCTCCTCCGGAATCTGCTGCCCCTCCTGATCTGCCTCTGGAGCCAATCCACGGAATCTCTGCCATTGAAAACGTGATAATGCATCAGCGATGCCATTATCCTTCCCTGGCACATGTGTTGCCTTAAACACCACATTCCATTCCATGCAACGCAGGACAAATTCTCTCATCAGCCTTGCCACCCTCTGATCCCTCGCTGACTGCCTGTTCACCACATGGACCACGCATTCGTTGTCTACATTGAAATTCACCTTCTTATTTCGCAACTCCTTCCCCCACAACTCCAATGCTACTAGTAATGGAAAAAATTCAAGAAATGCTATACTCCTCCCCTCCTTCAACCATCTCTCTGGCCACTTTTCGGCACACCATTTTCCCCCCCAAAACACTCCAAAACCACCGGCCCCCGCTGCATCCGAGAGAATCTGAACTTCCCAAGTCACTGGGTCTCCCTGCAACCACATTGACGTTCCATTGAAACTCTCCAAAAAGCGCAACCAAATCCTGCAATCCTCCCTCACGGCCTCCGATACTCTTATCCGGTGATGTGGGCACTTCGCTCCCGCCATGGCCCTTGCCATGTTCCTGCAAAACGTCCTCCCCGGGGCCACCACCTTACATGCAAAATTCAGAAGCCCAACCAATCTCTGCATCTCCACCAGCATCATTTTCTTGGCCCCTACCGCTTTTTCCAACAGTACCACCAATTTGCTCACCTTGTCGTGCGGCAAGCGTGAGGTCATGGCCACTGAATCCAACTCAATTCCCAGAAATGTTAACACCACTGCCGGCCCTTCTGTTTTGTCTTCGGCTAATGGTACCCCCAGCTCCTCCATTAAGTCTTGAAACAACATTAGCATTCCTTTGCAATCCTCCTCCCTTTTTGCCCCGCTAATGAACAGAAAGTCATCCAAATAGTGCAACACACTCTCCCACCCTGAGCTGAATGAGAAGACCCACTGTAAAAAAGAGCTAAATCGTTCAAACAACGCACAGGAAATTGCACACCCCATAGGCAATGCTTTGTCTATGTAAATACGGTCCTCAAACTGCAAACCCAACAACCACAAATCCTCTGGGTGCACTGGCAATAATCTAAACGCCGCCTTGATATCGCACTTGGCCATGAAGGCCCCTCGCCCTTCCTTCCTTATTAGCTCAACCGCCTGGTCTACACTCGCATACACAACCCCACATTCTTCTGGGGCAATGAAATCATTAACTGACATACCCTCCGGCCATGACAAGTGATGAATCAGTCTAAACTCCCCCGGGGCTTTCTAGGGCACCACCCCCAATGGAGATATCACTAAGTCACCCGGTACTTCATCAAATGGACCCACCATCCCACCCGCCGCTATTTCCTTGCTCAATTTTTGCCTTACCACCTCCGAATTCTCTCTCGCCGACTTCAAATTTTCCGCCCACCGCCGCACCCTTGGACCCTGGTAACCTAATCTGAACCCCTGCCCGAAACCCTCACTCAAAATCTTAGCCCCTTCCCTATCCGGATAAAATTGCAACCATTTTTCCAACACCCCCACTTTAATTGGAGTAAAAGCTTTTCCCTCCAACCCCTTTTCCTGCACCTCTCCCCCTCCCCCTGTCTCCTTGTTGGAAACACTGCGTGAGAGGGTGTTTTCCCCCGCACTTACTGCACTCGTGCTTGAACCTGCACATGGTTCTTGCGCAGCTATCCTTATTGTACCCCCAGCACGCTGCTGAGGACTGGCCCCTGCCTCCTCCCCCCGCCCCTTCATGGGCGGGGCGACCAAGAAAGGGCCGGAAAGGCACTGGCAGCCCACTCGCCGTGTGTAATGTCGGGGCAGGCCTCGTTGGGCCATCCATTGCAGCCAAAGATCCATATCTATCTCCCCCCAGACCGCCTGACTGTCCTCTGCCATTCTTGCTCTAAATTCCTCGTCATACCTTACCCAGGCAAAGCCCCCAAAGCTCGTAAAAGCCTTCCTTATTACGTCCATGTATTTAAGCAGGGCCACGCAACGCTCCGGGAATTTTTCGCAATACACGCTGGCATAAATAATAAACGCCGACGTCCAATTCTCAATGGTCACCGGGACCCTCGGGCGTGAAGCCAGTTCCCTCTCTTCCTCCTTAGACCCCTCCTTTGCTCTCACTTCCCTATGGAGCAATTTAAAGACATCCACAAATTCCCCTGCCTGAATCTTCTCCCTGGTCGCTGCCATCAAGTGCGCCCCCAATGGTTTTGTTATCCCCATGTATGGCCATTTTTTCTCCTTTCTTTTCACTTCACACTCCTTATCTTTTCCCGCCTGCACCTCAAGCCCCAATGGCTCCACCGCTTTGTCCGTTTGGACCTCCACTGAGCAAATGCTCTTCTCAACCCCTTCGGCTCCAATGGCCTGCATCCCCACCTCCTTCATCACACCTTGAAAACCACCCCGTTCATCCCCCAACCACCTATTTGTAACCCCTCTCTGCCATGCAGATGACCAATCCCTTTCCCGCTCACCTCTTTCCACGCCTGCCACCTGCGGCCTGGCATCCACACCGGTGCTCCTCCTCTCCATTCTCAGAGGGCTCCTGCTGCGGGGACAAAACATGTCAGCACAATCACCCAGCCAATAGTTCCCTTGACCCCTTTCACCCCGACCACCCTGTACTTCCCTTTCCCTATCCCACCTTGAACTTCTTCTCTCATCCACCCTTTCCCTTTCCGCCCTGTAATCTTCAAATTCCCATTGCCCCCCCGTATACCTCCCAACCAACTTCATCACCCCTTAAATACCATTGAGGATGCGAGCTCCTGCCCAAGATGCTTTGCTGTTCTTCTCGCGAGCCCGGGGCGTCCGCCCCGCCACTCCCCTGACGTCTTCTCGGCAGGGTTGTGGGAACCTCTGCCTGGTCCTCTTCTCTTGGGCGAGGCGTTCCGACCTCCACCCTGAAATCCTCGTTGCTAGGGGCCGTGCTGCGCCCTCCAGGCTCTCCTTGCGTTGACCGAGGAGGGGCCGTACCGAAACCCTCAGCCTCCATCTGTACAGCGGGGGCTGCGCAGCGCCCTCCGCCCCCACTCCTCCTACCCGGGGGGGCCGTTCTGCGCCCCGCCCTACCCTCCTCACTTGACGGGGACCTCTCCCTCCTTCTCCCATCTGCGCTCTTCTGCAGGTATTTACCCCCTCTGCCCCGACACTCCCGGCTGCGCCCCGCCCCTGCCCCCACTGGTGTTCCCTCGGTCCCTAACTTCTCGCGCGTTCCCCTCTCCCCTAGAGCTATCATACCCTTCCTCCCTCCTTGGCTGCCCCCCCGACCTCCTCAAACCCCCATCCGCCCTCTTGTCTATTTCCCTCCTCATCTTCCTGCTCCTGGATTCCCAAATCTCCCCTCTCCCTGCCGTAGGGATGCAAGCCACCACCGCCGCCAGGGCACCGTCCGCCGCCGCTCTACGCTGCGGCCGGCCCCCACCACACTCCTCCTCGCCCGTAACTTCCCCTACCGCCCCTTCCAATTGGGCTTTAGTTGCCCTGCTAATTATTTCCAGGGCCTTCTTCAAGGCCCCAGCATCCACCAGCCCCTTCTTGCTTGCCCCCCGGCCTGACATTGTGCACACTAATACGCGTGTGCCCAGAAATATGCCCCCTAAAATTGCACTACTTACTCTATGCCCCCGAGCCGGGACCTACCCGTGAACTAGAACCCTTGGCCCTGAGCAACCCTAACACTAAATTAAACGGCCCCCCAGAACCAAAAACACACCTTGTGTGATAACCTGTAAAATAACCTCCCTAATATTGACAATTAATAAAAAAAAAAAAAAAGAAACATTTTCCCAAAATAACCTTCCCTAATTAGCTTTTTTTTTTTTTTTTTTGTCACTATCTGCTTTCCTGCTAAATTGCAAATTTAAAAAATGTGTATATATTTTTTTTTTTTTTAAAACAACCCTAAAGAACTAAAACATTTTCTTAAACCCCCTCCCTCCCTACCACCTGGTCAAAAAAAAAAAACCCAAAGAGGGAGCCCACCAAGACCCTATAGCCAAGCACTACTTAGTGCTTGCTAAACGGCAGAGCACACTGCCACCTGGCGGTGCCACAACAGCACCGCACTCTACACACACACGAGGGACACGGCCCCTTTAAATGCGCTGCCCTGCCCCCTTTATGTACGAGCGCTGCTACGCGCCAATCGTACCCAGCACCAGCGCTCGTTAAGAGGCGTGGAAAATTCCCTTGAGGAGCCGCGGAAAAGCCGCTGAAGCTCCGCTCCCACCCAGGCCCTAACACCCACACGCACTGCTGGCCCGCGCGCGGATGCCCACTTCCACCCAAATCCCCGCCGAAAACCACGGAGCCCTCACGCCCCCCGCTCACGGGATACCCCCGGCGCGAAAACGGAAAGCCCGAAGACACGGTAAGACGCGAGGGGTGTCTTATTTACGGCACCCCTCCTACACGAAACTAACACACGCAAACGAAATTATTATTTTTTTTTTTAATACCTACCCGCCCTCCTCCTATACTATTCCCCTACCTCACCTGCACTAAACTCGTCACCTAGGCCCCAGGAACCACAGGGAAGGCTCGGGAGCGGGCAACAGGACCCGACAATCGCCAAGTCCTAACCGTCGCCTGCCTCCCGAACCTTCCCTGAGCCCCTTAGGTACCCCCGGAGGGGCGCTCTGCACCCCAACGGCCACTCGCTGGCCATGTGCAGCGCCAAAAAACTCCCCGGGGGGCCCCCCTACTCCCTGCAATGTTGACGCAGTAAACCCAACACCGTGGTTCCCATCCCTCTATGATCGCCCCCATAGTGCACGTCCCCTGGTCGTCCGCAACCTTAACTGGCATTGCAGCTCCCCCTGTCGCCCGGGGCATCATAGCGCAGCCTTCCTTTAAACGTGTTACTAGTTATACCTAACGTCCCTCTAACGACATACTTCAAGCCCAACTGTTCCTCATACCCATTAATCACGAATGAATTGCATGTTGTGCATTACCAACTATCGGCAGCGTGACAAAGCATGTACACACCATTACGCCCTCACCCATGTGTCGCCTGTTACCTTCCCCTCCTTCTGCCCATACCTAGCATGGCCTCTTTGCTGTGTTCTGACCATCCCCCCTTGCCCTTCTCATCCCTCGCCCCCTTAGCTCGCTGACCTTGCATTTTTGGGCACCCATGAGGCAGGCAGCCTCATTAGAATGTCCCACCCGCCTTTGTTAACGACCCCCGATCGTGTAAAGTAACTGTCCCAGAATGCTCCACTACCACAGGGCCCTCGGCTACTGCGCGCGCCTCTTGAGTGCCCCCCTCCCCCTCAGCCACCCCAACTTACTACATACTTCCTACCCCCCTGTTCGTTTACATGACGTCCCTCCCCTCATACGCTCCGAGGCCTAAACGTGCCTCCATGTGAGTTCCCGTTCTCTCTTCCTAGCGGCCTGTATTCATGCGGCTTGCAGGCCCTAATCCCCACCTGCCCCCACCTTGCCGCCCTGGTATCCCAGCGCACCCCGCCCCCCTTATCACACTTGCTCCTACCCGCACGGCGCACCTAGCCCATGATCCCGCTGAACGGCCGATTGTTTGAATAACGAATCCCCCGTCCTACGTGTATCACCACTATCTTAGCTCGCCGCAGCAATGACCTATTCCGCCTATACTTCCCACCGCTCCCGAGGCTGTTCCCTATGGGCCTTGCGCCCGAACTGCCCGGGGCCCTAGTGCTCGACCCAGCGCGTACATATGGACTACCCGCCGCAGCACGCTCCCATGCATCCCAAACTCATGTTAACCTTGTGCTAGCCCGTACCTTGTCGGCCACTCCGAGTGCCACGACCGCCTCGACTGGAACCTACACTCCCTCTGGAACAAAGAGACTCCAGTTCACCCGAACACAGGAAACTTCTCCAAATCCCCGAACAGCCACGCCACGATTCAGCAGCAACGATAACAGGCGCACTAGGGTAGTTTTCTTGGAACAGGATGGCAAAACCAAAATGCGTTCTTGGGCGGGGGCAGGTGCCAAGGAATAGGGAGTGTGTTGGACTTGCGCTTGTTCTTCTTCTTGCTGATAGATTTTTAGCCATCAGCGGTGATTTTTGGATACCGAGGCTTAAGCCTCATTACTCCATCTTCTCGGGTTGAGTGTGTAGTCGTGGGTTTGTATTCTTCTTGGTCTGTGTGGTCTTGTCACAGTAGGGCTGGTTTCACAGGGTCTTCGCAGTGATGGGCCGCGGGTAGCGGTCGAAGGGGTTTGCAGTGGTGGCAGTGAGTCTTCTGATCAGAGGGTTCAGGTTCTGATCCAGTTCTTGGCAGAAGTTCTTACTCAGCTTCGCTAGATGTTCATCCAACATCTCGATGTCCAGGTCTCTGTGAAGGTCTGCTATCCTTGTGAAGATTGGTGCTCCGGACGATATCCGCAGGGCGCTGTTCTGGACTATCTGAAGACTCTTCCGGTGTCGCTCATGGCAGGTCATCCATGCTGGGGAGGCATAAGTCAGGGTTGGTCTGATGATCGCCTTGTAGATGTTGATCTTTGTCCGGAGTGGCATGGACTTGCTCTTCAGGAGTGGGTACAGTGCTGCCATCTTTCCTGTTGCCTTCTGCTGAGTATTCTCAATGTGGCTTTCCCAGTTGAGTTTGCTCTCCAGGGTCACACCGAGGTAGCGGCTGCTGCTCTCCCATTTGATGGTCTCCCCATTGAGGCTGATGTGTGGGTGCTCCTTGATCTTCTTTCTGGTGAACAGCGTTGCAGTTGTCTTGCTGGTGTTGAGTTCTATCCGCCAGTCGCTGTACCACTTTGCGATGGTATCCAATGAAGCTTGCAGGTTCTTCGCCACTTCCTTTTCGCTGAAAGACTGGGAGATTACTGCAACATCGTCTGCATACAGCGCCAGGTTCATCTTGTGGAGATCTGTCGGGATGTCGTTGGTGAAGAGGTTGAACAGGAAGGGTCCGAGGTTCGATGTTGGACTTGGCTGTGCCCCCGAACCTTTATAGGGCCTCTCTCACCCTCAGTTCCCTGCCCCGCCCTTCTTCCGGCGACCTTCCCTGGTACATCCGGGGGCCGGCTTTTCCCCCTGTTTAGAGGTGGTTGGCTGGGCAACCCCCACTAAGGGGCGGCGCCCGCCATGCCTCCTACGTCGGCGCGTTCGCCCGCCAGGATACTTGTTGCCAGATGCCACAGGGGCTGTGGGCTGACCCTCACCCTGGCTGCACGAGGACCCTCTTCACAGTGGGCCGTGGCCAGGGAGAGTCTGCCGGTGGTGCACCGTGCATCCACTCTCCTTTTCTTGTGGCAGTGGATGCCGCTTCCTCTTTTTTCAGGAAACACTGCGGCGGCGGCCATGCCCCAACTTTCCTTTTCTTTCTTCCTTTTTTTTTTTAAAGGAGGCTCAGCAGGATATGGGGCGCATCACAGAGCTTCTTCTCCTCGTCGCCATTGTTGGGGGGCCGGCGGTGGTCACATGGCCGGCCTCACCAGTGCTGGGGGGCCCACAACTATTGTGGATTGCCAGGATCACCCAGACTTACTGTTGCTGCAAAGACGGGACCCTGGTGGCCCATGGGGATATGGGCCTGGGGTGCCGGGAGCACTGTGGATACCGGGAGCTTCCTGAACCCAGGGCACTATGCTGATCTGAGGGCACCAGACCAGCGAGACCTGCAGGACCGTGATCACATGGTGTGGGCCTGGAGGCACGAAATTACGCGCTCGTGCAATGCATGAAAGAGACGCGCGTTACGCACTTGTGGGAGTGCAAACTGTTCTGACGCGACCGGTGGGAAGTCTGTTAAAGTGCAGCTCGTCTGACCGAAGTACAAAATAATTACAAATAAAGGGACTCTGTGACTTCTACTGTCAGGAGTGGAAGTTTGTACGAGTGTTTCAGGTATTTGGAAGGGCAATTATGGTTGTTTGACTGACTGGTTCTCTCCCAACCTTTTATGAAGATTGTTCATAATGTATATTTACCTTGGTTTTCCGGATCCATTTGAAGCTCTGTGTACGAGACGTTTGTTTTGTCTTATAACGGTGCTCTTTGTTCTATAGGGTTGAAATGGAGCATCCCTTTCCTCATTGCTAGTCTCCAGAAGGGGACGTTGGGTCACAACATCTCAGATTTGATTAGAAGAGATCCTCAATGAGGTCCGAAGGCTTTAGGCCGTCCAATATTTTCCTTGTACTATTGCTTCTCCAACACTCAACGACATGATACTTGGGAGTGATAATTATGCTTTAAACTTGCATAATAGGAAGCCTCCGGTCTTGACATAGAATGGCTAATCCCCCTCACTAACGTGAGTGGGGTTTAGATTCTATTAAAGACACAGAGTCAAGTATTATCCCTCCCTACCTCCCGATTGGCTAACTGGTTAGCACATGGGGTGTTCTCAAGAACATGGCATACAAACGTTTAGACATTTCTTCTGAAGGCCAGGCTCTCTGATTCCTGGTTTTTGTTTCATAATAGTTGATTAGGTTAACATTTTTTTTTTTTTCTTCAAGTGGTCCTACTTATATAAAGTCGATGTTAACATATAACAAAATAAATATATATTTTCTCAGTTATCCAGGGACAATTATTTAGTAGTTGAAGGTCAATAGTTAAAAAGATCAAACAAGGTGAATAGAAACTCTCAGATCATGTACATGCATCTAGTAAGAGCCTCTAGAATTTATGGGAAATTGGCTTCCTTATTATCTGCTTTTTCAATATTATGTAACATGTTTCTTGATATGTTGCTTATTTTAAATACAACCTTTGTAGGTATTTCACTTGTCCCATGTTCAGAAATGTTCCCTATGAAAGGAGGATGATTGAAGCCCTTTTCCTTTTGTGAGCAGAGGCACATGCATGTATCCCATCTTACTCATAATGGGCATTAAGGAGCCTCTGCCTATTGTCTTCAACTTCACATTTTCCCTGGGAGAAAGTATCGTCCTATTCCAAAATGTTAACAAAATGCCCAAGATTTCTTCCAAGTGGAAGTGATCTTTGCACATTCCTTCCCTAGCCAGTTTTTTGCTTGGGAATTCATGTACCTGAGAAGGTACTGGTGGTATCAGTCGGCACCCTCATATGTGTTCCCAGCCTCCTAAGGTTTGCTTTAGTTCCTAATTTAAACCCTTGTTCACATCCCTAGCAAATTCTCATGCGACATTGTAATGATTCTTCAAAGTACGTTTGATAAATCCTACCTTAGTTTGATAAGACTTATTCCTGTCCGTGTCCATTCTGTGAGGCCAAAAACCTCTGGTCATCTTCGATTCCACTCTCCCCTTCACCCCTCACATCATGGACCTTAAGACAAGAAGTCACACTTCCAGCACCACCTCCTCGGAGGTATTCTTCCTTTCCTCACCTACCCCCAGAAGCTCAATGTCTCAGGGGCTCTGGTCCTCTCCAGGCTGGACTACTTCAACATCCTCTTTCTCAATCTCCCTCTTTCCTCCCATACCCCCTCCAGCTAATCCAGAATAGGGCTGCAAGACATAACCTTGGCCTCAAGCCCAGGGACCGCATCTCTCCAGCCCTAACAACTCTCCACTGGCTCCGCGTGGCTGCAAGGATCAAATTCAAGATCCTCTGCATCATGCACAAGACCAACAAAATGGCCGTCACTGTCACAATTGGGCTAGTTAGGCTCCACATATCATTAGTCTGTGTCGAGTTCTTTCCCAAAATATGGCCGCGATACCTGACATTGGTATCTAGAATATTAAACATCGAAGATGGACTCTTGCGAGTCTGTCGCTATGACAACCTTCCTGCAACAATATCTAGGGAGAGGACGCCATTTGGCGCCCCCTCGAGAAAAGGAAACGCGCGATCGAATGCAAAAACACAGCGGACAGGTAAGTCAAGTGCAGCTCGCCTTTGAAATAGCATTTTACCAGTAATATGTGAAACACTGACGGAACGTTGCGCGATCATGCGTGGACCGATACAATCACAAGTAAATGCAATTTAGAAGCTGATGGCAAACAGTATGTTACTTAACATAAATTTAAAGATAGCATTGAATTTGAATACTCATGAGATACTTAATCATACACAGAAGGCTATTATTTGATACTCAATATTGATAATGCGAAGAGATGAGAATTTAATAATGCTTGAGTAAACTTTCAGAATACAACCGAGACATAGAGTTATAATCAATATATTTGTGTCCTCAAGGGATCTAACACGGATAATGGCGAGCGGATACGCTTTATAAACTATTAGGGGCACACAAGACAATAAGGTAACATCTAACTACTTACCTATTTCTTGGAATATACACGTGGACATCTAACATGCTCTATATTAATAGACTAAACCCTATTTCCGTTTTTCTCTTGTTCTCTTCCCATGTATCCTTCCCATCACCAAACCCTTTTTTTATCTGGCTTTGTTTTCATATTTACATGCTTTTATTTTCATTATACTATTGCATATGTTCCTTATGCAATTGCACAATGGTGAAACGAATTGTGTTTGCTCCAATGATGTTAATTTTGGAATATGTCTTGTAACAGTCTATATATTGATCTCAGTTGAGCAGCCCTGATTTGAAAAAGGCCTCAAGAAAGGCCGAAACACGTGTCATCAAGAAGGGCACCTTTCTGTATATAATAAATCACTCTGCAACATTGGGCGCAGTCTCCATGCTGGGTCTTACTCTTTACTTATCATCCACAAGGCCTTCTGGGGCCTGGGACTAAGCTATCTCCAACTTTCCCTCCCTAAATACTCTCCTGCTACAACCCTACGGTCCTCTTACTCCAACTCTTTGACTGTCAAACGCTTCTCCAAGCAGTGAAATGGGGAGCAGGTCTCTCTCCTCGGCTGGCGCTTCCCTTTGGAGCAGCATCCCTGCCCCTCTCAGACTGGAGCCGGACCTCCTTAAATTCTGGAAACTGCTCAGAACTCACCCGTTTTCTACCTCTTTCCCTCTTTCCCTTCCCTGTTAATCACCCCACTGAAGTGGTCGAAGTGGTCAGGAGCGGTTGGGAGCTGTGCTCCTCTACATTTTTATTTTAAAGTTTGACTGTTCCTATTCTTTTACTTTAAAGAGAAACTGTTCCAGAATGGTTTAGTTTTAAAATAAAAGTGTAGGAAGTAGTTGAAACTTGCACTTCAGTGCACTGCACTGAACATTCCCTTAAAGAGCAGGCATGTTTGGGGATTTGGATTGCGCGTGGGAGGGGGCATGGCGATGGTGTTTGTGGTTGGCGGGGGCAGGCCAGCAGGGAACATAGTTCCACTGCTTCTTTGCGTACACATCGACCACTGCCCCACTGCCGCTTTGACCGGTGGCCTGATCCTCATGAATCTCACAGGATGCCAGGCCCTTCTCCCCAGCCAATACCAGCACCCCCCCCCCCACTGCACTACCCTTGAAGGCCCCTGCTTGGCAGCTCTCCATCCCACCCTTGGGAGTCGCCTGCACTTGCACTTAGCCTGATGTTCTCGCCCCTGGGTCCCCCTTAGCACCTCCCTCCCCGGCCCCCACCAGCACTTGTCCACTGCTCTTCTCCCCCTCTCCTCCTTCCCTATCTCCAGCACTTCTCCTCACTGCATTTGCACGTCCGAATGCCACAAGGCCTAGCAGGACCATGACTGTATTTTACTGTTTTTGGCATTGTTATTATTTGCCCTGTTCCCTTCCCGTTTAGCTTTGTGGTGCTTTGAAACACAATTCTGTTGTATAGGCGCCTAACAATGCTCAATAAAATAAAAATAAAATAAAACCAGTTCTTCAGCAAGTGACTTCTATGTTCCCTATGGCCCTTGGGAACCTCAGAGGCGCATAGAGGTATGGCTTAAAGAGCTTGGTTACCAGGTGTTAGGGAGAATTCTCATTCTATGGCAAATTTACCTATAGAGTCCCCCAGCTGCTTTGCTGGATTTGAAGGGTTTATTTTCTTCGCCTGCTAAGAGCGTGCCTCTTTTTCTCACTCTTAGACATATTTTGTTATGTTCTAGGCTATTTTTGTGTTTAATGCCTATGAGGTTATTTCTCCCTCATAGGAACCATCTTTACTCACTTGTGTTACACAGCACCCTCCGTGCATAGCGACCCCCAAACATAGACTCCATACCCTGGGACGGACTACTGTCTCCCAGGGCATGTAAAATCACCATTGACTCTACTAGTCACCTCTTGTGAACTAAACCCGTACAAACTATCTTATTATTGAAGTACTGGGAAGGGTTAATAGTGTTTCCCTTATGTTCATTTTCGAGAGGGTACCGTACAGTTCCTCTCTCTAAAGTTACTGGCTGGTGGCAGTGGTTACTACCGAAAATATTGAACCGCAAATATTTCCCTATGGGATTTTCCCATTGTTCGAGGCTACCACTTTTTCTGACAGCCTCTTACATACCGCCGGTCTATTCTTTTATTAACTTTACTCCGGTGGGTTTTATTTGCCAGAACTTTTATATAAATTCTTTCTCGTGTCTTTCTCTAAACTCCTAACCCAGGTCGGGGATCCTTTGTTCGTCCTTTTGGCGGGCTTCTGCCGAGAAGCCCTCCTTTTGGGGGCACTGAGTCTGGGGTGGGTCCACTGTGTGGGAGGGGGAGTAGGACCCCTGGACAGAGTTGCCGCAGCAACTCAGGTCGCACTCTAACCTGATAGGCTGGAGGGTCTCCCGCCAAAGTGACCACTCCACTGTGTGAGTGTCAGCTAGGCTGTATGAATGGGGGTCTTTTTGCATAAAAGCAGGGTCCTGAGGACTGGAAGAGCAAGACGTCGCCACTGGAACTACAGATCCGAAGGGGAGAGAAGTCAAGGACATCTTCAGCAACTGCACCACAGGTGAAGCCCTGCTGCAGCGTCTCACCACGTTTCTTCCACCGACGAGAGGAGATATTCGCAAGAGCCTTCTTCTCTTGAGCTGGTGGGACCAACCAGTTCACCAATTGCTTCCTCGAACCTGCCTTGGTCGAATCGCCAGTGGCAAGCACTTGGAGGCCGGTTAGCCAGGCAGCCATCCACCCGGACCGCGATTTAAAGGAGCATACCTTTTATTCGTTTGGCAGCACCGCGGCTGGTTTCAACCCTGGTTTCAACCCTGGGTAGTGCAGTAACTCGGACCTTCCTCCACAACGAGAGCCTCTCTTCCACTGCTGGATCCCACGAACTGCAGGAACTACCAGGAACAACCGCCACCGCAGGAGCCACTTCTTCATTTAAGGTACTTTGTTCCGCCAGGCCTCCCTTTCTGTCTGGTAGCCCTATAGGTGTTTTAAATCCTTTATCTACCTGTTGGGTTGGCCGCCCTTTCGTCTAACGTTGTCTTTCGCCTTGCATCTACCTTTTCAACCTTCGTTAACCAAAGACTTGACTGCAGCTACAAGAACATTTTTTGCTCCTAAGCTCTTGATCCTGTACCACTGACTCTGGCTCAGGCCTATGGACTCTGGCTGATTTGTTAGATCTGCTTTCACTAGATTGATTTTCATCTAGAAATGTGTTGATGCACCTGAATCTTTTGAGCACACCTTCCTTCCCACTGTTTTAACCTGTGAAGTGCCATTTTGCTCAGTTTTCATCTACATATCCTTTTGCTAAAGTACTACTGTGCATTACTTGTTTACAAAACTTCAGGGAAGCGTTGCTAGGGTGTGTTTGAAGATATTTCGATTTAACTTGTGCTTTCCCTCCCGTGCGTTAACTTGCTAGAGTGCCATTTGTAGTTGGTTTTCTCTGTGCCGTTTTGCTCAGTTTTCACTCTACCGCAAACTTGTCTACAAGCCACTAGGGAGTTGTGTATACTTTTCCATGACTGAATTTAACTTGCTTTATTAACTGATTTATGTGTTGAACTAGAAGTGTGTAAATTAAATATATATTCTTTTTAATACAAAGCTTTGGTCAGTGTTTCCTTGTGCCATAGTACTGTAATACCTATTGTGTAAACCCTGAATACTGCTCATCTCCCTCTTGAGATACGCCTGACTGCTCAGCCACAGCTACCAACTAAATCTTTGTGGTACAGACTGATACCAAAGGGGATTTATTGCTCATACCTGTAGTCTTAATCTTCTGTAGTGCTCCCTAAGGGAACTGCACAGGATTCTGCCTAACACCAGGATTGGTTGGTCTGGCTGGGAAATGAGAGATCTTGGTTTCTTCATAAAACCAGAGATTGGCTTTTTCTTTAAAAAAAATAAATATTTTATTTATTGTTACAGTTTAAAAAAGGTTCAACCTTTCCATACAGAAAAAAAGAATATAACACACACACACAAATTAATGAGGGAAAGCGGATTGAAGAAAAAAGATCTGTATTTTAGAACCATTAAAACAGTTTTCCATGATAAAATCAAGTCTAGGACTAGAATTTTAAAAACTCTAAAAATGTCATTGTTGCTAGAATCACAGATATACACGTTCCCCATTACAAAAATGTCTCCATAAAACCTCAGGAGATAACTCTACAATCCTTAAAGTGTGATAAAAATAACTTTCTTTGCAAGTGCCAAAATGGACAGTGGACCACCAAGTGTTTCAATGTTTTGAGCTGATTCTGAATTTTACATTAAAACAAGTTCTTTCCCCCAACAAACTTTATAATCTAGTGCCTAGTACCTCTTTAGTCGGCCATAAATTAACACAAAACCTTAAAAACAGAGCTCTATATTTAGGAGACAGAAATTTCATCAGATAAGCAGCCGTTTGATTAAATATTTTTAACTCAAAGTTGCCATTCCTAAAATTATTGCACTGCTCCCGGGTAAGTCTCCAATGATAGAGCCACAGTTTCCCCTTAGCTTGATCAGGCTTAGCTATGAGTAACTCTGTTGTAATGTCCGCTTCCATCATTATGTCTGTGCAGGTTTTCTTCCATGCCTTTAAGGACCTATCCGTGGTCGAACTTAATAATTCAGTTATAGATCGCAACACTGAACCGGAATTACCCTTGCTTAGAATACACTTCCTGAACAAGGTTATCATTCGCCACATACACATAACATTCAACGATAATGGACCCAGTTCATAGCGAATCATTTGAACTGGCAAGTTAGATGGAATAGATATCCCTTTTTTCCAGAACAAGCCCTCTAATTTGTTTCAGACCGAAAGCTTCTACTAGCTTGGTTTCAGATCCGTAAATTATAATGGGCATGACATTTTGCTTATAGAATGTAAGTAGAGGCTCGCAGGTGAATTTCCCATATTTTCTATGTATTATTCCTGCCTGAGAAACAGCTGTAAAAAGCTTCCTCCTAAGATCCATTTTATATGGAAGCTCTTGATTACAGTTGTTAGTGTTCATTCCCAAGTACCGATATTCATTAAGAATTATCCGAGGCCTTTGATATAAAGACCATGTCCAGGAGCGTCTCTTTAAATGCTTTCTTGCTCTCAGGATGAGAAAATTAGTTTTCTCCTCATTAATGGTCAGATGATTCTTGATTGCATATAACTCAAGGGTATTTAACGAGTTTTGTAGACCCATAGGAATTTTGTCTAAAATGACAAGGTCATCCGCCTGAGTAGTGGTGTAGATCCCAATTTTGGAGGATAAGAAATGGCGCTATTTAAATGTAAGCCCAAATCAAAAAAAATTAAAAAGGGCAGGCGCCAAAATGCATCTCTGTTTTAGACCTCTGAAGGTTGGGATTGATTGAGTCAAGAGTCAATTTTGGTTCAGCCTAATTTTGATAGAAGTGCCCGAATAAAATTACAAAACCAACGCCAGAAAGTATGCCGCCTCCTCCATCTTTGACAAAAGCCATTTTAAAATCGATACAGACCATATAAATAGATTGGCCTGATTGAATGACACTTTTTTTAACCATGGTAAGTGCCAAGAGGTATATAGAAGTACCCAGTCCAGGGAGAAAACCAGATTGCAGTCTATGTCCCAGGGCTTCTCGCTGAATCCAACAATAATATCCCTGAGGAGCAGACAAGCAAAGATCTTACATCTTACATCAAGGAGGGCAATTGGACGATAGTTCTGCGGGGAGTCACGATTTTCCTTCCTAAATATGGGGATGATAACTGACTTTTTCCAGGATTGCAGAATTAGCTTGGAGTAGATTACCTGATTAAAGATAGAAAGAAGAATCCTAGACCAGGCCTCCGGGTGGACTTTTAACCTACTATTCATAAGACCATCCGGGCCCGGTGCCCTAGATATACTCAGTTATTGTACCAAGCCTAGAATATCGTCCAAATCAAAGACAAAGTATTCTTGGTGGTCCAAATATAATTAACTTGCCCCCAAATTACATGCTGAGAAGCATATAATTCCAGGAAATATTGAACCCAGACTGTCTCTTAAATTGGATTAATTTGGAGAGGAGTTTGGAGGTTATCATTGGCTTTATTCAGTAAGGACCACATTTGGGCACTATTTTTAGATGCCAGTGTTCATAACATTTGTTGCCCATATCTCTGATACATAAAAGCATGACGAGACTTGAGCCAATATTTTTATACTCTAGTTTCACTTTGTGACCTGGCATATCTCATTGCCAAGGTTAAGAGTGAGATTGCTCTTACGGCCTTCCTTAGTTTCGTCTTTCTAGGTCTAACCATGTTAATAAAATAAGTGCTTATGCTTAAATACCAGTTTGAGGCCGTTTGTTTAAACTCTACAAATAAACTCATAGCGGTCACATAAAGGCCCTCCAACTTAGCTTATTCTAGATATCCCAGGGACTAATCATTCTTTATACAGGCATTGAGTTTATTCAGGGATTCAGTAGTCCAACTGAGCCTGCTCCTTCCGCCCATGAGCTCCAGTTTAAAACCATAATGATCTACTTGTGCACCAACAGCCATCCATTCCCAAATTAGGCTTAATAAACCATGGTCACTCTGAGACTGCGGCGTAACTTGAAAATCTTTTATAGACATAAAGATATTTCTTTGGACATAAATGTAGTCATTAATAGAGGCCTGGCGGTCCTGTCTCCACATCGGCCTAGTCGGAATATCACCCTTTAAAGCACCATTAAGCAAGAGGAAATCCCTGGTTCTCATCAAAGCTTGCCATCGCTTTGCTGAGTCAGTTAGTGCGCCCAGATTGGGCTTCAAACATTGAACATTTAAATTGCCTCCTATAATTGTTGACAGAATAGTGGAAATTTGGAAGATCAAGTCTAACATTTGTTCGACCCCCTGAATAAACAAATCATCGGTAATTGCAGCGCAGTTCCGGTATAAATTCAACAAGGCAACCTGAGCCTTCGAGGAGGTCAGTTTTGTAAGTTGGATAAAAGGGTTTGGTGACGCCCATTGCTCCAGAATTAAACCACCTCTTTTTTTACAGGCAGTCAATAGACCCGCTGAAGGCCTACCTTTATTAGGTCTTATCGCCGGTATCAGCAGAAAGGCATAGCCCTCACAAACTGGGGATTTTAAAAAACATGTTTCTTGGAGCGTAACTATATCCAGGTTACGTAGTGGATTCCCTTGTTCAATCAATAGGTGCTTGAAACCCCTAGTGTTCCATGAAGCAGTTTCAAAGTTACAGTTCCTAGTTTTTGTAACGGTTATTTCTGCGAATACCGCTTATTCCTTCATCGAATTTCTGTCAACCTAGAGGATTTAGGGGTGGTCTGGTTATGTAACGGGGTCAAGAGCTCAATATGCGGAGGACTTCTGGAGCCAACCTGAATACAGGAGATTCTCAGTCAAGGTCTAGAGGACATTGGTGTAATGCAAGGGCGAAGGATACGTTCTCCTAATGTTTAATGGGTATAGAACATTTTCCTTCCTCAAGGAGAATCCCATCTGAAAGAAATCCTTTTTTGCTTTTAGTAACACTTTCTTGACCACCGTCGGTTGAATCAGGAGCCTTAACTTGCCCAGGTCATGGTCACTGAGGAATTTGACCTGGGCAATGTCTGAGGACTGCAACTCTGCAACTCTTGTAAACCTGGAATATCAGAAAATAAATTCAAAATGCTCGCTCTGTTTAACATGAATTCCTCGTAGGTTCCCCCTTTGCACTCTAGTATGAGACTATAAGAGTTATTAGAATTCTTTCGGGAGTGGGAAGGGGACTCTTGTGACCGATTCCGTATCAAGGTGGGAAGCGGTTTCTCTTCAACCTCTGACGTTCCTCCCTTCATGCACTGTGTCATGAAATCAGCATTCCCTACCTGTGGCATAACCTTGATCAGTCCTGTTTAGGGGCTTATTATTTTATCTTTGCTCTAATGTTAGAAATTCCCCCTTTGAGTCATTATTCGAAATGATCGTATCGTTAAGATCACTATGTAACCAGACAGACCCCCTTATTTCTGGAGGCATGATTTTGCTTGGCACTAGTAACTTTTACGACTGAATCATTCACCTCTGTATGAACGGAGAGGTTAAGGAGATGAACTTGCTCTAATAGTTGAATCTATTTTTTCATGCTCCTGGACTGGACGGGGTTGACTTCGCTCAATAATCGTTACCCTCTTACTTTTTATTTTCTTTGAGGTTTATCTTTTTTTCTAAGGTCTTTTGTTTGACAGATTTCCTTCGGGGGTGTAGGTAAGGTTCTCATACATTTTCTCGAGCCGAATAAGGCTGATCTCGAAAGAGACCTCTGTTTTTCTGTGTTTTTACTCATTTGAGAAGATTTAGGAGTGCCTTTTCTTTTTTTTTAAAACTTTTATTTTTGTCGTCAGAAGTTTACAACAACCACACATGTTAAAGCAAGCAATACAGTAGGTATACACATGAAAGTAATACAGCAGCCACTGAGGCAGCCCGAGACCAAATGGGAGAACAATACAATGTAAAGTGCCGCCACAGTCCGGTACGTTACAATGGAGCCGGAGACAGACCGCCCCCAGATGTACTCTCCCCTCGGCTATTAAGGTAGCTGTTGAATGCAGACCATATGTTCCTGGGGCGAGATTGAATAGAGAGCATGGTAAGGTGGTACTCTTCACAATTTCAGGACCATATAAGCACGCTCAGCCACTTCTGAAATGTCGGGGGAGCAGGAATCTTCCAGCTCTGAAGTACACATTTCTTAGCCACCATGCAACTAATATTTAGAAACGTGGCCATGCGTTTAACATCATCGGATTGCCACACCCCGAACAGGACTCCCAAAGGGTCTGGCTCGATCACAGTATCAATGATATCAGCAAGTGTCCCTAGGATCCACTCCAGAATTCCCCCAATTTAGGGCATTTCTAGAACATATGCAGATGGTCAGCATTCCCCGCCTTGCACAGGGACAGAGATATGTGGCAGTGTGAGCAAACTTAGAGATCCTGAGAGGGGTGTAGTATAGCCTGTTCAGTAGTTTGTACTGCATAGTTCGGTGGCGGAAATTGAGGGAAACTTTGTTGGTATGTGAGCACATCTTTTCCCATAACTGGTCGGAGACCTCAGGCCCAACTCCTCCGCCCATTCACCGCGAGCCCTGGAGGGTTGAGCGGGGGTGCTCACCAGTACCATCTTGTATAAGGAGGAGACCACGCCACGGGCGCCGCCCGAATTGGCTATGTATGCAATCCCTGGGCTGTCAGGGGGCTCGTTGGGAAAGGTGGGCCATGCGGCGCAGAACGCAGCACGGAGCCTATAATATTGCAGGGTCTCCAGCGCAGATCCAGAGTGACCCGGTTTCCATGTCTGTGGGTCTATGAACCTACCATCAGGGTAGAAGTCTGTTAATGCTTGGTAGCCCAGGGTCCCCCAGTACCGAGCCAAGGCAGTGTCGTGTGTAGGCTCCAGCCCGGGGAAATCCCACACAGGGAGCCATTAATAGTAGGGTTGGGATTCCGCGGTGGTGTTCAGTAGTCGAGCCCAAGCCCGCAGGGTAGTACCGACTGGGTCAATAGGAGAGTCGGGTACATGGTGCTGATGTAGTATGAGGGTCATTATATTAACCCCGGCTGCTGGCAGGATTTCCCGTTTGACGTGTGGGCGGGGCGGAGAGCCAGGTTACCAGTGGGTGGCGTGTTGGGCCTGCGCCGCAACCCAGTATGATGTCAGGTCAGGGGCAGTGAATCCTCCCTTTTTATATGGACGCGCCATATCCGACCATTTCTTGCGCACCGCCCCAGAGTGCCATAGGAACTACGTACATGATTGGTGTAACCTTGTAAAGTATTTCCCCCCGGGCCAGATGGGGATGTTACTAAAGGTGTAAATCAACTTGGGGAGCAAGACCATCTTGATGAGGGAAAGCCTCCCGGCGAGTGAGAGTGGAAGAGAGCGCCACTGAGCCATTTTCGATTCAGCAAGTAGTGCTGCGGCCAGGTAGTTGTCAGCCAGCAGGGTGGTCTTGGCCAGAGACACCTGAACTCCCAAGTATCGGATTCCACCAGGGGACCAGCGAAGTGGGTATTCGGTGTCGGGCCGTGGAGTAGAATTAGTAAGTGGAAAGACCTCAGATTTGGAGTAGTTAATTGTGAAGCCCGAGAAGGTGCCTATGCGTGTGATATCACCTAACACGGGATCAAGATGGGTGGCAGGGTCCCTAATATATAATAATACGTCATTTGCGTAAAGGGATATCATCTCGGGGGTGTCTTTCAATCGGATGCCCCTATGCGAGTGGCATGCTCTAATGTAATCCGCCATTGGCTCTATTGCCAGTGCAAAGAGGATTGGAGAGAATGGGCAACCCTGACGGGTGCCTCTGAAGAGTGTGAATAGGTTGGATGTCAACGAATTAACCCGGACCCTAGCTACTGGGGAGGTGTATAGTAATTTAATATATCCAATCTGAAGAGTGTGAATAGGTTGGATGTCAACGAATTAACCCGGACTCTAGCTACTGGGAAGGTGTATAGTAATTTAATATATCCAATCATATTGGGGCCAATGCCCATGGTCTCCAACACAAGCCACATATAATTCCATGATACCATATCAAACGCTTTTTGAGCGTCAAGTGTGACCGCTATAGCATTCAAGCCCTGGTCTATATGAGCCATCACATTGAACAGACGCCTAATGTTGTGGGACGTGGATCTGCCTGGGACAAACCCTGCCTGGTCTTCATGGACCAGGTATGTCATAATTGGGAGGAAACGATTCGCTATCACCTTGGCGAAGATCTTGGTGTCCAAATTAATAAGAGGGAGGGGCCTGTACGAACCGCATTCATAGCCTGGTTTATTGGGCTTTAGCAACACCGTTATGGCAGCTTCGCACAAGGAGGGAGGGAGGGAGGGAGGGAGGGAGGACAGACACCTGAAGTGCCTCCTCCCAGACCTCCAATAGTTTAGGAGCTAGCATAGCTATATGTTCCTGATAGAATTAGGCTGTGAGCCCGTCGGGGCCCGGAGCCTTACCTTTGGTAAGATCTGATATGGCCCTAACTATCTCATCCAATAGGATTGGGGACTCCAGCTGGTCCCTGGTTGAAGAGGAGATGCACGTTGTGGGTATTTGATCGAGGAGATCCCTCATATGCCGTTCACTATGTTCGGGGGGTAGGGAGTATAGGTTCATGTAGAATTCGGTGAAGATGTTCAAAATTTGCTGATCAGACCATTGTGGGACACCCTGGCCATCCTTGACTGAGCAATACTTTTAACACAGGGACATAGCCTACCCCACCTGTCTGGCACTTGCCGGTAGTGAAATGCCGCACAAATAGATCGATCATAACATTTGATCTATGCTTGAATTGGAGAGCACCAACATTTGTATTCACACATTTAACACATTTTATTGTCTAGTAAATCGTTAAAAAAAGCCTATTTAGGCTATTGTATATATAAGGTTTGCCAGTGTTTTCCCGGGTCTATCACCCTCCCCATATCTCTGCGCAGCTTGTGGGCGGCTGAAATATTGGATTTCCCTGGTGGCGTGTGTGTTAAATTTTTCTTCGCTAATGAGGGCGAGTTTGGCAGGGTCGGCCGCAGTGGGGCAGTCCCGTTCCAACTTGTGAAATCTGGATTCAGAGCGGTTGAGGTCAGCCCTTATTGTTTTCAGCACTCCCGCTTCCCTGGATATGGACATCCCCCTGATATATGCTTTGAAGGCGTCCCATCGGATACCGGCAGAGGTACCCTGAAGGGTGTTGCACTCAAAAAAGTACTCGCTATCCGCCAATATGTCAGCTTTAAACACAATATCTTTGAGGGCAGCGGACTTGAAGCGCCATGTGCTAAAAGTTGGGACGGGAGTTCCCAGTTCGACAGAGTAACTGGGGCATGGTCAGATAGACAGAGGAGTAATAGGTATGTTCACGTTGTTGAGGATGCAGTGTCCTCCAGGCGTCCCGTATGTGAAGTGTTTCACAGTGTTTGTGTAATCTACGTGCCACACCTGAAAGGGACCTGGGAGCGGTCCCCGTCCTGTCTAGACTGAGGTCTAGTATCAAGTTCATGTCACCTTCCCAGATGATTTGGACCCCCACATACCCCAGTAGTATAGAAGTTACGGAGTCAACAAAATCAGGGGTATCTATGTTGGGAATGTACGTATTTACAAGAAGGTACTCTGTTTACTATTGTGCAATGTAGTACGACATATCTACCTTCCGGATCTATGTAACTCTTGTGTAATATGAATTTAATGGATTTGTGGATAAGTGTTAGCACACCTCTGGCCTGAGTGGAATAGGTAGTGAAGTATCTGTTAGGTCCCCATGAAGGTGCCATGCTCGTTGCTAGGTGATCTTTGGAGTGTTTCTTGCAACAGCAGTATCTTACAACCGCGTCTATGGGCATAAGCCATAAACTTGCGAGCCTTGGTGTAATTACTCAACCCCCGTACATTCCAGGACATTATGATGGTGGGCATTTCAATTGTCTAGGGTACATCCCAAATGGCAAGATATGGTGTATGTCTACGGTTTGTCTACTAGCCCTTAATATGCTTCAACATAGCGCAGTATGCTGGTCCGCCTCTGCCATTTCCCATGTAACTTCCCCAAACAAGACCTACCCCCACCGTCGCCACCCAACCATAGCCGGCAGCTCCCTTACCCTCCCTCTTCCCATTGTTCCTAACAATTACCCAAATATGGGTGTGAATGGGCCAATCCCAACATGGACCGACCCCATTCCCAGCAACCGATGAGCGGTAGTTAATACTACAAAGATGCGTGAGTTTGGCTGTGTAGACTGTTCGGGCATTGGCCTCAATGTTGACGGATTCCATTTACCAGGTCATCAATGAGATCGAGAGCAGTTATGGTACGGTTCAGTCATTGTCCATCTCTACGTGATCCACTGCAGGGTTATTGAGCGGTATCTGTGCTTCAATGAACTTCACAGCCTCATCAGGAACCGTGAAGAAGTAAAGTTTCCCCCTGAAGGTGAACTTCAACTGCGCCGGGAATAGTATTGCATATGAGATGTTTCGCTCCCGCAGCATCTTCTTGACCCCAAGGAACTGGCGCCGCTCCTGCTGTACCCCCACTGAGAAGTCGGGGAAGATCCTGATTATTTGGGAGCCGAGGCGCAGCTCCCCTTTCTCACGTGATAGACGGAGGAGGTGGTCCCTGTCCCTATAGCTAAGTATCTTTGCGATGAAAGGCGTGGGAAAATCTCTGGGTGCAGGCCGCGGTGATAAGGCACAGTGAGCCCGCTCCACCGTAAAAAAGGGAGAAAGCGCAGGGTTGTCAAGCCGTTCCTTTAGCAGATCTTCAACTGCCAGTTCCATACGGCCCTTCAGAGCATTTTCAGGCACGCCGATTATGCGTATGTTGTTCTTGCGCGATCTCGATTCTAGGTCATCGCATTTGGCTTTAACAAGTTTCATATCCCGGCTAAGGGAACCAATGGTGTCTTGAAGGGTGTGTATATTATCCTTGTTGGCACCAATGCGTGTTTCGGCCTCCGTAATTCTAGTGCCTGCATGATCCAACTGAGATTTGAGTGATGCGACGTTGGCGTTGATGTCGTCTAGTTTCTCATGGAAGGAGGCAAAATTCTTGGTCATGGCCGCCATCATCGTTGCTAGGTCAGGTGCCGGGGCAGGAAGAGGGGAGGCGAGTTCTTCCGGACCAGAAGAGGTCTGGCCCTGTTCCGGTCTAGGTGTCGCCTTAGTGAACTTATCCATCGTCCCCGCTTTGCCGGCGCCCCGGGATCTGTTAGACATGTCATTGCAGAGGGAGTATGAAAGTAGCAAGTGTTGACGTCCGGATGTTGTGGTGATAGGCCAGTCTAGTGAGGTCCCAAATATATCTCGGAGCGGCAGCCAAGGCAGAGTATATGTCCCAGTGTAAATCCAGGTGCACCGTGGCAAGCAACCGGGATCGGCACGAAGTATGTTCCTCCCAGCAGAAGGGTAGATGGCCCAGTATTGTGGTGAAGGCAGGGCCGTGGCTCAATTTTTAAGCTGTGATGGCGCAGACAACAGTGACCAGGCAAAATATGTGGGTATCCATGTTCCTACTGCCTGCTTTCGGATATTGTTCGTGGCTGGGAATGTATTGCCTGTAAACATAAACATGGTCTGCTATCCTCCAGGGAATGACTTATGGCCAGATCTGCCAATGCAGAGGCCGTTGGTAATTCAGAGTTCCTGGTCACAACTTGTAGGACCAGACCACGGGTGTCACCTGGCGCAGGCGGCCGTGGCGGAGAGGCCCCCTCCTTGATTATTGTGGGTGGCGAGGTGTCCGAGACCCGACAGCGGGGCCAAGCGGAGTGTCGCTAGGACCACCAAGGGGGGGCCTAGGGGGCACAGGAGGGGAGAGAGCAAGCCAAGGACCGGCCCCCCAGCACCACCCCCCAGCTGTACATGTACCTTATGCAGAGATCCGCAGGGGGCCATAGAGCGGCCCGGCACCGGAGCCGCGGCTCGGTCGTGGTGGTGGTTACTGCCGGCGCGGCCTTCAGCGCTGGCACCCCTCCAGGATAGGCCGCGGGCTGTCGTGTGTCCAGGGCCACCAAGGTCCTCAATGCTGTGTTGCAGCCAGTCAGCCACAGTCCCAGACCCAGCGGGTGGATTAGCCTATATGGAGGGGGGATAGAAGGAGGGGGGGAGCGATCCAGCAGCAGTCCTCCCGGAATCCGGATGTTGCTGCCAGCCGGTACCAGGACTCCCCCAATGCCGAACTCCCAGCCGCGGGGGCCAGAACGGCCCGCCCCGTGGGTAGTTGGAGCCCGGGATCGGGCTCAGCAGCTGGCCCCCGCCGTGGTCGCCACCCGCCGCAGCAAGCCCAATAGCCTCCAGGTCCCCCCGCGGCTGCCCCGGCACGCCAGGCACCCCCAGGTCAGAGGGGGAGGGCGCCAAGCCACGCCGGGGTCGCCGGAAGAGCGGGGGGAGCAGACCGACCCGCCCCTCGGAGCAGAGTCTGTAGGGGCCGGGATGTTCCAGGCCTCAGGATTAGTCCAGCGCCGTCCCCACGACCATAAGGGGCACAGGCGGGTGGCCACACAGGTCCTTCGGAGTCCGGGGCGGGGGCAAAGGGGGCCGCAAGTGCAGTCGATGGTAAGCGGCATCCCCGGTCAGCAGCACGGCAGGGGTATGCCTGTAGAGGCAGCCAGACCGCCGGAGTGGCCGCCGGATCCGCAAGGCCGCACAACCCCGGCAGTCAGCAACTCGGCCACACACCGTTCAGGGATGCCGATAACCATAGTGTGGTTTCTCAGGGCCGATTCTCGCCCAGATTTAATGTGGGCACTCAGCAGGATATCAGCTCTCTGATGTGAAAGTGATGGGCAGGGAATTGCAGTACAGTCGCCGAAAGATCCGGATGAATGTTGGCAAGCTGCGAAACTCAAGAGCTAGGCAGCCATTGTTTCGGCTGCTCAACAGCGCCCCCGGAGTGCCTTTTCTTTTTGAAAATATTTTAAAAACCAGAGGCGATTGTGGGACCTCACACATTTCCTCAGGCATATCGTGGAAAGTACCCATATCATGAAGAGTACCCAACTCAAAACCCTGAATACCCTTGTTTTGATTATCACCAGACAAAAGGTTTTAACCCTCCTTGTTTAAGCACAAGGAGAATTGTGTGTCTTGATTCATTACCACTGATGAGGAGGTGCCCATTCTGGAGGTTACCAATTTTACATTACTACTAGTATCACCCTGGGCCATTATTTCTCTTCGGAGGAGGGTCGATTCGATAGAGGCTACTTTAGTTGTTAATGTGGTTAATATAGCAAGTTGGTCTCCAACCTTGTTATCCAATGTTTCGAATAATTTGGCTAGGGCCATTAAGGTAGTATTCATGGCGGACAGGGTGAGCTCCATCATAGGAGTTGGTCCCTGAGTCAACCCAAGGGATCTTCGTGGAGTAGGGTTAACAAAGGAAACCGAGGAAGAGGATGATGTGTTCAAAGAATCCGGTTATAAAATGAGGGAATGTGATAAATTAAGAGGTTGAGGGGATAACAATGGTGAAGGTTGAGTATCTAACACAAGTACCCCCTTCGTTATTTTGTTTTATTTGTTACCTCTGAATTGTGAGGAAGACCCAGTTCATTAAGTGAGGGCAGAGAGTTTACATTTTTAACAGGAGTCGGGGGAATAATCACATTTAACCCCAAGTTGTCGCCAACAGGTGAACACAGTACATGGACCTGCGCGGTTGTGGCGCGCCCGGCTTGGGTGTCTACTGGTGGAATAATCTGGGGGCTGACAAGGTATGCCCTTGCGGCTGATAGCGAGAATTCAACTGGTGTCCCAGCACAGGGCTCTGCTCCCGGATCCATGTGCGGGAGCTCCGCTACCAAGGCTGAGTCTGATATCGCAGAGAAATCTATGAGTAACTCTGAAGTTGTGGAAATAGCCTCCGCAGAATGAGGGGCACCAGTACCAGTCTCCAGTATATGCTGACATGCCTCTGCCCCCGTGTCTTCAATTTCACCCAGTTGCGTCTAATATCAGATGTTAGCAATTTTGATCTATTAGATTGCACAGGGCGGGGGCTCTGGAGGTTAGCCCGGTCATTTACACCTATATTAGAGATTTTACTTGAAATTTCCGTCACTTGTAACAGACGAGCCTTCTTTGGCATGGTGGACTTTCGTGTATAAGCACACGACATTTGCAACTATTAAAAACAGTCTGTATATAACAAGTCCACATTGAAAAAGTATTATTATCAATTTAAAAATTAGACAAATCATTTGAGAAAGACACTAATAGGAAGCACGCCACTATTAACAGCTCAAGTGCATGAGTGTAGTCGTTGCTGCACGTTTAAAGCATCCGTTTGTAAAGTTTTGGCACCAAAGGGGCGTGGTCGGCGTTGGACCACACAGAAATCGACAGAGAATAAACAATCGACAAGCAAGTAATAGAGCTTTTCAGACCTCAGCAAAGGTGGAAAAAGGGTGTGTGTAGTTGTACTTGTTAGAACGTTCCTGGAAACGCGCTATGTGCAGTGAATTCAGTGTTTGCCCAATATGCGCGCACAGCTCAAAGGGAAGAGAAGCGTCTCCACCCGCAGTCGCCATGGACCTTTCAAAGGAACTCAAACTAGAGCACACGGGAACACGCGTTCGGCTCAAAGGATTGGAAGTCCCAATCCCGCGGTCACTGAACGCTGCAGTTTGCAACTCCCCCTTTCCTTCTCCCGTCACCTGATTGAGCAAGTCGGGTCCGGTGACAATCACTGGCAGTCCTCGGAGATGAAAAGGTGATGGGTCTGGGGGTCAGGGCAAGATGTCAAAGAAGGGTCACTGGAGTCTATGAAGCCCCAAGAACCCCAAACCCCCCCAACACCGAACACACAGCTGACACTCCACAGATTCTCCGCTACAGAAGGAGTGTTTGTAGTAATCTCCAAGGATAGGTCCACCTCCAAGTAGTGGAAGGTGAAAACAGGCTTGGGACCAGGTTAGCACTGCCGAACACTCAGCTGACACTCCCTTGGCTTTTTTTCCCCTGTCAAAAGAAGGTGTTAGTCCAGACTGTCGCATTAGCGATATGTGGTCTTTTCAGTACCATTCTTTTGTCAGAAATGACACACTCCATCAAAGTAAAATCTTTGTTAGCTAAGGTTTGAATGCATTATGACAAGACAAAGGGCCTCATTACAGTTGTTTCCGGACCGGCTGTTTCCGAGTCCTGCAGGCGGGAGGTGTCACTCCCACCAGGTCTGACCAGGCGGAAGTAACACCACCCGCCTGCAGGCGGACATGGAAACACTGACTCTGTCATAGACGGAACCGGTGTTTCCATGGTCCCGATCCCCATTGATGTCCTATGGGACTCCATGGGAATGGAGCTTTACAGAATTCCGCCGCCAGAATTACCGGGTCACCGGGGTTGTAATGCCCCGGTGATTCTGGCAATCATGGAGGCGGAATGGAATCACCGGTCTGGCGGCAGGGCTACCGCTGGACTCGTAATGAGGCCCAATGTTTTCTTTCTTTGTACAGTATTTCTTGTGCGTACATACTTTTGTTTAATATCAATGCATGATTTGCCTGTAGGTAACATTTAACGTTTTCATTATCTTTGTACTATGTGTTATAGTGCGGCGACCGCCGCACTATAGTTAAGTTGAGTATCAAGTTCCATAGGAAATACAAACTTTCGGCCTAGTTCCCATTCAATTTGCCATAGAGGAAAACGTCACATTTTTGCTCCAGCACACAGCAGAAAACTCTGGATGGAATTGGACCAGGTACGAAGCAACATGGCCATGAAGCGTTGACTCAATTTCTGGCAGGGATCTGGGGTTATTGCCTCCAGTAGTTTTTAAAATATTTGATATGATATATTTTATTTATATTGCGCCCATACACAAGTGTTTCAGGGTGCGACGAGGCAAGGGAGGGGTACAAGGGAGGAATAAAACAATGATCTTACTAGGCCCAGTGACATTGAGAACGTGCAAGTGCCCCCTTCTCCCAAAATTATATTGAAATCTCCCATGGTGCTTTGCAGCAGAAAGGCTTTTCAGAAATGAAAAAGCTGCCATTTTATTTTGGTTTGACGCAAGAGATATTCACAAATATTCGGGGTAATATCCGGGATTATAAAAAAACGAAAAATAAAAAAATGCCTTTTGTAGGAGGAAAAAAAATGAAATGTCATCAGGCTAAAGGTGGGGAGGGGGAAAGAGGACACCATGTGAAATTGGGAAGTTGTGGGGGGCGTATGGAAGTTCAGAGCTCAACTCTTTTCACATATTCAGGGTTATTTTGCATATTCTGTTTTTTTCACATTCAAGGTTATTTCTTTCATATTTGTGGTTATGGCACAAAACTGAATTGGGACTAAAAAATGCGTCACACGTTTGGTGACAGAATATTTTCTAAATATTCTGGATTATTTGTAGTCCATTGTTCAAATAACCACGGTTATGGGGAAGAAGTTTTGGAAAAAAGAGTTAAAAAATGAGATTAATACAAAAAAAGTGGAATTGTAAAGCTTTAGTGAGATGTGGGGTAACCTAATGGGGCAACATGTCAAGGGGTAAATAGGGGTGACCCGGTAGTGTTTTAAAATCTTCTGCCGTGCCCACTGTCCAGGGCCAAAGGCCCAGGCTAGTGTGCCTGAAAGACATGTATAGTGGCCACAGCCTCACCTAGTGGGCCCAAAAGAAATATATTGGGGGAACATGTACAGTGGACATGGCCTAAGGCCATGGCAAGTTTCGCATAAAAAAACTATGGTATAACAAAGCCCTTGAAATTCACTGTAAAACCTTACTTAAGGTGCAGTTAAGTTGACCAGATTTAACGCAACAAAACTCTTGGAATTCAGCAGATGTGGGAAGTCATGTCCAGCTTAACTCTGCATGTTCCCGTTGCAAATCCCACGAGTACATACATATTATAAGAGAAGGGGTTCACAATGACATACAAAATGGCATTATGGGGGACATGGCATTATTGGGGACATCAACGGGAGCGCGCTAAGTTAAGCTGCTGGTCATGACTTGCCACCTCAGCTGAATTGCAGGAGTTTTGTTGAGTTAAATCTGCTTAACTTAACTAAGGCTTTTTCAGTGAATTAAAGAGCTATTTGTATCGCCTATTTCTATGAACCAGCAAGGTATGTTAGTCCAATTCTGATGTTTCCACTGTGGTAATATAACTGGTCTATGCCAACTGTTACATACCTTGATACTTAATCATTCAGCTGAGCATCTATAATGCTCCTGAAGGTTTTGAATTGTCTCCTGAAAAACTCCTGAAACAAGCTAAAAAACGTTCACGAAACATTCCTCGAGAAACCACACTTGAGAAAAATACAAGACCACAACAGTAGAATCGCTCCACAACAGTTCTGAGCTATTCTTCACAAATGAACAAAGTGAAGAAAGAGATACTAGCAGGGTAATTCATTGAATTTCGCACAAAAGTGGCGCACGCAGCTGGCGCACAGTGTCCCCGTGCGATACACTGCGCCAGCCGCGTGCGAAAAAATCCATTTCATCGCACAGCGTATTCATGGATTTTAGCCTCCAAAACCAGCCGTGGCGCAGAGTGGCGCAGCGACCCTGCAGCAGCACCAGTTACGCCCCCAAGAACGCCCTCGCGCAAGGAAAAGCCATCAAAATCCCCAATTCATCGCAAATGTCTGCGCCAACCCTGGACCAGTTCACAGGGCTGCCAAACAGCAAACGCCAAGCGGGGAACGTGTATTTCTGGGGTTCGCGGGAAGTTTCACACACGATTGTCCTGGGTACGTGTATTTCAGGGGTGCGCGGGAAGTTTCACACGCGATTCCATCAGGGCACGTGTATTTCAGGGGTGCGTGGGAAGTTTCACACGCGAATACAGCAGGCTATGTGTAATTCAGGGGTGTGCGGGAAGTTCCACACGCGATTGTCCTGGGTATGTGTATTTCAGGGGTGCGCGTGAAGTTTCACACGTGATTCCATCAGGGCACGTGTATTTCAGGGGTGCGCGGGAAGTTTCACACGCGAATACAGCAGGGTACGTGTATTTCAGGGGTGCGTGGGAAGTTCCACACGCGATTGTCCTGGGTACGTGTATTTCAGGGGTGCGCGCGAAGTTTCACACGCGATTCCATCAGGGCACGTGTATTTTAGGGGTGCGCGGGAAGTTTCACACGCGAATACAGCAGGGTACGTGCATGTCAGGGGTGCGCAGGAAGTTCCACACGCGATTTCCTGGGTACGTGTATGTCAGGGGTGCGCGGGAAGTTTCACACGCGATTGTCCTGGGTACGTGTATTTCAAGGGGGCGCCTGAAGTTTCACACGCGATTCCATCAGGGCACGTGTATTTCAGGGGTGCGCGGGAAGTCTCACACGCAAATTCAGCAGGGTACGTGTATTTCAGGGGTGTGCGGCAAGTTCCACACGTGAATTGGCCGTGTGGGTCCTCCCAGGTGTTCCCTCTACACCCTCCACGGCCCCTGCAGGCAGCCACACCACAGGGGACTACCCTGCACCCCTGCTCATGTCCCGCAGGCAGCCCATCCACCATGGGCATGCCCCCCAGCCAAGCCACATGTCACCTTGCATTACTGATCAACAACACATGTCTCCCAGCACCCCCACCCCCCAGCACTGTGGGGCACCTGCCAGCAGGCCCCCACTCATGTCCAACTCAAGTCCCCCAGCACCCCCACCACCCAGCACTGTGGGGCACCTGCCAGCAGGCCCCCACTCATGTCCCCCTGCACCCCCACCCCCCAGCACTGTGGGGCACCTGCCAGCAGGCCCCCACTCATGTCCAACTCATATCCCCCTGCCCCCCCAGCACTGTGGGGCACCTGCCAGCAGGTCCCCACTCATGTCCAACTCATGTCCCCCAGCACCCCCACCCCCCAGCATCCAGGGGCACCCTCCACCAGGCCCCCACTCATGTCTCCCTGCACCCCCACCCCCCAGCACTTTGGGGCACCCTCCACCAGGCCCCCACTCATGTCCAACCCATGTCCCCCAGTACCCCCAGCACCCAGCACTGTGGGGCACCCTCCACCATGCTCCCACTCATGTCCCCCTGCACCCCCACCCCCCAGCCTCCAGAGGCACCCTCCACCAGGCCCCCACTCATGTCTCCCAGCACCCCCACCCCCCAGCACTGTGGGGCACCCTCCACCAGGCCCCCACTCATGTCTCCCAGCACCCCCACCCCCCAGCACTGTGGGGCACCCTCCACCAGGCCCCCACTCATGTCCAACTCATGTCCCCCTGCACCCCCACCCCCAGCACTGTGGGGCACCCTCCACCAGGCCCCAACTCATGTCCCCCTGCACCCCCACCCCCCTGCATCCAGGGGCACCCTCCACCAGGCCCCTACTCATGTCTCCCTGCACCCCCACCCCCCAGCACTATGGGGCACCTGCCAGCAGGCCCCCACTCATGTCCCCCTGCAGCCCCACCCCCCAGCACTGTGGGGCACCCTCCACCAGGCACCCACTCATGTCCCCCTGCAGGCCCACCCCCCAGCATCCAGGGGCACCCTCCACTAGGCCCCCACTCATGTCTCCCAGCACCCCCACCCCCCAGCACTGTGGGGCACCCTCCACCAGGCCCCCACTCATGTTCCCCTGCACCCCCACCCCCCTGCATCCAGGGGCACCCTCCACCAGGCCCCTACTCATGTCTCCCTGCACCCCCACCCCCCAGCACTGTGGGGCACCTGCCAGCAGGCCCCCACTCATGTCCCCCTGCAGCCCCACCCCCCAGCACTGTGGGGCACCCTCCACTAGGCCCCCACTCATGTCTCCCAGCACCCCCAGCACTGTGGGGCACCCTCCACCAGGCCCCCACTCATGTCCAACTCATGTCCCCCTGCACCCCCACCCCCAGCACTGTGGGGCCTGCTCATGCTGTTGTATGTGTTAGGATGGTGCTGGCAGTTGCGATATGGCTGTGGTATGGCTCATGTGTGCAAGTTGAAATGACATGTGTGTTGGCGATTGTGATGCCATGTCTGAGGTTTGCCAATGCCGCTCATGTACAACTGTCATGTGTGTATGTGTCCATTGAACAGTGCCCTGATGCCTGTGTTTTATTTCTCCCTGTCTGCAGCGTCAAATGATGAAGAGGGCGGAGAAGGTGCTGTGGAGCACAGCGGCGGGGATCGCACCGCCAGCCGGATACGCAAGGCCCGGCTCCCCTCCCAGGTTGTGATCTCGTCGGGGAGATATTAACCCCGGCTGCTGCCAGGATTTCCAGTTTGATGTGTGGGCGGGGCGGAGAGCCAGGATACCAGTGGGTGGCGTGTTGGGCCTGCGCCGCAATCCAGTATGATGTCAGGTCAGGGGCAGTGAATCCTCCCTTTTTATATGGACGCGCCATATCTGACCATTCCTTGCGCACCGCCCCAGAGTGCCATAGGAACTGCGTACATGATTGGTGTAACCTTGTAAAGTATTTCCCCCCGGCCCAGATGGGGATGTTACTAAAGGTGTAAATCAACTTGGGGAGCAAGACCATCTTGATGAGGGAAAGCCTCCCGGCGAGTGAGAGTGGAAGAGAGCGCCACCGAGCCATTTTCGATTCAGCAAGTAGTGCTGCGGCCAGGTAGTTGTCAGCCAGCAGGGTGGTCTTGGCCAGGGACACCTGAACTCCCAAGTATCGGATTCCACCAGGGGACCAGCGAAGTGGGTATTCGGTGTCGGGCCGTGGAGTAGAATTAGTAAGTGGAAAGACCTCAGATTTGGAGTAGTTAATTGTGAAGCCCGAGAAGGTGCCTATGCGTGTGATATCACCTAACACGGGATCAAGATGGGTGGCAGGGTCCCTAATATATAATAATACGTCATTTGCGTAAAGGGATATCATCTCGGGGGTGTCTTTCAATCGGATGCCCCTATGCGAGTGGCATGCTCTAATGTAATCCGCCATTGGCTCTATTGCCAGTGCAAAGAGGATTGGAGAGAATGGGCAACCCTGACGGGTGCCTCTGAAGAGTGTGAATAGGTTGGATGTCAATGAATTAACCCGGACTCTAGCTACTGGGGAGGTGTATAGTAATTTAATATATCCAATCATATTGGGGCCAATGCCCATGGTCTCCAACACAAGCCGCATATAATTCCATGATACCATATCAAACGCTTTTTGAGCGTCAAGTGTGATCGCTATAGCATTCGAGCCCTGGTCTATATGAGCCATCACATTGAACAGACGCCTAATGTTGTGGGACGTGGATCTGCCTGGGACAAACCCTGCCTGGTCTTCATGGACCAGGTATGTCATAATTGGGAGGAAACGATTCGCTATCACCTTGGCGAAGATCTTGGTGTCCAAATTCATAAGAGGGAGGGGCCTGTACGACCCGCATTCCTCGCCTGGTTTATTGGGCTTTAGCAACACCGTTATGGCAGCTTCGCACAAGGAGGGAGGGAGGGAGGACAGACACCTGAAGTGCCTCCTCCCAGACCTCCAATAGTTTAGGAGCTAGCATAGCTATATGTTCCTGATAGAATTAGGCTGTGAGCCCGTCGGGGCCCGGAGCCTTACCTTTGGTAAGATCTGATATGGCCCTAACTATCTCATCCAATAGGATTGGGGACTCCAGCTGGTCCCTGGTTGAAGAGGAGATGCACGTTGTGGGTATTTGATCGAGGAGATCCCTCATATGCCGTTCACTATGTTCGGGGGGTAGGGAGTATAGGTTCATTTAGAATTCGGTGAAGATGTTCAAAATTTGCTGGTCAGACCATTGTGGGACACCCTGGCCATCCTTGACTGAGCAATACTTTTAACACAGGGACATAGCCTACCCCACCTGTCTGGCACTTGCCGGTAGTGAAATGCCGCACAAATAGATTGATCATAACATTTGATCTATGCTTGAATTGGAGAGCACCAACATTTGTATTCACACATTTAACACATTTTATTGTCTAGTAAATCGTTAAAAAAAGCCTATTTAGGCTGTTGTACATATAAGGTGTGCCAGTGTTTTCCCGGGTCTATCACCCTCCCCATATCTCTGCGCAGCTTGTGGGCGGCTGAAATATTGGATTTCCCTGGTGGCGTGTGTGTTCAATTTTTGGAGTTCTTCGCTAATGAGGGCGAGTTTGGCAGGGTTGGCCGCAGTGGGGCAGTCCCGTTCCAACTCGTGCAATCTGGATTCAGAGCGGTTGAGGTCAGCCCTTATTGTTTTCAGCACTCCCGCTTCCCTGGATATGGACATCCCCCTGATATATGCTTTGAAGGCGTCCCATCGGATACCGGCAGAGGTACCCTGAAGGGTGTTGCACTCAAAAAAGTACTCGCTATCCGCCAATATATCAGCTTTAAACACAATATCTGTGAGGGCAGCGGACTTGAAGCGCCATGTGCTAAAAGTTGGGACGGGAGTTCCCAGTTCGACAGATAGAGTAACTGGGGCATGGTCAGATAGACAGAGGAGTAATAGGTATGTTCACGTTGTTGAGGATGCAGTGTCCTCCAGGCGTCCCGTATGTGAAGTGTTTCACAGTGTTTGTGTAATCTACGTGCCACACCTGAAAGGGGCCTGGGAGCGGTCCCCGTCCTGTCTAGACTGACGTCTAGTATCAAGTTCATGTCACCTCCCCAGATGATTTGGACCCCCACATACCCCAGTAGTATAGAAGTTACGGAGTCAACAAAATCAGGGGTATCTATGTTGGGAATGTACGTATTTACAAGAAGGTACTCTGTTTACTATTGTGCAATGTAGTACGACATATCTACCTTCCGGATCTATGTAACTCTTGTGTAATATGAATTTAATGGATTTGTGGATAAGTGTTAGCACACCTCTGGTCTGAGTGGAATAGGTAGTGAAGTATCTGTTAGGTCCCCATGAAGGTGCCATGCTCGTTGCTAGGTGACCTTTGCAGTGTTTCTTGCAACAGCAGTATCTTACAACCGCGTCTACGGGCATAAGCCATAAACTTGCGAGCCTTGGTGTAATTACTCAACCCCTGTACATTCCAGGACATTATGATGGTGGGCATTTCAATTGTCTAGGGTACATCCCAAATGGCAAGATATGGTGTATGTCTACGGTTTGTCTACTAGCCCTTAATATGCTTCAACATAGCGCAGTATGCTGGTCCGCCTCTGCCATTTCCCATGTAACTTCCCCAAACAAGACCTACCCCCACCGTCGCCACCCAACCATAGCCGGCAGCTCCCTTACCCTCCCTCTTCCCATTGTTCCCAACAATTACCCAAATATGGGTGTGAATGGGCCAATCCCAACATGGACCGACCCCATTCCCAGCAACCGATGAGCGGTAGTTAATACCACAAAGATGCGTGAGTTTGGCTGTGTAGACTGTTCGGGCATTGGCCTCAATGTTGACGGATTCCATTTGCCAGGTCATCAATGAGATCGAGAGCAGTTATGGTACGGTTCAGTCATTGTCCATCTCTACGTGATCCACTGCAGGGTTATTGAGCGGTATCTGTGCTTCAATGAACTTCACAGCCTCATCAGGAACCGTGAAGAAGTAAAGTTTCCCCCTGAAGGTGAACTTCAACTGCGCCGGGAATAGTATTGCATATGAGATGTTTCGCTCCCGCAGCATCTTCTTGACCCCAAGGAACTGGCGCCGCTCCTGCTGTACCCCCACTGAGAAGTCGGGGAAGATCCTGATTATTTAGGAGCCGAGGCGCAGCTCCCCTTTCTCACGTGATAGACGGAGGATGTGGTCCCTGTCCCTATAGCTAAGTATCTTTGCGATGAAAGGCCTGGGAAAATCTCTGGGTGCAGGCCGCGGTGATAAGGCACAGTGAGCCCGCTCCACCGTAAAAAAGGGAGAAAGCGCAGGGTTGTCAAGCCGTTCCTTTAGCAGATCTTCAACCGCCAGTTCCATACGGCCCTTCAGAGCATTTTCAGGCACGCCGATTATGCGTATGTTGTTCTTGCGCGATCTTGATTCTAGGTCATCGCATTTGGCTTTAACAAGTTTCATATCCCGGCTTAGAGAACCAATGGTGTCTTGAAGGGTGTGTATATTATCGTTGTTGGCACCAATGCGTGTTTCGGCCTCTGTAATTCTAGTGCCTGCATGATCCAACTGAGATTTGAGTGATGCGACGTTGGCGTTGATGTCGTCTAGTTTCTCATGGAAGGAGGCAAAATTCTTGGTCATGGCCGCCATAATCGTTGCTAGGTCAGGTGCCGGGGCAGGAAGAGGGGAGGCGAGTTCTTCCGGACCAGAAGAGGTGTGGCCCTGTTCCGGTCTAGGTGTCGCCTTAGTGAACTTATCCATCGCCCCCGCTTTGCCGGCGCCCCGGGATCTGTTAGACATGTCATTGCAGAGGGAGTATGAAAGTAGCAAGCGTTGACGTCCGGATGTTGTGGTGATAGGCCAGTCTAGTGAGGTCCCAAATATATCTCGGAGCGGCAGCCAAGGCAGAGTATATGTCCCAGTGTAAATCCAGGTGCACCGTGGCAAGCAACCGGGATCGGCACGAAGTATGTTCCTCCCAGCAGAAGGGTAGATGGCCCAGTATTGTGGTGAAGGCAGGGCCGTGGCTCAATTTTTAAGCTGTGATGGCGCAGACAACAGTGGCCAGGCAAAATATGTGGGTATCCATGTTCCTACTGCCTGCTTTCGGATATTGTTCGTGGCTGGGAATGTATTGCCTGTAAACATAAACATGGTCTGCTATCCTCCAGGGAGTGAGTTATGGCCAGATCTGCCAATGCAGAGGACGTTGGTAATTCCGAGTTCCTGGTCACAACTTGTAGGACCAGACCACGGGTGACACCTGGGGCAGGCGGCCGTGGCGGAGAGGCCCCCTCCTTGATTATTGTGGGTGGCGAGGTGTCCGAGACCCGACGGCGGGGCCAAGCGGAGTGTCGCTAGGACCACCAAGGGGGGGCCCAGGGGGCACAGGAGGGGAGAGAGCAAGCCTAGGACCGGCCCCCCAGCACCACCCCCCAGCTGTACATGTACCTTATGCAGAGATCCGCAGGTGGCCGTAGAGCGGCCCGGCACCGGAGCCGCGGCTCAGTCGTGGTGGTGGTTACTGCCGGCGCGGCTGTCGTGTGTCCAGGGCCACCAAGGTCCTCAATGCTGTGTTGCAGCCAGTCAGCCACAATCCCAGACCCAGCGGGTGGATTAGCCTATATGGAGGGGGGATAGAAGGAGAGGGGGAGCGATCCAGCAGCAGTCCTCCCGGAATCCGGATGTTCCTGCCAGCCGGTACCAGGACTCCCCCAATGCCGAACTCCCTGCCGCGGGGGCCAGAACGGCCCGGCCCGTGGGTAGTTGGATCCCGGGATCGGGCTCAGCAGCTGGCCCCCGCCGTGGTCGCCACCCGCCGCAGCAAGGCCAATAGCCTCCAGGTCCCCCCGCGGCTGCCCCGGCACGCCAGGCACCCCCAGGTCAGAGGGGGAGGGTGCAAAGCCACGCCGGGGTCGCCGGAAGAGCGGGGGGAGCAGACCGACCCGCCCCTCGCAGCAGAGTCTGTAGGGGCCGGGATGTTCCAGGCCTCAGGCTTAGTCCAGCGCCGTCCCCACGACCATAAGGGGCACAGGCGGGCGGCCACACAGGTCCTCCGGAGTCCGGGGCGGGGGCAAAAGGGGCCGCAAGTGCAGTCGATGGTAAGCGGCATCCCCGGGCAGCAGCGCGGCAGGGGTATGCCTATAGAGGCAGCCAGACCGCCGGAGTGGCCGCCGGATCCGCAAGGCCGCACAACCCCGGCAGTCAGCAACTCGGCCACACACCGTTCAGGGATGCCGATAACCGTAGTGTGGTTTCTCAGGGCCGATTCTCGCCCAGATTTAATGTGGGCACTCAGCAGGATATCAGCTCTCTGATGTGAAAGTGATGGGCAGGGAATTGCAGTACAGTCGCCGATAGATCCGGATGAATGTTGGCAAGCTGCGAAGCTCAAGAGCTAGGCAGCCATTGTTTCGGCTGCTCAACAGCGCCCCCGGAGTGCCTTTTCTTTTTGAAAATATTTTAAAAACCAGAGGCGATTGTGGGACCTCACACATTTCCTCAGGCATATCGTGGAAAGTACCCATATCATGAAGAGTACCCAACTCAAAACCCTGAATACCCTTGTTTTGATTATCACCAGACAAAAGGTTTTGACCCTCCTCGTTTAAGCACAAGGAGAATTGTGTGTCTTGATTCTTTACCACTGATGAGGAGGTGCCCATTCTGGAGGTTACCAATTTTACATTACTACTAGTATCACCCTGGGCCATTATTTCTCTTCGGAGGAGGGTCGATTCGATAGAGGCTACTTTAGTTGTTAATGTGGTTAATATAGCAAGTTGGTCTCCAACCTTGTTATCCAATGTTTCGAATAATTTGGCTAGGGCCATTAAGGTAGTATTCATGGCGGACAGGGTGAGCTCCATCATAGGAGTTGGTCCCTGAGTCAACCCAAGGGATATTCGTGGAGTAGGGTTAACAAAGGAAACCGAGGAAGAGGATGATGTGTTCAAAGAATCCGGTTATAAAATGGGGGAATGTGATAAATTAAGAGGTTGAGGGGATAACAATGGTGAAGGTTGAGTATCTAACACAAGTACCCCCTTCGTAATTTTGTTTTATTTGTTACCTCTGAATTGTGAGGAAGACCCAGTTCATTAAGTGAGGGCAGAGAGTTTACATTTTTAACAGGAGTCGGGGGAATAATCACATTTAACCCCAAGTTGTCGCCAACAGGTGAACACAGTACATGGACCTGCGCGGTTGTGGCGCGCCCGGCTTGGGTGTCTACTGGTGGAATAATCTGGGGGCTGACAAGGTATGCCCTTGCGGCTGATAGCGAGAATTCAACTGGTGTCCCAGCACAGGGCTCTGCTCCCGGATCCATGTGCGGGAGCTCCGCTACCAAGGCTGAGTCTGATATCGCAGAGAAATCTATGAGTAACTCTGAAGTTGTGGAAATAGCCTCCGCAGAATGAGGGGCACCAGTACCAGTCTCCAGTATATGCTGACATGCCTCTGCCCCCGTGTCTTCAATTTCACCCAGTTGCGTCTAATATCAGATGTTAGCAATTTTGATCTATTAGATTGCACAGGGCGGGGGCTCTGGAGGTTAGCCCGGTCATTTACACCTATATTAGAGATTTTACTTGAAATTTCCGTCACTTGTAACAGACGAGCCTTCTTTGGCATGGTGGACTTTCGTGTATAAGCACACGACATTTGCAACTATTAAAAACAGTCTGTATATAACAAGTCCACATTGAAAAAGTATTATTATCAATTTAAAAATTAGACAAATCATTTGAGAAAGACACTAATAGGAAGCACGCCACTATTAACAGCTCAAGTGCATGAGTGTAGTCGTTGCTGCACGTTTAAAGCATCCGTTTGTAAAGTTTTGGCACCAAAGGGGCGTGGTCGGCGTTGGACCACACAGAAATCGACAGAGAATAAACAATCGACAAGCAAGTAATAGAGCTTTTCAGACCTCAGCAAAGGTGGAAAAAGGGTGTGTGTAGTTGTACTTGTTAGAACGTTCCTGGAAACGCGGTATGTGCAGTGAATTCAGTGTTTGCCCAATATGCGCGCACAGCTCAAAGGGAAGAGAAGCGTCTCCACCCGCAGTCGCCATGGACCTTTCAAAGGAACTCAAACTAGAGCACACGGGAACACGCGTTCGGCTCAAAGGATTGGAAGTCCCAATCCCGCGGTCACTGAACGCTGCAGTTTGCAACTCCCCCTTTCCTTCTCCCGTCACCTGATTGAGCAAGTCGGGTCCGGTGACAATCACTGGCAGTCCTCGGAGATGAAAAGGTGATGGGTCTGGGGGTCAGGGCAAGATGTCAAAGAAGGGTCACTGGAGTCTATGAAGCCCCAAGAACCCCAAACCCCCCAACACTGAACACACAGCTGACACTCCATAGATTCTCCGCTACAGAAGGAGTGTTTGTAGTAATCTCCAAGGATAGGTCCACCTCCAAGTAGTGGAAGGTGAAAACAGGCTTGGGACCAGGTTAGCACTGCCGAACACTCAGCTGACACTCCCTTGGCTTTCTTTCCCCTGTCAAAAGAAGGTGTTGTTCCAGACTGTCGCATTAGCGATATGTGGTCTTTTCAGTACCATTCTTTTGTCAGAAATGACACACTCCATCAAAGTAAAATCTTTGTTAGCTAAGGTTTGAATGCATTATGACAAGACAAAGGGCCTCATTACAAGTCAGCCGGTCCGGAAACAACGGTGGCGGTAAATCCGCCGCCACCGTTGTTTCCGGACCGGCTGTTTCCGAGTCCTGCAGGCGGGAGGTGTCACTCCCACCAGGTCTGACCAGGCAGAAGTAACACCACCCGCCTGCAGGCGGACATGGAAACACTGGCTCTGTCATAGACGGAACCGGTGTTTCCATGGTCCCGATCCCCATTGATGCCTATGGGACTCCATGGGAATGGAGCTTTACAGAATTCCGCCGCCAGAATTACTGGGTCACCGGGGTTGTAATGCCCTGGTGATTCTGGCAATCATGGAGGCGGAATGGAATTACCGGTCTGGCGGCAGGGCTACCGCTGGACTCGTAATGAGGCCCAATGTTTTCTTTCTTTGTACAGTATTTCTTGTGCGTACATACTTTTGTTTAATATCAATGCATGATTTGCCTGTAGGTAACATTTAACGTTTTCATTATCTTTGTACTATGTGTTATAGTGCGGCGACCGCCGCATATAGTTAAGTTGAATATCAAGTTCCATAGGAAATACAAACTTTCGGCCTAGTTCCCATTCAATATGCCATAGAGGAAAACGTCACATTTTTGCTCCAGCACACAGCAGAAAACTCTGGATGCAATTGGACCAGGTACGAAGCAACATGGCCATGAAGCGTTGACTCAATTTCTGGCAGGGATCTGGGGTTATTGCCTCCAGTAGTTTTTAAAATATTTGATATGATATATTTTATTTATATTGCGCCCATACACAAGTGTTTCAGGGTGCGACGAGGCAAGGGAGGGGTACAAGGGAGGAATAAAACAACGATCTTACTAGGCCCAGTGACATTGAGAACGTGCAAGTGCCCCCTTCTCCCGAAATTATAGTGAAATCTCCCATGGTGCTTTGCAGCAGAAAGGCTTTTCAGAAATGAAAAAGCTGCCATTTTATTTTGGTTTGACGCAAGAGATATTCACAAATATTCGGGGTAATATCCGGGATTATACAAAAACGAAAAATAAAAAAATGCCTTTTGGAGGAGGAAAAAAAATGAAATGTCATCAGGCTAAAGTTGGGGAGGGGGAAAGAGGACACCATGTGAAATTGGGAAGTTGTGGGGGGCGTATGTAAGTTCAGAGCTCAACTCTCTTCACATATTCAGGGTTATTTTGCATATTCTGTTTTTTTCACATTCAAAGTTATTTCTTTCATATTCGCGGTTATGGCACAAAACTGAATTGGGACTAAAAAATGCGTCACACGTTTGGTGACAGAATATTTTCTAAATATTCTGGATTATTTGTAGTCCATTGTTCAAATAACCACGGTTATGGGGAAGAAGTTTTGGAAAAAAGAGTTAAAAAATGAGATTAATACAAAAAAAGTGGAATTGTAAAGCTTTAGTGAGATGTGGGGTAACCTAATGGGGCAACATGTCAAGGGGTAAATAGGGGTGACCCGGTAGTGTTTTAAAATCTTCTGCAGTGCCCACTGTCCAGGGCCAAAGGCCCAGGCTAGTGTGCCTGAAAGACATGTATAGTGGCCACAGCCTCACCTAGTGGGCCCAAAAGAAATATATTGGGGGAACATGTACAGTGGACATGGCCTAAGGCCATGGCAAGTTTCGCATAAAAAAACTATGGTATAACAAAGCCCTTGAAATTCACTGTAAAACCTTACTTTAGGTGCAGTTAAGTTGAGCAGATTTAACGCAACAAAACTCTTGGAATTCAGCAGATGTGGGAAGTCATGTCCAGCTTAACTCTGCATGTTCCCGTTGCAAATCCCACGAGTACATACATATTATAAGAGAAGGGGTTCACAATGACATACAAAATGGCATTATGGGGGACATGGCATTATTGGGGACATCAACGGGAGCGCGCTAAATTAAGCTGCTGGTCATGACTTGCCACCTCAGCTGAATTGCAGGAGTATTGTTGAGTTAAATCTGCTTAACTTAACTAAGGCTTTTTCAGTGAACTAAAGAGCTATTTGTATCGCCTATTTCTATGAACCAGCAAGGTATGTTAGTCCAATTCTGATGTTTCCACTGTGGTAATATAACTGGTCTATGCCAACTTTTACATACCTTGATACTTAATCATTCAGCTGAGCATCTATAATGCTCCTGAAGGTTTTGAATTGTCTCCTGAAAAACTCCTGAAACAAGCTAAAAAACGTTCACGAAACATTCCTCGAGAAACCACACTTGAACAAAATACAAGACCACAACAGTAGAATCGCTCCACAACAGTTCTGAGCTATTCTTCACAAATGAACAAAGTGAAGAAAGAGATACTAGCAGGGTAATTCATAGAATTTCGCACAAAAGTGGCGCACGCGGCTGGTGCACAGTGTCCCCGTGCGATACACAGCGCCAGCCGCGTGCGAAAAAATCCATTTCATCGCACAGCGTATTCATGGATTTTAGCCTCCAAAACCAGCCGTGGCGCAGAGTGGCGCAGCGACCCTGCAGCAGCGCCAGTTACGCCCCCAAGAACGCCCTCGCGCAAGGAAAAGCCATCAAAATCCCCAATTCATCGCAAATGTCTGCGCCAACCCTGGACCAGTTCACAGGGCTGCCAAACAGCAAATGCCAAGCGGGGAACGTGTATTTCTGGGGTTCGCGGGAAGTTTCACACACGATTGTCCTGGGTCGGTGTATTTCAGGGGTGCGCGGGAAGTTTCACACGCGATTCCATCAGGGCACGTGTATTTCAGGGGTGCGTGGGAAGTTTCACACGCAAATACAGCAGGGTACGTGTATTTCAGGGGTGCGCGGGAAGTTCCACACGCGATTGTCCTGGGTACGTGTATTTCAGGGGTGCGCGTGAAGTTTCACACGCGATTCCATCAGGGCACGTGTATTGCGGGGGTGCGCGGGAAGTTTCACACGCGAATACAGCAGTGTACGTGTATTTCGGGGGTGCGCAGGAAGTTCCACACGCGATTTCCTGGGTACGTGTATGTCAGGGGTGCGCGGGAAGTTTCACACGCGATTGTCCTGGGTACGTGTATTTCAGGGGTGCGCCTGAAGTTTCACACGCAAATTCAGCAGGGTACGTGTATTTCAGGGGTGCGCGGGAAGTCTCACACGCAAATTCAGCAGGGTACGTGTATTTCAGGGGTGTGCAGCAAGTTCCACACGTGAATTGGCCGTGTGGGTCCTCCCAGGTGTTCCCTCTACACCCTCCACGGCCCCTGCAGGCAGCCACACCACAGGGGACTACCCTGCACCCCTGCTCATGTCCCGCAGGCAGCCCATCCACCATGAGCATGCCCCCCAGCCAAGCCACATGTCACCTTGCACTACTGATCAACAACACATGTCTCCCAGCACCCCCACCCCCCAGCACTGTGGGGCACCTGCCAGCAGGCCCCCACTCATGTCCCCCTGCACCCCCACCCCCCAGCACTGTGGGGCACCTGCCAGCAGGCCCCCACTCATGTCCAACTCATATCCCCCTGCCCCCCAGCACTGTGGGGCACCTGCCAGCAGGCCCCCACTCATGTCCAACTCATGTCCCCCAGCACCCCCACCCCCCAGCATCCAGGGGCACCCTCCACCAGGCCCCCACTCATGTCCCCCTGCACCCCCACCCCCCTGCATCCAGGGGCACCCTCCACCAGGCCCCCACTCATGTCTCCCTGCACCCCCACCCCCCAGCACTGTGGGGCACCCTCCACCAGGCCCCCACTCATGTCCAACTCATGTCCCCCAGCACCCCCAGCACCCAGCACTGTGGGGCACCCTCCACCAGGCCCCCACTCATGTCCCCCTGCACCCCCACCCCCCTGCATCCAGGGGCACCCTCCACCAGGCCCCTACTCATGTCTCCCTGCACCCCCACCCCCAGCACTGTGGGGCACCTGCCAGCAGGCCCCCACTCATGTCCCCCTGCAGCCCCACCCCCCAGCACTGTGGGGCACCCTCCACCAGGCACCCACTCATGTCCCCCTGCAGCCCCACCCCCCAGCATCCAGGGGCACCCTCCACTAGGCCCCCACTCATGTCTCCCAGCACTCCCACCCCCCAGCACTGTGGGGCACCCTCCACCAGGCCCCCACTCATGTCCCCCTGCACCCCCACCCCCCTGCATCCAGGGGCACCCTCCACCAGGCCCCTACTCATGTCTCCCTGCACCCCCACCCCCCAGCACTGTGGGGCACCTGCCAGCAGGCCCCCACTCATGTTCCCCTGCAGCCCCACCCCCCAGCACTGTGGGGCACCCTCCACCAGGCACCCACTCATGTCCCCCTGCAGCCCCACCCCCCAGCATCCAGGGGCACCCTCCACTAGGCCCCCACTCATGTCTTCCAGCACCCCCACCCCCCAGCACTGTGGGGCACCCTCCACCAGGCCCCCACTCATGTCCAACTCATGTCCCCCTGCACCCCCACCCCCAGCACTGTGGGGCACCCTCCACCAGGCCCCCACTCATGTCCCCCTGCACCCCCACTCCCCAGCATCCAGGGGCACCCTCCACCAGGCCCCCACTCATGTCCAACTCATGTTCCCCTGCACCCCCACCCTCCAGCACTGTGGGGCCCCCTCCACCAGGCCCCCTCATGTCTCCCAGCACCCCCACCCCCAGCACTGTGGGGCACCCTCCACCAGGCCCCCACTCATGTCTCCCAGCACCCCCACCCCCTAGCACTGTGGGGCACCCTCCACCAGGCCCCCACACATGTCCCCCAGCCAACATGTCATCACAATCTAGATCCCTGGCCCTTATGGTCAGCCTCCAAATGCAAAACACCCACCCGAGTATTGCATCCACCCACTTAGAAATGGCAATAACATGATAGAACCCCAATTGCAAGTTTGGAAATGAACACATGTCCCTCACATACACACAATGGGTGTCAGTGAATGTCAAAACCCATATCATGATATGCATGAAACCAATGAGATGATACTACACATTGAAGTTTTAAGAAAAATATGTATTAAAAGCAACATAAATCGAATAAAAAATAAACAAACAAAAATGGGAATAGTTTTTAAAAAAAACAGCATGTCCGTGAAATAATGCAAAACCACAAATCATAATCCAAAGGATAGGTGTCCAAAGTCACAGTCCACAAAAGTAAATCCAATGGAAAATTAAAATCGAAAACCATTGCTCCATGGGTAAATCATAAACAAAAATGAAAATCCAACAGTCAACTATATACAGATAAACAATCCAGGGTCCATGATCCCAACAGAAGAAATGAAACCTATCTAATAATACTACCTAATAAAAAAAAACTATATACAAAAATGTGGCCCATTGTCCAAAAGGTCCAAAAAAAATGCAAAACCAAAGGAAACCTAACACTAACTACAGAACTATTTACAAGGGCAGCGGGCTAGTCCGACGGCTCACTTCGGGATGTTCCGGGCCAGGGCATCATCGAATTCCTGCTCATTGTCCCGGAGGCGGTCCTCCTCCATGGCCCCGAGGGTCCGCAGGGCCGTCGACATGTTCACCTCCAACTCCCTGCGGATTGCCTCGAGGCACTTGGCCCGCCTCTGGGCCCTCCGCATGGAGTTCTCCACCCTGACCATCGTGAGCCCTGCCTCTTCTGCCCACTGCCGCTCCGCATCTATGGCGTGGCCCAACCGCTGCTACACGGAAGACACTTCCCGTCCTGGGTCCTCCTGCCCTCCGGCCGATGCCTGCCCCTCCGATGTCGAAGGCCCTGAGCCATCATGGCTCCCACCACGTTGCTGCTGCTGCTGTACCTCTGCCCGTGCACTGCCTCCTGCTGCCTGCACATCCTCCGCCGGCTGGGGTGCAGTCGTTGATGTGGCCACGCCTGCTGGACGTCCGACTGCCGACTGTGGCAGGGATGCCTCCTCCACCAGCCTGGCCGCACCGTCAGAGGCAGCTCCACAGGGCACCCAGGTGACTAATGGGTGGGAAGATGGCACGGAGGACGACTGGCGCATAGGGGGTTCAGTTGAGGAGGGGGTCTGAGCAAGCCCCATCAAACGGAGGAATCCGGCCTGGGTGACCTGTCCCAGTAGGCCGACGCGGTCAACGAGCCATTCGAGATGACGTGCAGTCTCCTCATGAAAAGACTGCAGTTCACCTCGCATGGCCCGTTAAGCAGCGCCACACCAGTCAGGACAGGCTCAACCCGGACCCGGATAGCCACGTCCGCAGACAGAGGAAGGCCAGTTGTTGTGAGCTCATCCCCTGCCTGAAAACGGGTCTGGACGTAGGCATCCCTGCTGGTGCAAGATAATGCAGTGACAGGATCAGGGACAGGATTGCACACAGGCACCTCCGCGGCGGCCTGTGCTGCCTCCTGTCCCTGGTCCTGCACTGCACCACTAGCACCAGTGGAATCCCCACCTCCAGACCCCGTCTCTGTTGCTTGCACGGCCTCCTCCTCCACCAAACCCCCCACCAATCTGGATGACTCCGTGCCATCTTCCCCCGTTGGGCCCTGTGGGGTCCCAGCTGCCCCTTCTGCTGCCGAGGAGTTTGCGTCCTGGGACGCGGCACCGGACTCCTCACTCCCCGACGAGATCACAACCTGGGAGGGGAGCCGGGCCTTGCGTCTCCGGCTGGCGGTGCGATCCCCGCCGCTGTGCTCCACAGCACCTTCTCCGCCCTCTTCATCATTTGACGCTGCAGACAGGGAGAAATAAAACACGGGCATCAGGGCACTGTTCAATGGACACATACACACATGACAGTTATACATGAGTGGCATTGGCAAACCTCAGACATGGCATCACAATCGCCAACACACATGTCATTTCAACTTGCACACATGAGCCATACCACAGCCATATCGCAACTGCCAGCACCATCCATACACATACAACAGCATGAGCAGGCAAAGGTGAGCCAGACATCACATGCAACACAGGGAGTGCACTACACATGCACACACACCACCACACTTGCATGCATGTGCACACCTCTGCCAACTGTCGCAGTGTTCAGATGGGCATCCATGTCACATCTGCCAATCAGGCTTCCACATCCCCCTGTCACATGCATCCATGTTGCATCACTGTTGCACCCTTGTCATATACACACACATGCACATGTACACAGTGCTGATACATGCAGCTGAAAACAACATACATGCGTGACATCACGAACATGCCTACTTACATACACATTCATCCAAACATGTGTGCCCACACAACTGCATTTGGCATGCAAGCCTACACACACAAGCACCATCCATGTCTCACACATGACAGCCCTCGCATGTGTTAGCCTCACGGCCCTGTACACCCCCGCCCATACTCGGCCCCATACAAACAGATGTGCAACCTGCACACTACTGGCACATCACCACACGCACAGCTTACAATCATGATGCGCGTACACTTACCGCTCGACTCCAGACGGGTCTGCCTCTCAAGGACCTGGACGTGGAGCGCTGGGGATATGCGTTCCAGGACCCTCATCCGATCTTCCGACAAGTGGCCCCGGCGCCCCTTAGCATCGCTGCCTTCAAGAGGCGCCGGGCCTTGTTGAGGGTCCTGGACCTGAAGTCCTCCCAGCGCTTCTTGACATGTTGGAAGTCGCGGACTGCCACCCCCTCCGCGTTGAGGGCAGTCACGATGTCCGTCCAGATCCGAGTCCCTCCTTCCTTGTCAGCGCGGGAACTTCCGAAGAGGGCATCATACTGCCCCAGGACTTGCTCCACCAGGACACCAACTTCGATGGCAGTGAAGCTGGTGCCCCTCTGCCTCTCTGGCCGGGGGTTGTCAGTGGTGCCAGATGTTGCAGTGCCCGACATGACAACCCCAGAGGCAGGAGTGGGTGGGCAACTGAGTCCTGGGGCTGGGCTGTGGAGCGATGGAATCCGAGTCGGGAGTCTTCGGTTCCTGCAGGGGTGGTCACAGCAACAGCACCCCTGGCTGATGTGCAGGCAGCAAATGGCAGGGCACGTGGGCAGCAGGCAGTCAGGCAGCAGCAGATGGCAGGTGGGAGCGTGCTCAGGGCTCTGGGGGGCAGTAACATCATGCGCAGGGACATCATGGTCATGCATGTGAGGCCAGTAATGTGTGTATCACGTGGTTGGTGCATGTGTTTAAATGCAACATGGGGAGCCCTATGCCGAAAGGACACATGAGAGCATGCCAGTCTGTGTTCCTGGACATGGGTGGGGGTGAGGGATGGGTGCTGATGCCATGTACATGTATGGTGTCCATGTCTGTGTGTCTGACCTGCGTGTCTGTGACTTGTGAATGCCATGGATGCATGACACATGTCTGTGACAATGTTCAGATTCAATGATGCAGCCGAGTTACCCTTGTATCCACTGTGTCTGGGGTGTACGAGGCCAGATGGATGAAACTACGGTGAAGTGTGTGCATGTGATAGGCATGACCCATGATGCATGTGAATTCCAAAACAACATTGTATGTTTCAAGAGTCCCTTGGACATGTATGCTAATGTCCATAGCATGTGCCATGCCTGTTACTGCATGTGTCTTGCCTGCACTGACCCATGTGTTGTGGAGGGACATGATGGAAGTGATCTTTGACAGTGCCACTCATCTGCTATTGCTTCCTGTCTAGGGGACCATTGTACAGTACCCTGATGCTTGTGTTCTATGTCTCCTTCTACACAGCGGCAAGTGAAGAAGAGGGCGGAGACGGCGCTGTGGAGCAAATCGGCTGGGATGCCCCCACGGCTGCAGCGGAAGGGGTGGGTGAGCCCCCCCACAGGGGCTTGCAACGGCGGAAGACGGTGTGGAGCCATCCAGGTTGGTGGTTTCCACAGAGGAGGAGGAGGCCGCTACTGAGCCGCACATGGGGCCTGGTGGGGGCATCCCTGCTGGTGCAAGTGGTGCAGTCCAGGGGCAGGGGCAGGAGGCAGCACAGGTCGCCATGGAGGGGCCTGTGCATGTCACTGTCCCTGACACTGTGACTGCAACACCATGCACCAGCAGGGATGCCCCATCCCAGGCCCGTCCGCAGGTAGGGGGGATGTCCATGTCATCTGACTCCCCTCCACCTGTGGATGAGGGGACCCCTGGCCGTATGGAGAAGGTCCTGATTGGTGTCGCGTTGCATACGGGTGTCATTCGTGATGACGTGCATGCTTCACGGGTGGAGCACGCACGTCATCACGAAGAGCACCGTGCCAACGTGGCCCAGTTGGGAGTGGCCATGGTCAGGGGTTTCGTACATGTGTCGGCCACTCTGGCAGCCCTCTCCTCCTCTGTGGAGACTATGCGCCAGTCGTTCTCCATGCCGTCTTCCGGCCGAGATGCCACCAGGGCCCCCTGTGGACCTGCCCTGACCAACGCAGCCAGCTCAGTGGGGATCCCAGCCCTGCCACAGTCGGGAGTCGGAGGTCCGGCAGGGGTGGACACACCAGCAACTGGACACCAGCAGATGGAGGATGTGACGGCATCATCGGGCAGGGCACGTGCACGACGGCGTCGGTGGATTCCATCAGCCTGGATGCCGTCGTGCTGGCAGAGGCAGTTGCATCAGAGGCAGCGGCAGGCTCGACGTGGGAGGCATCATGGCTCGGGGACATCTACATCAGAGGGGCAGGCATCGGCCGGAGGGCAGGAGGACCCTGGAATGGGAGTGTCTTCCGTGTGGCAGCGTTTGGGCCAGCAGATAGGTGCGGAGCGGCAGCGGGCGGAAGAGGCGCGGCTCACAATGGTCAGGGCGGAGAACTCCATGCGGAGGGCCCTGAGGCGGGCCGAATGCCTCGAGGCAATCCGCAGGGATTTGGAGGAGAGCATGTTGTCGTCCCTGCGGACCCTCGGAGCCATGGAAGTGGACCGTCTCCGGGATATCGACCAGGAGTTCGATGATGCCCTGGCCCGGGACACCACGGAGTGAGCCGCTGAACTTGCCCGCCGCCATTGTATATAGTTAGTTAGTTAGTGTTAGGTTTCCTTTGTTATTTTTTTCTTTTGGTTGCGCTTGGACTATGCACCACAGTTTTTGTATATAGTTTTTTTCTTAGGTATTAGTTTTTGGTAGGTTTCATTTAGTTATTTGGGCTCATGGACCCTGGATTGTTCATTTGTACATAGTTCAACATTGGATTTATCTTTTCCTGATTATTTTTAGTTTCACCATGGAGCAATGGTTTTGTTTATGGTTTTTCCCTTGGATTACTTTTTTTTTTAAATTTGATTTTGGACTACATTCATTTGGATTCTGATTTCTTGTTTTTGATTTCAAAAGGGACATGCAGGTTTCATTTTTTCATTCCCATTCATGTTTTTTAAATACATTTTTTGGATTCATACTTTGATGTGTGGTATCGTCTCATTGCTTTCATGCATGTCATGATATGGGTTTTCACATTCACTTGCAACCATTGTGTGTGTGTGACGGACATGTGTTCATTTACATACTTTAGATTGGGGGTGTATCATGTAATTGCCTTTTCTATGTGGGTGGATGGGATACTTGGTTGGGCCTTTTGGCTGGGGAGGCTGGCCATAACAGCCATGATTGAGGATTGTCAGGACCTGGGTGCTGGGGGACATGAGTGGGGGCCTGGTGGAGGGTGCCCCTGACCGGTGGGGGTGCTGGGAGACATGAGTGGGGGCCTGGTGGAGGGTGCCCCACAGTGCTGGGGGGTGGAGGTGCTGGGAGACATGAGTGGGGGCCTGGTGGAGGGTGCCCCTGGATGCTGGGGGGGTGGGGGTGCAGGGGGACATGATTGGGACATGAGTGGGGGCCTGCTGGCAGGTGCCCCACAGTGCTGGGGGGTGGGGGTGCAGGGGGACATGAGTGGGGGTCTGGTGGAGGGTGCCCCTGGATGCAGGGGGGTGGGGGTGCTGGGAGACATGAGTGGGGGCCTGGTGGAGGGTGCCCCTGGATTCTGGGGGTGGGGGTGCAGGGGGACATGAGTGGGGGCCTGCTGGCAGGTGACCCACAGTGCTGGGGGGTGGGGGTGCTGGGAGACATGAGTGGGGGCCTGCTGGCAGGTGCCCCACAGTGCTGGGAGGTGGGGGTGCTGGGAGACATGAGTGGGGGCCTGGTGGAGGGTGCCCCTGGATGCTGGGTGGTGGGGTGCAGGGGGACATGAGTGGGACATGAGTGGGGGCCTGCTGGCAGGTGCCCCACAGTGCTGGGGGGTGGGGGTGCTGGGAGACATGAGTGGGGGCCTGGTGGAGGGTGCCCCACAGTGCTGGGGGTGGGGGTGGTGGGAGACATGAGTGGGGGCCTGATGGAGGGTGCCCCTGACTGGTGGGGGGTGGTGGTGCTGGGAGACATGAGTGGGGGCCTGGTGGAGGGTGCCCCTGACTGGTGGGGGGTGGGGGTGCTGGGAGACATGAGTGGGGGCCTGGTGGAGGGTGCCCCACAGTGCTGGGGGGTGGGGGTGCTCGGAGACATGAGTGGGGGCCTGGTGGAGGGTGCCCCACAGTGCTGGGGGGTGGGGGTGCTGGGAGACATGAGTGGGGGCCTGGTGGAGGGTGCCCCTGGTGGCTGGGGGGTGGGGGTGATGGGAGACATGTGTTGGTGATCAGTAGTGCAAGGTGACATGTGGGTTGGCTGGGGGGCATGGCCATGGTGGATGGGTTGCCTGTGGGACATGAGCAGGGGTGCAGGGTAGTCCCCTGTGCTGTGGGCTGCCTGCAGGGGCCGTGGAGGGTGCAGAGGGAACACCTGGGAGGACCCACACGGCCAAATCACGTATAGCACTCCCCTGCACCACCGAAATACACGTACCCTGCTGAAATCGCGTGTGAAACTTCCCGCGCACCTCGGAATACACGTACCCTGCTGAAATCGCGTGTGGGACTTCCCGAGCACCCCGAAGTACACGTACCCAGGCCAATCGTGTGTGGAACTTCCCGCGCATCCCGAAACACACGTACCCAGGCCAATCGCGTGTGCAACTTCCCACGCACCCCGAAGTACACGTACCCAGGCCAATCGCGTGTGGAACCTCCCGCGCATCCCGAAACACACGTACCCAGGCCAATCGCGTGTGGAACTTCCCGCGCACCCCGAAGTACACCTACCCAGGCCAATCGCGTGTGGAACTTCCCGCGCATCCCGAAACACACGTACCCAGGCCAATCACGTGTGGAACTTCCCGCGCACCCGAAGTACACATACCCAGGCCAATCGCGTGTGGAACTTCCCGCGCATCCCGAAGTACACGTACCCAGGCCAATCGCGTGTGGAACTTCCCGCGCACCCCGAAGTACACTTACTCAGGCCAATCGCGTGTGGAACCTCCCGCGCATCCCGAAACACACGTACCCAGGCCAATCGCGTGTGGAACTTCCCGCGCACCCCGAAGTACACGTACCCAGGCCAATCGCATGTGGAACTTCCCGCGCACCCGAAGTACACGTACCCAGGCCAATCGCGTGTGGAACTTCCCGCGCACCCCAAAGTACACGTACCCAGGCCAATTGCGTGTGATACTTCCCGCGCACCCCTGTAATACACGTACTCTGATGGAATCGCGTGTGATACTTCCCGCGCACCCCTGAAATACACGTACCCTGCTGATTTTGCATGTGATACTTCCCGCGCACCCCTGAAATACACGTACCCTGCTGCTTTTGCGTGTGATACTTCCTGCGCACCCCTGGAATACATGTACCCTGCTGTTTTTGCATGTGATACTTCCCACGCACCCCTGGAATACACGTACCCTGATGGAATCGCGTGTGATACTTCCCGCGCACCCCTGAGATACACGTACCCTGCTGCTTTTGCGTGTGATACTTCCCGCGCACCCCTGAAATACACGTACCCTGCTGCTTTTGAGTGTGATACTTCGCGCGCACCCCTGGAATACACGCACCCTGCTGTTTTTGCGTGTGTTACTTCCCACGCGCCCCTGATGCACACGTACACAGGACAATCGCGTGTGGAACTTCCCGCGAACGACTGAAATACACGTTCCCCGCTTGGCGTTTGCTGTTTGCCAGCCCTGTGAACTGGTCCAGGGTTAGCGCAGCCCTTTGCGATGATTTGGGGATTTTGAAGGCTTTTCCTTGCGCGAGGGCGTTCTTGGGGGTGAAACTGGCGCTGCTGCAGGGTGGCTGCGCCACTCTGCGCCACGGCTGGTTTCGGAGGCTAAAATCCATGAATACGCTGTGCGATGAAAAGGATTTTTTTGCACGCGGCTGGCGCAGTGTATCACACGGGGACACTGTGCGCCAGCCGCGTGCGCCATTTTTGTGCGTATTTCTATGAATTACCCTGCATGTTTCCATCAGTCTTAAAGCTTCAGGTAGAGTAGCACAATCTAGAGCACCACTGTTTCACAAATTCATATGCAACCTGATGTAACATCCTTCCAAGTTATACACATTATTCATGGTGTTCTTTAATGCTTAGCACTTGACGTGTTTCGGGGCATAGTCTTCCCCTTCTTCAGAAGTTGCCTACCAGATCGCTTTAGTAGTGTATCTATAATATACAATAAATAGGAATTTTTAAATTAACATTACATTAAATCATATTGTTCATCTAGTCCTGTCATGACCTGTTAATTCATATACTATAATCACCTGGATTTGTTAATAAGTAATCTTGTTCCTTAATGGTGTAATCCCAAGTGGCTGCCCCTAAAAAAATGAAAAATCCAAGATAAGTGCAATGAAGTTCTAGATCATCAGTTAAAAAAGATAAAAATAACCCGAGAGTCTCTTAGGTTATGTAGTCCAAAAGCCAGTTCAGATATTTACCTGTGTGATAGTCACGTGGTAAAGGAGCCTAGGGTCTTGGTGTAAATAGGTAAACTCAGAGGTCTGTAGTTCCAACACAATAAATCCGTCTACAATAGACTATCTAAAAATAAAGAAAAAGAAAGGTGGTTGCAATGTCCCATAGATTTATATTATGCATAACTACAGTACCTCCACATGTTAGTTAATTCTTACCCTGTGGTCGGTGAGTGGTGAGGTCTCTCTCTGATTCTTTGTCCTCATGGGATACAAGCCTCACCTAAATGTGAATGTAGATGGAGTCTGTTATTAACCGATCTGTGATTCTAAAGTTATCTGCATAAAGCACGGTGGTTTGTCAAAAAACCGAATATCTGGCCTCAGTGTATTAAGAGGATTAGGGCTTACCTGTCTGGATATCAGTCAGATCGTATAGTCTTTCGCGGAATCGCGGAAAACAACAAAAACAAAATGGCCGTCTATTATGAGGAAAGCATGATGACGTCATCACACAGCTGCGTGATGACGTCACATTGTTTATGTTTTTGTTTTTAGAGCGCAAAACGTTTGTGAAGATGTTAATAATAGAACGTGAGGATGCATACAAAGCGGAGGTGTTATGGTAATCATAACCAATCTGCTATATCACGTTGAAGTGGTTAGTGTAATGCTGGTAATGAGTATGGTGGAAATATCTTATAGGCGCTAGTAAAGTGAAAAAGAGATAACATCACTAAACTTAAGCTCATAAATTGACCAGTTCCTGACAGAAGTCTAGATAAATTCTGGAACAAACTGGAGTCCAGTCAGAATATTTAGATAGAACCAGATTAGATGGAGTAAGTATACTATAGTAAACACTTCAATGTAGATGTCAATTGAGGATAAGGTAGAATCATATGACTAAAATAATTAACATAATCCGGGGATTATGAGTATCGTAGTCATGCTCCCAATCTACTGGATACCATGGTATTTCACAGTTTGTGGTGAGATATCACCTAAACATACTGTCAATAGCTTCGTGTGTAGCATAAAATTCATCACATACCATCATAGACAATACTGTCTGTCACATATATATCAGAGTGGGTTGGTTTATATTTCATAGAAAAGAGCTAACATTGTATTCTTCATTCATCCCATTTGGAGCTAAACTGTTCAGTTTGTCTACCCAATAGATTTCTCGTTGATTCATATGTCTAGCATGATGTCCACCTCTTGGTGATTTACTCACTACCTTCAAAATGATTACTTTAAGTTGTGCTACACTGTGTTTATTTAGGGCAAAATGTCGTGCCACTGGTGATCTTATATTGTTGGTGCGTATCTTGCTCTTATGTTCATTCCACCGTATACGCACCAACAATATAAGATCACCAGTGGCATGACATTTTGCCCTAAATAAACACAGTGTAGCACAACTTAAAGGAATCATTTTGAAGGTAGTGAGAAAATCACCAAGAGGTGGACATCATGCTAGACATATGAATCAACGAGAAATCTATTGGGTAGACAAACTGAACAGTTTAGCTCCAAATGGGATGAATGAAGAATACAATGTTAGCTCTTTTCTATGAAATATAAACCAACCCACTCTGATATATATGTGACAGACAGTATTGTCTATGATGGTATGTGATGAATTTTATGCTATACACTGAGCTATTGACAGTATGTTTAGGTGCTATCTCACCACAAACTGTGAAATACCATGGTATCCAGTAGATTGGGAGCATGACTACGATACTCATAATCCCTGGATTATGTTAATTATTATAGCCATAAGATTCTACCGTATCCTCAATTGACATCTACATTGAAGTGTTTACTATAGTATACTTACTCCATCTAATCTGGTTCTATCTAAATATTCTGACTGGACTCCAGTTTGTCCCAGAATTTATCTAGACGGCCATTTTGTTTTTGTTGTTTTCCGCGATTCCGCGAAAGACTATACGATCTGACTGATATCCAGACAGGTAAACCCTAATCCTCTTAATACACTGAGGCCAGATATATTCGTTTTTTTTTACAAACCACCGTGCCTTATGCAGATACCTTTAGAATCACAGATATGTTAATAACAGGCTCCCTTTACATTCACATTTAGATGAGGCTTGTATCCCATGAGGACAAAGAATCAGAGAGAGACCTCACCACTCACCGACCACAGGGTAAGAATTAACTAACATGTGGAGGTACTGTAGTTATGCATAATATAAATCTACGGGACATTGCAACCACCTTTCTTTTCCTTTATTTTTAGATCGTCTATTGTAGACGGATTTATTGTGTTGGAACTACAGACCTCTGAGTTTACCTATTTACACCAAGACCCTAGGCTCCTTTACCACGTGAGTATCACACAGGTAAATATCTGAACTGGCTTTTGGATTACATAACCTAAGAGACTCTCGGGTTATTTTTATCTTTTTTAACTAATGATCTAGAACTTCATTGCACTTATCTTGGATTTTTCATTTTTTTTAGGGGCAGCTACTTGGGATTACACCATTAAGGAACAAGATTACTTATTAACAAATCCAGGTGATTATAGTATATGAATTAACAGGTCATGACAGGACTAGATGAACAATATGATTTAATGTAATATTAATTTAAACATTCCTATTTATTGTATATTATAGATACACTACTAAAGGGATCTGGTAGGCAACTTCTGAAGAAGGGGAAGACTATGCCCCGAAACGCGTCAAGTGCTAAGCATTAAAGAACACCATGAATAATTTGTATAACTTGGAAGGATGTTACATCAGGTTGCATAAGAAATTTGTGAAACAGTGGTGCTCTAGATTGTGCTAATGTCTACCTGAAGCTTTAAGACTGATGGAAACATGATGTATTAATCAAACTATGATGAACCCATTATAGTTTGTTCTAAATTGATTACCAATTGTATGCATATATACAGTTTTTTAATATATTTTTTCTTATAAAGAAACATTCTGATGAAGCAATAGTGAGAAATGTGTTTTCTTCAAAGTTCATTACTTGGAATTTCATCATAAATACATTTGAAACTGTTTGGCTGTGTTTAAAACAGTAATAGGGTGTGCAGGGGACGGGAGTGTTCCACAAATGTGTGGACATCTGTTGTTTTTACATTGTTAGTTACAACCCAGTGTCGGGGTTTGTTTTTTCTCCACTGCACCCCACCAATTACCTTAAAATTGTAAGACTTCCCTAAAAATAGGAGTGCTCTAGGCATTTTGGCTCTCAGCTAAAGGATCTACCTTTCCCCAAGTGGACCAGCATCTGGGGCATATGAATGGATCAAGGGGGAGAATGTAACACCCTCGTCAGACGGAGCGGCACTGCTCCAGCCTGGGACAAAGGATTTCCAGGACACACTGGTGTGACTTTCAGGTGGCTCCTCCTCGCAACTCAGTGGGCCAGAGAAAGACATTTGGCTTGGAGGGTTGGAATACTGCACCTCTTTTGGAGTAAAGGCGGCCCACTTGGTTCTAAAGACATTTCTTCTTAAAATTGTTATTTCTGTAACCTGAAAACTTAATAATGTGAAATTTTGACAGTAAGAATGTACATTTTACGCTTTTAAAACAAGACGATGTACACCTTTCTGTCAGGTTATGGAAGCAAATGCTGGAAAAACAACAGTTCTGGGAAAAGTATAAAGGACCCGGTTATGAAAGTTGGATGTAAATATGACCCACATTAGATCTGCTTCAGTGCACCTATTTATAGATTTTTAGGGGAGTCGGTTCCCACCAAAATTGCGAAAGATTATTAGGAGGGCTAAATGACACCGTACAAACTTGGGAGTTGGAATGCCATGCTCTGTGTGAAATATGTCATTTGCCTATGTGATTTGTGAAAGCGACACAACTTAAAAATGTGCAATTTATGCCATAACTGATTTTTGGCAAAATTGACTGTGGGAGGGCCATGGGCGTTGCAAGCACACACCATAAAAGCTGATGTAATTTCCCTGAAGTCCAACCAGCTGACAGGAAAGCAGTGACTGCCACCCCTGACCAATCCAGTGTTGGAGGCATGCCAAGCCAAAGCCTGCTCCCATAGTAAATCTGCCTTATAAAAGGTGGAGGCACAGAGAGACAAAGGACTGACTGACTCCTGATTTCCAGCAGCAGAACATCCAGAGATCCAGACATTTCATACTCACCCTGCACAGTCCAGATTCCACTGGCAAGAAAGGGATAGCTGATCCAAACCCTCCTATCCAAGCAGAACCACCCTGCAGAATTAAACCCTATTACAATCCCACTAATTCAGGGAGAAAGGGGAAAGGTGGCTGAATCCTCATTGGGATTATCCAGTGCTACCTGCTTGCCCTGCTTTCCTAGCTGATCTACCTCATTGTCCAGTGACCAGACCAGGCCCAGCTGTTCCCTTCTAGGAGAGCCTGTCGCGGTGCACAGTGACCAGACCCTTGCCACGCTGTTCAGATACCCGGTTGGCGGTCCAGAATGCCATATTCAAATGCTGATTGTAAGTATCACCGCATCCCATAGTAAAACGTAGAATATCCCATTCTGAACCTTGCCATTTGTTCCACCCTATCAGTAATCCTGAAAGTACTCTAGTAACTGTCTAAATTTATCAGAAATCCTCTGTGCATCCTGTTTTTGATCTCCATGTGTTAGCGCCATCCTTTCCTATCCTTTTAGTCCATTGCATAAGTCCTTATTCATATTTGGAATAAACGAATTAATTACTACATAAAGAGACACACGGCGTGAAGGGGTTACACTTGCAAAGTAACCTGTTTCACGGGCGACGTCCCTCTGTTCTAGCCACTAAAATATAGTTTCTTTAAAACGTATCATTTCCTTTTAAAACCGATTTTTCCCTGTCCACTGGTTTCACTTTTAAAACTGAATTTCCTTTCCTGTTAAGAATCTCATCCAGTCATTCATTTAGAGTCACCCTTTCACTTTCATATTAGCCCTGTGATGTGCATTTGTCCCTCAGCATAAAAACCGCCTGCCGATTATGTCTGTTTCATCTGTTTTTAAGGCTGTTTTGACATTTAAACCCGTGAAAATTAGCAAATGTAATTTCTCCACGTGTGATTTGTTGCACTGTGTGTTCCTTCCAAAGTTGATTTTCTGAATCGTATGCCTGTTGCTAGTACATGTAGTTTATAAGTGTTTTGACTTCTTTGAGACAGCCATACTCATTTTTACCTTATTCATTTCACTGCACATGTAAAACAAATATGTACTAGTTCTGAGTGCTATTTTGCGCATTTGCAAAGGATTTTAAATCTGGTCTGATTTTAATTCTGCTTGCTGCCTAGTATACCTGACTCCTTGCTATTCCCTTCTATCCACCCAAAATTCAGTTAATCTGGGTTTGAGGGAGCGTTGCAAGGGGAAATCTTAACTGGGGTGCTTTCTACCCGAACAGTAATATTGCTCCCATTCATTTGTGCTTTGTGTATGTTATATTCGAAGGTCAAACTATGTGTATTCTATCATTTTACCATGTAATTATCACCCCACTGGTGCTTGCTGCCCAATATTAAATTTGTGTGATTTTTATGGAAATTTTAAAATAAATAAATATTGTATTACCTCCCACCGGCCTGGTTCATGGTCCATTGGGGCCCGGGGTATTTGTAAAAGGGGGCGTGAGACAGGTTGGGTGCTATCTCAATCTGAATTCTTAGAAAATAAAGTAAAAGTGTTTTAATTGTGCGCTGCAGCCTAGACCAGTATCAAACATCCTGTTCTGGTGTGACACCCCATTAGAATCCTTAACAGATTGGGGGCTCGTGCCAGGGATTGAGAAAGTGTTGCCACCCGTGACAGCTTAACACAGCAGGCTAAGCATAAAGGTAGTAATACTTTGTGTGATTAGAAAGCTGTGTTACACTGTAGAAAGCACCTCCCCAAAACATAAACCCTAAGTATCAGGCCTGTGTGTAAAGATAAAGTAAAATCAACCCCAAACTGAACAAAAAGCAACAGAATACAGGTTACCCTTCTATAAATAAATTAATAAAGAAAGAACACTTTCCATAATGACCTCAGTGGAGATAAACATGGCTAGGCAACACCTTCTGCACAAGTCATTTGTTAGAGGAGAATGGGCACAGCAAGACGAGGAGGTCTGGCTGGGAGAAATGATGCAACAGGTCACCACCATGGACATGGATGCGTGGCAAGACGGTAGCCTGTTACATCAAGCTTTGAGTGAACTGTACATGACTTCACCCACTACCAAATTCTTCTCGGACAACAATGATACTGGAGCACAATCATCTGCCTTCAAACTTCCTGGAAAACATCGGGATAGAGCATCATCCTTTCCATTCAGACATCCAGGCTTAAACATAATCACAAAATCAAACTCTCCAAAAAATAATGACCAGCGAAGCTGTCTTGGTGTTAAAGTCTTGGCTGAATGAAGAAAAGTCAAATTTCTATGAACCGTGACTCGATGATGTCCACCCAGAAGATAATGTCTCCATTCCTCGAATGCTGACTTGATGGCCAAAAGTTCTCTGTCTGTGATTGTATAATTTCTTTCGGCTGATGAAAACTTCTTTGAAAAGAACACCACTGGATGAATCTGGCCCGTACCCGGATGACGTTGGGATAAAACTGCTCCCATGGCACAATCGGAAGCATCAGCCTCTACAAAGAAAGGTTGATCGACATCTGGATGTAACAAAATCAGTCCCAAAATAAACTTTTCCTTAAGAAATTGAAACGCTCCTTTCGCCTCTTCACTTCAAACAAACTTCATTCCTTTTTTCAACAATTTGGTAATCGGAGAGACCACTTGAGAAAATTCTGAATAAATCGACAATAGAAATTTGCAAATCCAATAAAACTCTGTATATCCTTCACTGAACCTGGTTGCGGCCAATCCCTCACTGCCTTTACTTTACTTGAATTCATATCAAGACCTTCTGGAGACAACACAAAACCCAGAAATTCCACAGTATTCGTGTGAAACTGGCTCTTTTCCAGTTTAGCAAAAAGATGGTTCTCACGCAATTTCATCAAGACTTTCTTTACATGTTCTAAATGTTGTTGTTCTTCCTTTGAGAAAATCAAGATGTCATCAATGTACACAACTACAAATACATCCAAATATTCGCGAGAACCTGATTTATAAAAAATTGGAAAGCAGCTGGTGCGTTACAAAGACCAAATGGCATCACCTGGTACGCAAAAAGTCTGTAGCGAGTTCTAAATGCTGTTTTCCACTCATCTCCTTCACGAACACGAACCAGGTGATAAGCCCCTCTAAGGTCCAATTTTGTGAAAATCCTAGCTCCCTGAATCCTATCCAACATTACTGATATTAAAGGTAACGGATAACGATTCTTGATAGTGATTTTATTCAATGATCTGTAGTCGATGCAAGTTCTCAGAGTCTTGTCTTTCTTTGGGACAAAGAACAAAGGTGAAGCTGCTGGTGACTGCGAATGTCGGATAAAGACTTTAGCAAGATTTTCCTCAAGGTATTCTTTTAAGAACTCGTTCTCCTTCTCGGTAAGAGCATACATTCTTCCACATGGAATTGGTGCTCCGTCTTCAAGATCAATTTTGCAATCGAATGGCCTATGAGGTGGTAATTAATTTGCTTCCTTCTCATCAAAAACATCCTGACAATCCTTAGAACACTCAGGTAAAATACCAGCTATAGCCCCCACAACATGCTCCTTCACCAATTCTGCTGCCAAACAGACTCGCAGTGGTTTAGACATTCCTTCCTGACCTTCCTCTGAAAACTTTACCAAACATTGTCCTTTACAAAAACCTGACTTTAAACTCCACTGTTCTTTTCCCCCAGTCTATCATAGGATTATGTAATGAAAGCCAAGGCATGCCTAAAATGATCTGTAACTGTGGTGCATCAATGAGTTCAAACACAATTTCCTCACTACGTTCTTCCCCAATCTTCATCTTGAGTAAACTAGTCATTTGAGTTATCAACCCAGAAGTAAGTTGTGATTCATCTAAAGCCCTTACCTGCTCAGGTACTCTCTTTTGAACTACTGGAATTCCCAATCTGCCGGCCAAACCAATATCCAAAAAATGTCCAGTTGCCCCAGAATCTATAACACAGGGACCACCACACTTAAGCTTACCTGCCCAAGTAAAGGATACGTTTAATGTGATTTGTGGAATAGCTGTCTGGATTGTATTCACCACCTGTTGTCCTTTTCCAGCAAATGATTGAAATAGTCTTGGGGTGCGGGGGCATCTCCCTACAAAATGGGTACTATCGCCACAATAAAGACTCAAATTTTCTTTTCTCCTGTCCTTTTCTTCCTTGGTTAAAGGTGGCCTAACTGAACTAACTTGGCCATCCCGCACCGAACCCTTAACCTCCTGTGTCACCTGCTCTGTTCTGGGACGTTCACTCCTGAACCAAACCCTATTCTCAGATTATATTTTTTGCTTTTCCAACCTTCTCTCCCCCAATCTCATATCCAATTGCATAACCAAAGTAATCAGATCTTCACTAGAGGTTGGTCTCTCTAACTATATTTGATAGGGCATCTTTTAATTCATCACGCAGGCCTCTATAAAAGATGTAAGCTCTCTTTTGTTTGGGGCAACCACTCTCTAAAACCAATCCCCTAAACTTTGTAATGTAAGTAACCAACTCACGATTTCCTTGGCGCAACTCTAAAAGCTCACCATCTACACTCTGTGCATGGGCGTAGGACATGGGGGGCACAGGGGGGACAAATCCCCCCCACAATTGTAAGTGGGGGGGATGTAATGTCATGTATCCCCCCAGAATATGTCTGGTGTGTTGTGCAGGGATCTGTTTTTGAAGTGGGGGGAGGGGCTGCTTACTCTGTAAGCAGCCCTCTTCCCCTGACCGCCAAAGCATGGGGGCAATACCCTGGGGGCAGATGGGTGATCATCTGCCCCCATGGAAGGGGGCAAACAAAAAATAATTTTTTATGAATGTAGATTTGGGTGGGGGTGGGTGCGGGTTTGCCACTAGCCACCAGGGATTTTTGCAAGGGGGTGGCCCTCTCCCCTCCACCCTAAGTGGATGGGGGCACCTTATGTAGTCCTCCCTGGGGGCAGATTTCTGCCCCTAGGAAGTGGAACTTGAGATGCCCCCATCCATTTGGGGTGGGGGGGAGAGGCCACTCTAAATATTGGCAGAACCACCCCCCCAAGATTGAGGCAGTACATTTCCCCCCCCCGGGCCAGATGGCCACCCACATGTGCCCATCTGCCCCTAGGGAAGGGGCAAAACAAAAAATATATTATAACTTGTTTTGGGTGGGGGTGGGAGTACCAGGGGGACCCACTAGACCACAAGGATTTTTTGTGTTTGAAAGGGGGGTTGGCCCTCTCCCCCAACCCTGAGTGGATGGGGGCACCTTATGCAGCCCTCCCTGGGGGCAGATTTCTGCCCCTAGGAAGGGGTACATGAAATGCTCCCCATCCATTTGGGGTGGGGGGAGAGGCCACTGCAAATATTGGCAGATCCAGCCCCCAAGCCTGGGGCAGTAGGTTTTGCCCCCTCCCACCCCCCGGGGGCAGATGGCCACACACATGTGCCCATCTGCCGCTAGGAAAGGGGCAAAACAAAAATAAAACAAATTATAACTTGTTTTGGGTGGGTGTGGGGGGCCACTGAACCACCATGAATGTTATTAGTGGAAAGGGGGTGGCTCTCTCCCCACCACCCCAAATGAATGGGGGGCATCTCATGAAGCCCTCCCTGGGGGCAGATTGCTAGATTGGGTTTATCAGTGGGTTAGCCTTTTCCCTTTGCGCCCAGGTAGGTGCACCCACACATATGAGGTACTGTTGTCGTCGGGACACCTGTGGGAACGCGGGAAGGTAGGACAGCTGTTGTTGGTGGCGTGTTTCAGTGGGTGGGCAGAGGGAAATGTCTCTGAAATTTGGTGGAAAAAAACACAAATTTCAGACATTTCACTCTGGACACCCACCGAAACACACCGCCAACAACACATGTCCTACCATCCTGTGTTCACACAGGTGTCCCAATGAAAACTGTACCTCACATGTGTGGGTGCATCTACCTGGGTGCAAAGGGAAAAGGCTAACCCACTGATAATCCCAAGCCTTTCGGCAGAGCAGATTTTACTCATGTGGACAAGACAGATTTGGGTCTATGGTGTCGAAGCCACTAAGGAAAACAGGGAACCTCATGCATTTCCGAAAAGAGGACACCCGTAGGAATCCACAGAGGTCTGACTTGCGCGAATAGCCCCAGAATTTATTACCCACAATCCCCGGCAAAGTTCGAAACGTTAGGACCGCTACATTTGGGGAAAAAGGGGCCAAATTTGGCAGAGATATTTTATGTAACAAAAAAGTAACAAAGGATTGAATTGCGACATACCAAAATCACCAAAAAAAGGCCTTGGCAGAATTACCCATGGCAGTTAAGGGGTTAAGAAGGTAAAGTCCCAGAAGAGATATAATTTGTAAGGTAGCTCAGTGAGTTAATGCTCCAAATGCAGATTCTATGACAAGACGGAGGCGAGCATTATGCTTTAACTTCTTTAATTACTGCTCCCACAGCAATTCAACAAAAGAACATTTTTTTTTTTTTTTTAACTTGATAACACTGTTGTACACTTCCAGACTCTCTGGAAGCTTCCCATAAACATAGGGGTATCACAGTTAGAAAAAAACAAACCACAGTCCTCCTGAACTACCAAATACCCACAATCCTGTGTGCCTAAGTAGTCCTGTAAGCCTCTCCTTTGTCCAATCAGGACTAACACAGGGCTATAAGAGGAGACTCAGACTGCCCCCAAATCCTCTTACTTTGTTGCTGCTCCCATGAGGTAAGTACACTTCATGACGCAGCGTTCTTTATTATTTCTATACGTTTACAATACTTTCTATCTTAAGCGTGTTTAGCCTGCGTATATGTGTAGTTACATGCGCTAACTTAATGGTGCCGAGGGCGGGAGAACGGCTGCCCGCCGTGTAAGCTTCGCGTGAGAACGTTCGGTTCCCACAACAGCACCGCTGCGTCCCGAGAATTTCCCTTTTTTTCGTTGTTAGATTGGAGGAGCCGGGGCCGCAAACAAACGCGCTCGCACATGGCGCCCGGCCCCGCCTCCTCATAGGCATATACGGGCGCTCGTCGAGAGTCCTGTCCCCCGGTCTCTAGGAACCAGCGGGAGCTTTCGAGCTGGCAGGCACGCCCCAGCAGCCTCCGCGCGTGGCGCGAAGCTTCGTAGTCTGGGTAGAAGCTCAGGAGGAGTACGCACATTCACGGTGGACTGAGTTGCTTAAGAGTTGCTTAAGAAAACTGCAATTTGGAACGGAAAGTTCCAGGAGAGTCGTTTGGGCATATTGGAGTGTTGTTTTTGTTGGGTATTAAAAAAAGTTAAAGCATAAAAAAAAAAAAAGAAATCTATACAGGGAGTATAGAGGCCTTGAAGTCTCATTGGCATTATTATGGCACACTTTAAGGAGCCCAGATCCAGGTCTACTTCACCAGAGTGGTCCTCAGAGGAATGGGTGGAGGAGAACATCCAAGAGGATCATGACCTTAGTCTGAGTTTTAAAAGGGACCTAGGGGATTCGTTATCCCAGGCGGTCTCGGAGGGGGTTCTCCCTCTCTCTCAGAGACTTGATCAATTGGAGACTATGCTGAACAAGCAAAGAGCCGAGCAGGACCAGTCCAGGAAGAGAAGGGCTCTGAGCCCTGGCGAGGGGACCTCAAGGAGACACCCCAGTCCCGGGGTTGATCAGAAGGGTTGTAAGAAGGCTCGGCAGAGCAGAAACTCTGTGACTCCCCCGAGCAGACCAGAAGAGGTAGACTTGATACCTCAAGAGCCAGTTGACCCAGTCAGTAGACTGAAGGAGGCCTTTCTTAGAAGGTCAACAGTGCCAGGCTCTTGACCCCCGGCCCCAGGGGTGTACAATCTAGGGGACAAGGAGGATGCCAGGTACACTCCAGATGACGAGAGCGGGGAAGAGGAGATCACCCCTTGTCAGCCCGGACCGCAGGATCAGCTCCCAGAAGAGGAACCCTTGGGAGACATGTTCGATCCAGAAGCGATAAGGCATCCTAGGTCTACAGACTGGGTTCCATCACCCAGAGTTGCCCAGTATATGACTCTCCACATCAGAAAACCTCTTGACCGAGAGGTAAGAGCATAAATGCGGGCAGAGTGTTCCAGACCAGAATTGCCAGGCAAAGTCACTGATACACCGGACCTCGACCCAAAAATGGTTACCTTCGTAACGAAAACTGCCAAGGATGTCAGAAAAGGGGTGGACAGAGCATCGCGAGGTTACCAGGATAAGTTGCTGGACCTCTCCGGGCCCCTCGCAAAGATCATGGACTTGGCCGAAAAAGCCATGGACACAGGCACTCCGGTAGAGCCCCAGGTCCTAGCCAGCTGGGCTCAACGCGTGGTCTGTTTGCTAGGTAACGCAAACTGCACTCTCTCTTCAGAGAGGAGGCGCGGAGTTCTATTAAAAATCGACAGCAAGTTGAATGACCTGGCTTCTTACGAAGCAGGAGAAGGGGCGAAGGGTATGTTGTTTGGGGACGCGTTCACGAAAGAAATTAACAAATTCGTAGGAACATAGTCAGCCCTTGGGAAGGCGCAAAACTCCATCAAGAGGATCTTTCCCGGGCGTGTTTTTGACGGGACTGGGCGCCAGAGAGGTCGAGCATCCGGTCGTTTCCCCTCCAACAGAAGACCTCAGAACCAAAGGTCGCAGTACTGGGAATCGCGGCAGCAAGACAGTTTCTTCCCAGCGAGGAGCCGCTTCCCGAGAAGCAGGAGAGGGAGAGGAGCATACAGACAGCAGGGAGCCCCGAGTGGTGAGTTCCGTCAGAATAGGGGGCAGGACAGCCGGGTTTTGGCAAGCGTGGCGCGCGCTATCCAGCGATGCGTGGGTTCTCCAGACAGTATTAGGCATGCACCTAGAGTTTATAGGAACTCCCTCTCAAGCGCAAGCTCCAATTCCTATGTTCAAGTCCCAGAGCGAAGAGGCTCAGCTCTTCAGCGAATTGCACATCCTAGCGGCCAAAGGGGCTATAGAAAGAGAGCTACAGGCGGGACCGGGCTTTGTCAGCAACATGTTTTTCGTGCGCAGAGGAGAAAAGGTCAGGCCTGTGATAAATTTGAAAAGTCTAAACGAATGGGTTGTATACAGACATTTCAAGATGGAATGGTATTCATCACCTTCGAGATCTTCTCAGAGCAGGAGATTGGCTCGTTCGGCTAGATCTCAAAGACGCCTACCTGACAGTGCCGATTGCAGAGCATCATCGTTGCTATCTACGCTTTCGGTGGGGAGCCGAAGTGTGGAAGTTCACCTGCCTACCATTCGGTCTTGCGTCCGCCCGTGGGCCTTCACCAAGCTTATGCGCCCGGTAGCAGCAGCCATCCGCGAAAGGGGCATAAGAATTATTATCTACCTAGACTATATACTGATTCTGGGTCAGAGCGCCGCACAGCTCCAAGTCCAAGCAGAGTGGGTATGCACCCTAGTGACATCCCTCGGCTTCATTGTCAATTCCGAGAAGTCAGATCTCCGCCCCGCTCAGAGAATAGAATTCCAGGGTTTCGTGATAGATACCAAGAAAGCGGTCCTGGAATTACCATCGCAAAAAGTGCAAGCGATCCGGAAGGAACTGAAAGGGGTTATAGCGAAGAAAATTATTTCGCTTCGCAATCTAGCTTGCATAGTGGGTCTGCTAGCAGCCTCGATCCAAGTCATATTTCCAGGTCCCTTACACTACAGGGACCTTCAACGTCTAAAAATCAGGCACCTTCGGGGAGGGTTAGGCTATCATCAGCTAGTGTCCCTAGACCAAGAAGCCATGTCAGAACTCCAGTGGTGGTTGCAGAACAGGGAAGCCTGGAACGGCAGAGCGATCTTCGGTGATACCCCAGATTTAGTAGTAGAGTCAGACGCCAGCAGAGCAGGCTGGGGAGCCCGCTGCGGAGACCTCCAGACGGGAGGGAAATGGTCTCAAGAGGAGCTGAAGCTCCACATCAACTGTCTGGAACTTTTGGCAGGTTCATTTGCAGTGAAAGCGTTTACCAGAGACCGAGTCAACTGCTGTGTCCTTCTCAAGATGGACAACATTTCGGCGGTTCGGTATATAAACAAGCTAGGCGGAAAATGTTAGCAGAGGTAGCAAAGGATTTCTGGCATCACTGCTTACTCCAGCAGATATCGGTATCAGCAGAATACTTGCCAGGAGCTCAGAACATTGTAGCGGACTGGAATTCACGATATCTGGTAGACTCAAGCGATTGGAGGTTACTCCCATCCATCTTCGACAGGCTTCAGCGTCTGTGGGGTCCGCTGGGCCTATACCTGTTTGCATCCAGGCTCAACACACAATTACCCATGTTCTACAGCTGGAGGATAGACCCGGAAGCGGTAGGGACGGACACCTTCCTCCAGCAATGGACGTGAGGAGTTCTTTACGCCTTTCCCCCATTTATCATGCTGACGAGAGTGTTAGCGAAGGTGAGGAGAGATCAGGCAGAGCTGGTTCTAGTAGTCCCAATGTGGAAATCCCAGCCGTGGTTTCCAGTAGTGATGGAACTTTCTACGGATTTTCCGAGAGTGATTCCGCACAGAGCGAACCTACTGCAGAACCCCGACGATCAATCTCACCCGCTCGTAGCAGACGGTACACTGACGCTACTGGCGTGCAGAGTTTCAGGCAACGTTGGGAGTTGCCAGGCATTTTGCAATGCGCTGCAGATTGTATCAGGAGCTCATGGGCGCCTTCCACCATTAGGAGCTATGGTTCTGCTTGGGATCGATGCTCGGCGTACTGTTCAACCATCGGTTTTGATCCCGTTTCGGCCCCTGTAGTGCACGTGTTGAACTTTCTAGCTCAGAAGTTCAGCGAGGGCTGTGCTTACAGGACGTTAGGAGTGCTCAGGTCCGCCATATCAGCGGGTCATGACAGGGTAGAAGGACACCCGATAGGGGAACACTCCGCAGTGATTAGGCTCCTGAAGGGAGTGAGGCTAAAGAAGCATCCAGAACCTAAATACTCAGTTTTAAGGGATGTACGTGCTGTATTTCTATTATTTACTTCCTGGCCAGATAATAGAGATCTGTCTGGTTCTCAGTTGTCAGGGAAGCTAGCCATGCTTCTATGTCTCATAGCGTGTAGACGAGTTTCAGACGTGAAAGCCTTGGAGATAGATAGAAAGATCTTCTACCCGGACGGAGTTGCTTTCAGCATAGCAAATACATCGAAGTCAGACTCTTCCGTTATTTCATATCCCTATTTTCCTAATAATGCTAAGCTTTGCGTAGCGCAGTGCATCAAAGACTATGAATCAGCTACAGCGGCTCTGAGGCCTAGAGGAGTGACGCAGTTACTAATTGCGCGTAGAAAGCCTTTCCACGCAGTAGCGACAGCCACAATTGCGAGATGGGTTAGAGAAGTTATGCAATGGGCCGGAATAGATTTATCGCAGTTTGGCGCGCATTCAGCGAGAGGCGCTATGGCATCCAACACATTTGCAGCGGGCGTATCCTTGCAGGACATTATGAAGTCAGCCGATTGGTCTAATGAACGCACTTTTAAAACTTTCTATTTTAAGCCCGTATCAGAGATTGCTAATAGAGTAATGAACGACTTTGAACAAGCATAATGCTCGCCTCTGTCTTGTCATAGAATGAAGATTGTCCAGGCTTAACAGCTCAGGCAGTCTTGATTCTATTAAAGACAAGGAGGCGAGTATTTTATCCCACCCCGTGGGTCATGACAAGGCATGAACTGTTATATGATCTTGTGTTGAGTAAGAACCCCCCTTTATGATCTCGTCTCCTATTGTTTGCAGGGGAAGACCAGAAGCAGACATGAATACAGTTTGTGGTTCGAGAAGAATAAAGTTTGTGCGTGCCAGTTGTGCAGCATCGTCTCGGCCCCAGAGGTTCGGCGAGAGGAAGGATTGCAGCCGCACTATTTGTTGAGTTCGCATTGACAGTGAAGTTTGGGCTAAAAGACTGGTCGCCAGCCAAAGAAAGAGGATTTGGGGGCAGTCTGGGTCTCCTCTTATAGCCCTGGGTTAGTCCTGATTGGACAAAGGAGAGGCTTACAGGACTACTTAGGCACACAGGATTGTGGGTATTTGGTAGTTCAGGAGGACTGTGGTTTGTTTTTTCTAACTGTGATACCCCTATGTTTATGGGAAGCTTCCAGAGAGTCTGGAAGTGTACAGCAGTGTTATCAAGTTAAAAAAAAAAAAATGTTATTTTGTTGAATTGCTGTGGGAGCAGTAATTAAAGAAGTTAAAGCATAATGCTCGCCTCCTTGTCTTTAATAGAATCAAGACTGCCTGAGCTGTTAAGCCTGGACAATCTTCATTGTGCACAGGAATATGTAACACCTGTGTTCGGCACCTGGCTTAATCTTCTGGTGGGTTAATATGCGGAGTGAATGCATTCAGCTTCTGATGCAATACAGCATTTTCCAGGTCAATTGGTTCAGAGAAAGTGGTGGAAAACAGTATTACTGTCGCTTTTTCTAATTGGCCGGATTTCCGTGCATTTTCTGGGTGGAGTTCGGGAGCCGAGTGGACACACCAAGACCCCCTGTATTTCCCGCTCCACCAGACAAATGCGGCCTTACTGCCAGCATGGATTCTCATGCTGTAAATAAGGAAAGGGATTCCTCTGGGATCTCCTTGGAAATGAAACCTGGTAACAGCGGGCGGAGTCCAGAGGAAGCCATTGTCAATTCCGCCAGCAATCGCTAATTGCGCGAGGTATTTACACTCTTTCAGAGTGGAAAAACAATGTGATTTCACCTGCCTTTTATGCTAAAATCTTCCATTTTGTGGCGGAAAAGTAAAAACCTGCGCCAATGGAAGTGGTCCACTCCATTCAGTTTACTTTGCGCTTTGATGCTTGTGGGTTTTGCGTGATGCTACACATGTAATAAATAAATACATTTAACATGACCACAGATAAATGGCAATTCGTGATCAGAATGAGTGAGCATGGCATGTCGCTGGTAAGAGGGTTTCCTGTGCTTCTTGAGTGCGTTGGCAAATGCCCTTAATTGCCATCTCACATTAAACAGGTGCTTAAACCCATCAGTGTGGATTGTGCAATAATAAGTCAACAGAGGTATTTCAAATAGCCAATTTAGCTCTTTGGGTGACATTGTCAAAGTGGGAGAATATTGCCCAGAATGTACCATTTTCTCTGCGGAGTGAATTGTGCCCACCCCGAGGAAGAAGTGTGAAAAACCCAAAAGGGTACCGTGCCCTGCTCTTTCTGTGTGTGTCTTCCCCACAGTGTGACAGATGCTGACTCAGACATGGGTAAGTCTCAGGTGGCAAGCCTGTACCCTAGTTGATGTGGCAAAGGATTCCAGACTTCCGAGTCTGATAACATTAGTAGCATTAAGTTTCATGCCATTTAACAGGTATGTGTGCTAAAGTTGCAAAGCAGAGCTGTTAGTGGGCTAAAGTAGGAGGCAATGTCTGCCCACCCTCAAAGGGTACGTACGACCAAAAGTAATAGGCCCCTCCCCACATCAAGGCTGTAAGGGCCAGGCTCCAAACCAGGGCAAGAATGCCCTCCAATCATCCATGCCCACGAGTAGGGTACCCCTCGTGCTCCAGGAACCCTGTTGAGCAACTTCTGTGCTTTTCAGGTGATACTTATATTATTTAAAGCCAGAAGCCTAAAAGGTAATCGCTTAATTGCAGCTGGAAATTAGCTCCTGGCGTGATCAAAATGTCTTAACCAAGTGTGACATCATCCCCTTCATTTATAAGCATTATGTGGGCTCTCGCGTTTCTTCATCCACTGAATTACTGTTAGAAACAAAGCCAAGAGTTGTGTCTCTTGTGTAGGCATTAGGAAGGCAGTTGCCAGCCTCTGGCATAATATGCCCATGTTCTTCCAATATTGGCTAGCTGTTGCCCTCTTATAGCCAGGTAGAACCATTATGGCAGTGACTGGCAAATGCCTTTCCCCGGCAGACAGTAAAGCGCAAATAAGAGGCAATTCAAAACACGGAACAAATAGCAGTTAAAACAGACTGCAGCTGCCATTGCTAGGGAGAATATGTTGAGTGTTCAAGCAAGGAGGTATGTATTAAGCAAGCAAGCAGTGAGACAAGGGAGAGGCAAAGAAAGGCCAGAGGGGCTCTTTGAATAATATAACAGGGCAAAGGACCCATGCTCTGCTGTCCTAGTAACATGTGAGAGAATCAAATAGATCAGGCTTTGCAGCAAATGTTAAACGAAAAAGGAACAGAGTCCAACTCTGCATTCAGAATAACAAAGGCAAAGAAAGGCTAGGCTCTAAAGCCAGCATGAGATGGAATAAGAGGGACCAGACTCATCATGAGAGGCTGGCCCGGACCTCGCAGGGGCGTTAGAGGGGCAGCCCACATAGCGGGCTGCCCCACTGGCCAACCTCCTGGGTCCACATACACCCCACCTACTAGGCATCCCCCGGGTCCGACATATCCGGCCCCGGACCTGGGGAGTCCTTATATGTGGGTGGGTTTGCGATCGCTCATCTTCCTTGTTTGCTATACCCCCCACGCCCCAGAGGACAGTCAAAGCAGCAACATCACACACCTGGTCCCTCTACTCCAATAACAGGGCTTACTCAGAAGTACAAGCAAGATTTCCTCTTTCTTTGAAACCCCCATCCTTCCATTCCAAGAGACACACACGTCTCCTTGCCCCACACAAAAAAAGGAGCAACTTGCAGTTGGTAGAAAAGGCTGCAGCTTCTTTATTTGTCAGGAATCCACATACAGGTGATCTGCCTCTTAACGAGCTGGCGTCCTAGCTGTGGCCCACTGGAAGTAATTGTTATTTCCTCTCTCTTACCATGAGCTCATAGTCAGATAACAAATCCAGAAATGCAACATATAAAGACATGTTCTTTGCTGCTGCATCCTTTCATTTTCTTCTGTTTTCTTTTCTTCTTTTCTCTTGTTATATACAGTGATGATGTTTGTAATTTAATACATACTGCTATTTTAATTTTAATGTTGTGAAAAGTCGAGTTCTTTGACTAAAACACAATAAATAAATTAAAAAAGCCAAGTCCCCAGGGTGTCCACTGTCCCCCCCCAGATTTTATGAGTCTCCTACGCCCCTGACTCTGTGAATGTGTTCTTCTATCAAACATCTCCCCAAAAGCTGCCTTAAAATCCAACCAACAATGTAGCTCGACCACCCCCCTCTCAACTAAAGGCACAGACCAAGCTGCTGCTTCCCCGGTGAGATATGAGATTAAAAATGCTACTCTGGAAGTTTCTGTTGGAAATGACTCTGGCCTGCACATGTAGTGCAATTCACACTGCATAAGAAAAGATTTGAATTTTCTGAAATCCCCTCCAAATCTTTCCGGGGGTGCTAAGGGTGTAGAAACCATTGTTACTCCTGAAATAATATACGCTCCTCTTTCCTTCTCTGAAACTACTCTGGTCTCTTTAACCTCTTTAACATCTCCTTCTTCAGGATACAAAATGGGCGGTCCTCTTACTAATCACAAACTGAAGCCAGAGGATTCCGCTGAATCTCCCTTTAATACTTGACTATTCAACTCCTCCATCTTAACACCCAGGGACAAAGTCTCCTTCCTAGTCTCCCTTAATTCTTCTTTAACTTCTAATAAGATTTTTCCCAAAGCTGCCAAACTCAACCCAGCCTCTGGATCCATCTTCACTCAGGCAGGATCAGATTTGTGGGCCTTTCATTCTGTCAAGGTCTGATGCTGTAGGATCCTGCAGGAGTGAAGCTGGCCCTCCATATGCCCTAAGCCTGCCAGCCCAACAATCATGTTACTATAAAACTATTGGACAGGCAAACCCAAGGGGCAAGGGGAATGGATAAAATAACAAACTCAGGAACTTCTACTGCTCGTATTCAGTCTGTCTTTACTGGAATGGTTTTTTCAGTAGTGATCCTAAAAGGAAAGTACAATTTTTAAATAATAGTTCTCAATCTGACCACTTAACTGAATTCTCTCTAAAGTGACTTTTCTTATTACCTGTTGCCCTAACACGATTGCCTTTAGGCTGCTTCTATTGTATTCTGGTGCTGACTGATGGCTACTGTAAAAATGATTTTCTCAACAGGTACTTGCAATGCTGAAATTCTTTTTAACTTCCTCTTCAATTTGTTCTCTCTTTCACTCTCTCTTTAATCATCAAGAAGTCCTTTAAATATTTTGCCCAGAAAAGAGTTACTGTAACTACTAATCTTTAGTTAAACTCCTGTGTAATCCATTTTAATATCTTTTCTTTTTAAAATATCTCTTATCCTATACTTGAAGATTTCTTTATCCGTCTGTCAGCCTTTATTTTCAAACTTCAAAACAATCATCTCATCCGAGAATGTCTTTCATCAAAAGTCTCTCATTACGAAGCGCAACGACAAAAAGAAAAATCGAGTGAAAATTCAAAATGACTGTGACGCACGCGCAACATCGTAAGGTCCTTTTTTCTAATCACACGCTTCTAAGATCCAATGCACTGTATGCGCCGTATGCCCGCGCCCGTAACAAAAACTAATGTTAGTATGTTCACTTTAGTTATTTAAATGTTAAAAACACGGTGATTCCGTACAGCATGCACTGTTAGGTATGATTATACAAAGTATCACGCAAAAAATGAATTTTGAAGATAACTCAGCTTTCTTTGTATTTTCCTTAATAGTTCATAGTTTCTTTCTGAGAATATTAACACATCATTTCTCAAGTCTCTTTTACAATATTCACGGTTCAGAGTTCTTAGTTTATTTACTCTATTCAGATAATTAACCATTTTAAACTATATATTACTGAAGATCCTGAAGATCACTTAGCTTTGTCTGTACTCTGTGGACATGACAGCTCAGCTGCTCAGCAATCTGGTTCTCTTTGGTTTATCTTCTGCCGCAGACTTCTCAAACTTCTTTCTTGACTACTCTACTGTGATTGGGCTTTAACTAAACAATAAAATAATCTACACTTTTAAAATGGAAAACTTTTAGCTTTATTTTACTGGAGCTAACAACTATATGACCTACTCAGAGGATAACTTTAATGAAAGGCAGTTTAGAATTTCACTGAAGATTCCAAGTGACAACACAATGATAACTACACTAGTCTGAACCAATCACTGTTGAAAAGCATTTCCACCATCTTGGCCTGGGAGAGTTGCATCATTCTGAATGATGAACAGTTAAGGAAAACAAACTTTAACCCTTAAACTGCTATAGACTCAACCTAATACTAATACTAAACTCCCCCACTACTTTTCCAGAATGAATGCTTGAAACGCCCACATTTCCTAAGACCCTTGAAAATGTGAAGAACATAATGTGAAACCTGACAACAGCCTACATATATCTCCACATGGGGATTATGCAAAAGAATTCTGAAGAAAATAGAACTCTTCCGCAAAACCAATCTGAATTCTTAACTCAAATCCAAACTGAGCTAAAACGAGTGGAAGGGAATTTGCAAAAGAGCCAAGATTCTGAGGTAAAAGTTGAGAACTACATCAAACAGCTAAGATAGGACTTGGCTCTACAAGAGCATAATAATTCAGACCAAGAGGCCCAATTAAATGCATTAAGAGTGGAGTGTCAAGAAAAGGTTGGCTCTTTGGAAGAGAGTCAACTGAAATTAAAACAAGTGAGATATAATGTCGTCAGTGCAGAGCAAACAGTCACTTCACAGAATCAGATAAAAAACTTGGAAGAGGAAAGTAATAAATTAATTATTAAAGAACTCCACTTTCAGTCAGAATTTGATGAAGAGCGCCAGAAATTAGGCGCCATAACGCAACAAAGGGATGACCTGGCTGAACAAAGGGGTGCTCTGTATCAGGAGAAAGAGGTCCTATACAAGGAAGTGTGCAAATTAAGAACCAATCTGGAGAGAAGGGAGTCATACCTTCAGGGACTGACTGGAATAAAAGAAGATTGCGAAAAATTAATGGGACATAGGAGACAAATGGAACTCGAGTTAGAGCAGGCCGTACAGGCTCAGAATGTGCAGAAAAAGGAGGTTCACCTCCTGCAACAGAAATTGTCTGTGTTCCCAGTGCATACAGGCAGCGCAAAGAGACAATGAGACCCTCTGTGAGGAGAATAATGGACTCCACAAGCAGGTGGCAGCTCAGGAGCAGGTCATAGAGGCCAGTCAAGTCCTGATAGCAGAGCAAAAGGCTCAGACCTTTGCCTACTATCAAGAGGTAGGGGCTGAGAAGGAGACACTAGGGAGGTTGGAGAATGAGTATGCTAGGCTAAATCCAAACTTGAGGGACCCCGAACAAGTAGAGAGGGACAGGGCCACCCCTGATCACAGTGTGATGCCCTCTGTACTAAGGGCCTCAAACCCACTTAACACTTTGTATGCGCAAGGCACTGTGGACTTCATGTCTAATGGTTCACATGAGCCAGAAACCATGAGGCAGTCAGAATTAAATAGGCCTAGCATGATGGAGCTGACAGGTCAAACCCCCTCAGAAATTTATGGACGGGTGTCCCTGGATAGCTTCAAAATATCATGGCTGATGTCTCTGACCAGGAAGCCTCCTATGAGGAGAAAGTCAGGGAATTAGACCTGCAGAAGCACTATCTCCATAGGGACCATTTGGTTCACTTTGCAGAAAAACAGCAAGAAATGAGGCCCCAAAAGAGCATTCTAAAAACCTCCACCCAATCAGGACAGTGGGAGAGATCTTCCCCTAATCCTGGAAGCAGAGAGGAGTCAGAAGACTACTCTCCTGTGCACCACAGGGGAGAAGAAACTAGGCCCCAACATTCTGCGAGCCATTCACTAGCTCAAAGAATCAGGAAGCGCCTAGAAGATGATGAGGGGACCTCAAACAGTAGCAGCTCTGAGTCTGCGGGCGAGTGGACTCAGGTGACGCGGCAAAAGAAGGCAAATACACAGAAGAAAGCGCTGGTGAAAGACCCCATTTGACAGATTAAGGCTATTAGGAATTTCATAACACTCTACCACAAAAATGCAAAATATTCTGTCTGGGAGCATCTGGAAGTATATGAACCAATGATGGTCACTTTTCACATCAAAGATAGCCAGAACTGCATAGACTATGCAAAATGGACGTTCTCTCCGGAGTACTCCAGCTTCTTTGCTTGACTGGAAGATCAAAGCCATTCAAGGTGGTCCACCTACAAGTTGACCATCTTGAAGCAATTTTCCGCCCACATAAACCCCCAAGAGGCTGGCAAGGCGGCCTACAATTTGCAATGCGGAGAAGATCAGGTCCCAAGAGAATTTGTGCAGGAGATAAAACGCGCCTTTGCACAAACTACCAGGAGGGTGCGCACGAATAGTAGAGAGTTTATAACTACCTATTTTCATGCGCTCGCAAAATACATAATGACCCGTCTGGTGACTGATTTTCATGACAAAATGACCATGGACTGGGTGATAGAGCAGACTACCTGGATCTATGAGGTCCAAAAACCTTCAGAAAATAAAAACCAGACAAAAAACCCCAAACCACCCAACCCCCCTGCTGTTGCTCAGGTGGCAGAGGTGAAGGTTGCCCCTACTTTAGATGTAGAAATGGGGGGGGCTAAAAACAAACCTTCCCAAAACCAGTCAAATCAGAGGCAAAGAAAGCCATCTGATCAATCAGCAGCAGGTGTCAGTCAGGTAGGTAATCCCACCAATGGGACCCCTAACTCTCCTGATTACATAAGTCCCAGATACAAGGGCAACAGACCTATCTTGGGGTATGTATGGACTCCCCCAGTCCAAGGGGGGGGGGGAATCCAACCAGGTGAGTACTGCCCCAGGAAACTTTCCTCCTAACTTCCCTCAGGAGGCCAGTAATCCCCCAAATCCTGGGTTAAGTTTCTTTCCCCGGTATTTATCAAACCCCAACCTGCACGAAAACCCTCCTTTCTTTCCCCGGTTTCAGGAGTCCAGACCACTCAATCCGGGAGAAGGGAGGCCAAGGGTGGAGGGTTACTCAGGGAATCCCCAATACCCAGGGTATTCCAGGAGAAGGAATAGTTAGCCTTCCCGTAAACCACCTAGGTTTGAACAAAGACCCCGGTACTAGCTGGAACTGCTGTCCCAACTGGCGCGCCAGGTCCAGAACCTCACACAGGATCTGAGTCGCATGTTGAGGGCTCAACAAAACCCTCAGATGAACATGGCGGCTCAGAACCCCTCAAACCAAGGGTCTGGCACCCCAGAACAATGACGGGGAGAGAACCCCAACAACACACCGGTTCCAAAGGAGGAGGAAGGGGGGTGTAAAGCCCTAGAGGAAGCTTCCTTCCTCAATCGTGAAAATCTGTCATGCCTGCACGTTTCCAGCACTCACCTGACATGCTTTCCCCCTCTCGAGGTGTAGGCACTCCCCGCCCCCAGGCTGGTCCCTCCCAGCAACGGCAGTCTGTGCAGCCGGCCTGCCACCGCGCCACACGTTCCATAAGGCTGATCTCTGCATCCGGCAAAGTACGGGGTTCGTAGCGGCTTTGGCCCCGCCTGCACTGACAGTTACCCTGGTGATGGAGTACAAGCCCACTTTCACGGGCCGCGCTCGTTACGTGGCGGCCCCGATCACGTGTTCACGCGAGGCAATGTGCTCGCTCACGTGATCCAACTCCCAGGACTGCATGACTGCATAAAAGGACGCCGAGAGCGCAGCACAGTGCTTCTCAGCTGTGTTTATACCAGCGGTAGCGTTTCCGGTACTGTTTGTTTGCTCTTGTATTTTGATCCATGTTTGCTTCACGGATTGCTTCCTGATTCTCCTTTTGTCTTTGGCGTTCCTTGGATGGTTCAACGTGAACAGCTGTGACCACAACCTTTGCTCTACGGACTGCCTCTGCCTTTTCCCTTGGCTTTGACGTCTGCATTCTGCCATATCCGGATATCGACCTCCGACTCTGAATGGACTATGTCTTTGGATTGATCCTTTTTTTGTCACGTCAAGAACTGCCAACTGGTTGGTGCTTTGTCTCTTGCTCTTTCTTCACAGTGGCTACCCAGTAACCAGTGGCTTAAGATCCAATAAACCACTCTGCCTTGCTGGAGGGAACAAGCCATATTACCTTTTCTGTTGGGTAGGAAGCAGGAAACCCCATATCTTCCCCCATCACCTCACCGGAATACTTCCTATGCTCCTCTAGGACTCCCAACCGGTAGGTGTCACTCCACTTGTCCTGTTTTCATATCTGGGGATGGAGGGTTGGTCTTTGGGGATCTTGCCAAACCTGCTTGTTCTCCCTTGCAGCCACCTGGAGACCGGTGTTCTTGTTCCTGCCACCTGTGGCCTCAATAACCGGTCAGCAAGTGTTTTAAAGCCTCTCTGACTGGCACTTGGGGATGGAGGTATACCTATCTTTGCGGACCTCACGTCTTCACAAAATGCCCTGGACACCCCGGAACCGGAATTTAATCTCCTCCCCCCGAAAATCTTTAACCCAGGGAACAGAGTGTGGGTAGGAGAAATAAAGAAATGAAAAAGGCCCATTTTGTGGAGGAAGTTAGTGTCCTTCAGTTTGAAGGGTAAGAATCCTTGGAGGATTCTGGGAAGAAAATCTTCTCCTTCAGGGACGGGGGAATTCATCCCAAAGAAAAATGGGTCCCAAGAGATCTGAATGAAGACTGGGTGGGTGTGGGGTCTGATTCAGAGTCGCCCATCCCTGAACCCCAGAATTGTCATCCTGAGAAAAAAATATGAATGGAGGGATACGCCCCACAAATTGGTGCTAGTGACTGCCACCAGGTAAGAGGGGGCAGCACAGAGCTAAGGGAAAAAGGGGATTCCAAAATCCCACATGTTTCAGGATGGCAAATTTTTGTTACAGATTCCCAGACCGTGGCACAGAAAAATGTCCAAAGGTCCACCGTGTCAGAGTCTAAAATAAAGAAATTGATCACCCAGCTTGCCCAAAATGCCCATTACCTTTGCTCCCTTGAGGATAAGGAGGGGAGATTCTATGCCCCCGTGCGAGTGCAAGGGCAATGTGAATTTTCAGCACTGGTGGATACTGGATCCCAAGCCACTCTTCTGTCAAAAAGGGCCTTTGAGCAGCTAAATTCAGGAAGGGGGTAGAGGCACCAGATCCCTCTCACCCCTCTTCAAGGACAACTCCAGAACTTCGATGGGAATGAAATTCCTGTCGAGGGGACTGCGTATCTGGAAATTAAAATTGGGCGACATAAGGTGACACACCTGGCCATAGTCGGAACTCCAGAGGGAACCCCCCCTGTCTATTAGGGAATGACATCCTTCTCAGGTTGTCTCCCCTGATAGACTGCGAGAACAAGGTCTTCTGGACTCAGAATAACCAGCCAATAAAATTAAAACAAAGTGTCAACCATGTTAGTTTAAATGGCACATGCCACATGGTTGAACAAAAGTCTGATCATATTGAGTTTCATTTCCAAAATAATCAAATACCTGACATTACAGTAATTGCTGTAGGACTACAAACTGGTGGTGGGAACTCTTCTCCATTCCTGAAAGTCAACCTAGCTTCCAGTTTCAAGTGGCATTCCACACTGGAAGGAAATACGTTGACATTTTATACCAATTCATAATCTGAAAATCCCAATGCTATAGTCAAAAGTGATGAAAAACCAGCTCAGAGTTTAGCTGATATTCAGAAAATTAGAGGACAGCTGTTCCTCCCTATTCAGTTAAATGAGGGGAAGGAGTATGTTCTCAACAGAGTGTGCCTGAACAACGGAAAGGGCTTAATCAATGAAGCCATGTTCAGAAAACTCCCAAAAGATCCAACCATTCCCACATTTAAATTGATTGATAAGTGGGAAATGGGCCTGGAAACTCCCAATTCCAAACATCTCTTGCCTAGCAGATATATGCTCAAAATGTCTATATGTGATAAAAGCATAAAGCATAATTGTTGTGTCGTGCGGGATGTCCCTGCTGCATTCTATTTAGGCAGTGACATTCTCAATCAGTTTGCAATTAATTTGGACCTTATAAATTACAAGGCCTGGTCCCGACTAGGAGGCAATCCCCTGGGCTTTGATGATTCTGAAAACGCATTTCGGGCTGCCTTATGCGGTTGAAGTTCAAATTGGAGAGGAGGTCAGCATCCCAGGACGGACCCGACAATTCCCACTTGACTTAAAAATTAAAAGAGGACAGAAACTGCAAAATCCTGACGCCTATGTACATCTCAATGCCCATCTCCAACAGCAGGGGTTGTGGTAAAACCCAACACGATTAGTCAATGTAGAACACAACACCATTCCAATATTGATGGAAAAGAGCAACCCTAGGAGTATCACTCTGGGCGCAGGCACCATTATTGGAATGGCGGTTGATGACCGACATTTTTCCATGGATCTAGGAAATGAACTGATAGGACCAATCCCCAATGACTGCTATGACAATGACAATGATGATGACATACCACCAGACAGGATCTTCACCCGGCAAGGGGGGAATTTCCTGGTGTACTCTTCCTGCCCTTACGGGGAGGAAGAGGTGACTTGTGACATCAGGAAAGATTAGGTGATGTTCCAGGTCCATAATGACTGCCTCTCCTACCTGAAACCCTCTGTCCAGGTCAACAGTTTAACCAGAGACCTCTCCACCCAGCTGGAAGAGGTCGCTGAGATAGCAAAACCCAAAGTCTTTCCAGGCTTCAGGCAAATGGTGGAAGAGCGGGTCAACCTCGCTGATGCCTGTGAGACTGAGAAGCAAAAGCAAAAGTTGAAACAGGGGTTCTTGGATTTCCAAGATATCTTTGCTGTGGACTCGTACGACTGTGGTCACACCGAGATACATACTACCACAATTCCATGGCCCCTGGAATGACTCCTGTGTTTGTGAAGCAATATCGCTTGCCTTTTGCATCTATGGAGTCCCTGACAGAAATAATCAAAAATCTAGCGTCCCATGGGATAATTCGTCCAGTCCACAGCACCTTTAATAATCCGGTGCTGGGGATTTTAAAACCAAATGGCCAATGGAGACTTTGCGCAGATCTGAGGGAGCTGAACAAACGGGTCCACATGTCCCGATGGCCTCTTCCCTACATTGACCAGGGGCTGGCCCAGATACAGGGGTCAAAGGTGTACACTGCCATTGACCTGACCAAAATATACTGGACCGTGCCTGTCAGTAGGGAGGACCAATACAAGCTGGCCTTTACCTTCGGGGGGCAGCAGTACACGTGGACCCAGACTCCCTTCAGATACATAAACTCTGGCAACGAATTCAACATCTTCTTACATAAGGCCATGCCCGACTTGGGTGAAAGTGGTAACCTGGCCTATGTGGATGATGTCTTGATTAAAAGCTCAACTGTGAAGGAACACATAGCGGAAATCCGTTATGTTCTGACACAGTTGAGGGCTGCCGGAGCAAAACTATCCTTCCAGAAGGCACAGTGGTGCAGGACCCGTGTCAACTTCTTGGGACATGAAATAGCTCCTGAGGGTCTCTGTCCCCAGGAGAAGAAGGTGGAAGCGCTACTAAAACTAGAAGACCCCACAACTCTGCGTGAGCTAAGAAGCCTCCTTGGACTGACTAATTACAGTAGGAAGTTCACTGAGGTTTATGCAGAGGTCACAAGACCCCTGATCCATCTGTTGAAGGGGGGGCCAAGTGGGAGTGGCATCCAGAACAAGCCGAGGCAGTAAAACAACTCAAAAGAAGTCTTTCATAAGCGCCTTGTCTAGCTTTCCCTGTCAAATAAAAGGAGTTCTTCTTGGAGACAGGGTTCTCGAATACATGCTTGACAGCAGTATTATACCAAAAGCATGACAAGGTGAATAAAGTCATCTCCTATGCAAGCAAGACTTTATCCTCTGTGCATTTGTTACAACATAAGCTAATCTATATCTAAGTAAAGTAATTTATATGAACAAGCATATTTTGCAACTCTGGATTGAGAGTCAGGAGTGAGCACGCTCAGGAACGGATTGTGATCTGTTCCTTTTTTTCTAGATGTTTTCGACAACCATGTGCCAAGGTTACAGGGTGTGCTCCCACTAAAACTTTTTGGGGAAATCATTTGAATTGATTACATCATTTGAGAGAGATCGACAATTTTGTATAAAATAGCAGTGCCCACCCTACCCCATTGACTTGCGCCAGCTCTGAATTTCCCACAGTAAAAGAAAGCGTTCTGCATTTAAAAATGACTGCGCACTGATGCCCTGTCCATCCTTTACAACTGTACACAATTTGGTTCCAGTAAGACCCAAATATTTTTATCCACATTCAGGTTGTGCTCCAGCAAAAGGGGGCATTCCTCATTGAATGACAGGCTGTGTCAGGCAAGATCTGTGAAATAACAAATAACTGCACTACAAGCCATACGCAAAACGCTTTACTTTTTGCAACAAAATCACCGACAAGCCCTTCACACGAAGCCCTCTCTCTCTGTGCTTATGTCAGCTTCATTGGACCCTTGCCTTGAACAGATTCCTGTGTGGTAGAAATGACTAAGGCCATGGAAATGCTCAAAACACATATGCGAGAGAAAACTGCATTTTGTAAAGTGGCATTCAAGGAAAATTAACCAGGTGTAAAATTGTGCTTTTGACAAACAAGACAATGTCGGTTTGAAAGTGAAAATGTTGAATTAAGGCCCTGTCCTTGCATAGAAATGTGATGGGGGTTTGTTTTAAAACATATATAGGGTATTTAATTACAACAGACTTGCTTTCTGGTTCAGAAAAAAATAATAAATTGCTGTGAAGCCAGCAAGAAACAGGTTTGCAGGCCCTGGCTTCAAAGGACTGACTACAGGATCTACCTCCCCCCAAGTGGACCAGCATCTGGGGCATATGAATGGAATAAGGGGGAGAATCTAACACCCTCGTCAGACGGAGAGGCACTGCTCCAGCCTGGGACAAAGGATTTCCAGGACACATAGGTGCGACTTTCAGGTGGCACCTCCTCGCAACTCAAATTGAGGAGCTTCAAAGAAATCATCATGACAACCTCCGTGCCAGTGGGCCGGAGAAAGACGTTTGGCTTGGAGGGTTGGAAGACTGCCCCTCTTTGGTTGTAAAGACATTTCTTCTTAAAACTGTTATTTCTGTAACCTGAACATTTTATAATGTGAAATTTTGACAGTACGAATATACAGTTTACGCTTTTAAAACAAGATGATCTAGACCTTTCTGACAGGTTGTGTATGCAAATGCTGGAAAAATGACATTTCTGGGAAAAGTACAAAGGACCCGGTTATGAAAATTGGATGTAAATATGACCCACATTAATCTGCTTCATTGCACATATTTATAGATTTTTAGGGGAGACGGTTCCCAAAATTGCAAAAGATTATTAAGAGGGCTAAATGACACCGTACAAACTTGGGAGTTGGAAAGCCATGCTCTGTGTGAAATATGTAATTTGCCTATGTGATATGCAAAAGCGCCACAACTGAAAAAATGTGCAATTCATGTCATAACTGATTTTTGGCAAAATTCACTGTGGGAGGGCCATCAGCTTTGTAAGCACACACCATAAAAACTGATGTCATGTCCCTGAAGTCCAACCAGCTGACAGGAAGGCAGTGACTGCCACCCCTGACCAATCCAGTTGTTAGAGGCATGCCAAGCCAAATCCTGCCCCCATAGTAAATCCTGTGATGTCATCCGCCTTATAAAAGGTGGAGGCTCAGAGAGACAAAGGACTGACTCCTGATTTCCAGCACCAGAACATCCAGAGATCCAGACATTTCAAACTCACCCTGCAGAGTCCAGATTCCACTGCCAAGAAAGGGATAGCTGATCCAAACCCTCCTATCCAGGCAGAACCCCCCTGCAGAATGAAACCCCACTACAATCCCACTAATTCAGGGAGAAAGAGGAAAGGTGGCTGAATCCTCATTGGGATTATCCAGCGCTACCTGCTTTCCCTGCCACCTGCTTGCCTAGCTCATCCACCTCACTGTCCAGTGACCAGACCAGGCCCAGCTGTTTCCTTCTAGGAGAGCGTGCCGCGGTGCACAGTGACCAGACCCATGCCATGCTGTTCAGATACCCGGTTGGCGGTCCAGAATCCCATATTCAAGTGCTGATTGTAAGTATCACCCCATCCCATAGCATAACGTAGGATATCCCATTCTGATACCTTGCCATTTGTTCCACCCAATCAGCAATCCTGAAAGTACTCTAGTAACTGTCTAAATTTATCAGAAATCCTCTGTGCATCCTGTTCTTGATCTCCATGTTTAGAGCCATCCTTTACTATCCATTTAGTCCATTGCAAAAGTCCTTAGTCATATTTGGAATATACTAATTAATTCCCACATAAAGAGACACACAGCGTGAAGGGGTTACACTTGCAAAGTAACCTGTTTCATGGGCGGCATCCCTCTGTTCTAGCCACTAAAATATAGTTTCTGTAAAACCTATCATTTCCTTTTTAAACCGATTTTTCCCTGTCCACTGCTTTCACGTTTAAAACCAAATTTCCTTTCCTGTTAAGAATCTCATCCAGTCATTCATTTAGAGTCATCCTTTCACTTTCATATTAGCCCTGTGATGTGCATTTGTCCCTCAGCATAAAAACCGCATTCCGATTTTGTCTGTCTCACCCGCTTTTAAAGCTGTTTTGACATTTAAACCCGTGAAAATTAGCAAATGTAATTTCTCAACGTGTGATTTATTGCACTGTGTTCCATTCAAAGTTGATTTTCTGAATCGTATGCCCATTGCTAAGTGTTCTGACTTCTTTGAGACAGCCATACTAATTTCTACCTTATTCATTTCACAGCACATGTGAAACAAATATTTACTAATTCCGAGTGCTATTTTGTGCAATTGCAAAGGTTTTTAAATATGATTTTGCCTCCCATTTCGTGGGTCGGATTTTAATTCTGTTCGCTGCCTAGTATACCTGACTCCTTGCTACTCCCTTCTATCCACCCAAAATTCAGTTAATCAGGGTTTGAGGGAGTGTTGCAGAGGTAATTCTTAACTGGGGTGCTATCTACCCGAACAGTAATATTGCGCCCATTCATTTGTGCTTTGTATATGTTATATTAGAAGGTCAAACTATGTGTATTCTATCATTTTACCATGTAATTATCACCCCACTGGTGATTGCTGCCCAATATTAAATTTGTGTGATTTTGATGGAAATTTAAAAAGAAATAAATATTGTATTACCACCCACCGGCCTGGTTCATGGTCAATTGGGGACCGGGGTATTTGTTAAAGGGGGTGTGAGAAGGGTTGGGTGCCATCTCAATCTGAATTCTTAGAAAATAAAGTAAAAATGTTATAATTGTGTGCTGCAGCCTAAGCCAGTATCAAGAGTCCTGGTCTGGTGTGTGACGCCCCATTAGAATCCTTAACATACAGAGGCTGTAAAAAGGCTCTTTTAAAGGATTTCCAAATGCATTTGGTTCTACAAATCAATTAATAAAAAATTCATAACAAAAGAAATTAACAGTCTGCAATCACCCTTCACTCTTCCCGTTTATCAAGTATCTTCACGCTGCACACTACAGATGCTAGAATTTCACCTGAGCCCCCTTACAAGTTACAACTCCATCATAGCAGCTCAGCGTTTTTCCGCAACGTTTTCACACAGGACTTTGAAGCAGCCTTACCCACACAACAGTGTGTTCCATCGAACCCTTCTGCATTAGTTTATGATTAACAATAACATGAATATCACATTTTTAACTAGTGCTTCATTGAGGCAACCTCTATTCTAAGCACTGTAAAAAGTGGTATTAATATCCAACTTCATTTTTCATGTAAAGCGTTTTTGTAAAGTGCCTCTCTGCCATTTTTTAGTCGCCTCGTGATGCTTGGTTCTGCCAAGAAATAGTGGGTGGTGTGAAGGCATCATGAACTAAGACACAGACAACCGATTCAATTCTCTAAATAAATGGTTTATTTCTCTGAAATGTCAGGTTAGAGTAAGGCCTAACTTGCCCTATGCCTGGGTGGGATTTCCTTACATTAAGAAAACTAAGGATAGTCTGTGTCAGTACGTTCAACGCAAAAGTCTGTCTCTGTCCAAAACCTATACTTGCCCTCACAACTAACGATATACAATGTACAGGGATGTCAGTAACAAAAGAAACAGTGTTCCAAATAAAGTCCCAAGCTTCTTCCAGCTCCTCACTTATTCTCATCTTCCCCTTCCCAAAGTTCAAAACAGTTCCAAAAATACTTGGGGTTCCCTTCCCCAAGACGTCAGCTCTTCCAGCTTCACAGCTACAATCAGTTCAAATCTACTGGCAAAGCCTTAGGGTTCCCTTCTCCAAGAAGTCAGCTCTTCCAGCTTCACAACTACAATCAGTTCAAATCTCCTGGCAAAGACTTGGGGTTCCCATCCCCAAGAAGTCAGCTCTTCCAGCTTCACAACTATAATCAGTTCAAATCTCCTGGCAAAGACTTGGGGTTCCCTTCCCCAAGACGTCAGCTCTTCCAGCTTCACAGCTACAATCAGTTCAAATCTCCTGGCAAAGCCTTGGGGTTCCCTTCTCCAAGAAGTCAGCTCTTCCAGCTTTACAACTACAATCAGTTCAAATCTCCTGGCAAAGACTTGGGGTTCCCATCCCCAAGAAGTCAGCTCTTCCAGCTTCACAACTATAATCAGTTCAAATCTCCTGGCAAAGACTTGGGGTTCCCTTCTCCAAGAAGTCTGCTCTTCCAGCTTCACAACTATAATCTTTTTATTTTTGATGTTATATGTTTTATTGGTTAAAAGTCAAATATGTATAAAACAATAATTAACTTAAAATAAACCTTTAACATTTCTGTTCCAAAAAGAACATCCACAAACTACAACAAAATCCACTCCACCAAAAAAATAAACCTTTAGCATTTCGATTTCCAAAAATCATCCATGAGCTAGAGCAAAATCCATCCCACTAATTCCCCAGAAAACAGACCATTAGACAGTTAAAATCAGCAACATCCATTCAAAATTCCATTAACACCCTCCCTCCCTCTCTCTTCCCCCCTCAACGGATAGCACAACATCAAGCACTTTCATTGCAGCAATAACCAAGCGGGGCTGATCACCAATTAACATCCAGTACCACCATTCCCCACTTGTAAGAGTTGATTTTGTCCATAAGAGTTCATCTAGAAAGAATGCTTGGGTCCCAATCAGAGCTTCACAGTTCATTACCAGATGCTCTGAGGTTTCCACCTGGAAAATACTCTTACAATACCCACAGTTTGCATTTTTCATCCCTGCCATTTTCCTCTTAAACAAAATCTCTCTTGTGTGTAGGATGTTTAGACGACATCTGAGAATAAGGTCACGATATTTTGATGAAGGGAATTTGATCATAAACTTCGGAAGTTTATTAACTCTCCCCCACTCAACGGACAGAGATTGTCTGAACCCCCGACCACCACAATGATCTAAAGTGGTAATACAATCTCTGAGCAGAAACTTCCTTCTCACACTCATTGGATTACACAGTAACATATTTACGGACACATCCTTATCCCACAGAAGGGCTTCCACCTTGTTACGCCATTCTCCAAATGGTCCTTTTACCACCCTATTATCCAATGCCAAGATCTTAAATGGTTTTTCAACACTCTCCAAGGCACATTTCCTATATAGTGATACCGTCTTCCAAGTTACCAATGATTCCAAAGACTGTAGTCTCAATTCAAACCTAATTGTACACATTGGGAGATCATTCTGCAGATGTAATATCTTACACCAAAAATGACCCTCCAATTTCTCCCAACAATCATATGAGAGGCGGAAAACCGCCTCAGCTCCATAGGTTAGGATCTGTGCCACCTTCTGCTTGTAAAAGGTAATGATCGGTATTAATGTGAATTTACCAAATTTCCGGTGGAGTAACCTGCCCTGATTGACCAAAAGAATCATTCTCTGCCATAGGTATTCATAGTGAGCAACCTCATTAACATTTCTATTGACAGTAACCCCTAAGTAAACTATTGAATCCACCGTCTCTAAGGGGATTCCTCCCACACTCCAGGTAAATTTCTCTTTCTTTACCTGTCTTGCGTTCTTCCTTGGCAGAATCTTAGATTTCCTTGCATTCATTTTCATACCATTACTTTTGAGGTACAATTCAAAAGCTTGGAGACGATGCTTAAGTCCTATGGGGGTACAATCAAGGAAGACCAGGTCATCCGCGAAGAGGATCCATGGTACCTGGTCTCCGTTAACTGTCGGCGGAAAGGCACGAACATTCACCAGAGACAATCCCAAGTCAGAAATATATAGACAAAACAGGAGTGGCGCAAGAGCACACCGCTGTTTCAAGCCTCGATAGGTGAACATTGTACTAGATAATGTCCCCTTTGCACACAGCCTAATTTGGACCGAAGTGTTGGTATAAAGCGCTTCAATAGCTTCTACCAGATCTACCGGACAGCCACACATACGCAATTTCGCCCACAGAAGATTCCTCAATACACTATCAAACGCCTGTTCGAGGTCCATAAAGGCCAAGAACAGTGTCGATCCCTTCTCCAAGCTCTTTTCTTTTAGTAAATTCAATAGGAAGAGGTTTAAGGAGGTGCCCACTCCCCTTACAAAACCCGTTTGCCTAGGGTCCAAAATTCCATTCCCTTCGGCCAATTTTTTCAGGTCACGCAGAAGAAGCGTTGCAAAAAGCTTTCCCATCGCATCCAAAAGGGCCGATAGTTTTTGGGATCAGACCTATCGCCCTTTTTAAAAATGGGCACAATTAAGGCCTCCTTCCAAGACTCAGGTATGGATCTATTAATCATGATTTGTCTAAACATCGTTAGAACTACACTTGCCCACTTGCCCAATGTTCTTTGTTCTTTTTTAATTCATAATTCGAGATCCCATCAGGTCCCGCCGCGCGGGAAGCACTCAGTTTTCCAATCATAAGGCTTACATCATGGTCATCTAAAGCAAAATTCCATCTATCCCTACCCATGACTTTGGGAGTAGTCAGACCCTCACCCGGATCAGAAAACAGGGATTTGTAGTGGCTGATCCAATCTCTCTCAGCCACCATCACCAAGGACTTCTAGTGGCGGAATACACCACCATTGTTGATTAACTCCCATGTAGCTCTGGAGTCTTTCTTACAGACCGCTTGCAGCATACACTCAGCGTCTTGCTGGAGACGCAAATGTTGTGTGCTTCTACGCCAATTTTTATAGGTCTGACGAATATTTCTTAACCTTTCTTTTTTCCCAGAGCAGGAGTCACCCTTATCTGTTTCAATGCTCTGCGCATACCTTTTCTTTTTGTAACTAGATCCTGGTCATATACATGCTTTTTTGACCATGGCAAATCCCCTTTCCATACACCTTGCTTAGAGAACTCTTTGAGGAGACCCCTATAGTCCGTATTCCCAGGATCCATCAGCACTTGGCTATTATATTCTCTATTGATCCTCCTGACCTCATAATCTTTCAATCTTAGACAAAGCCCACAGCTCCTCAATTCAACCTCTTCCATTACATCCTTCAAACCCCTAACTCCTACACCTCCAAAACACATGGTCAGTAAGTCATGATCACTGATGGACTGGGGACTAACCACACATTTCTCAATACTCTCCTTAAGATTTATAAAACAGTAGTCAATACATGATGTCAGTGATCCACTCCTCCATGTCGGGCGACCAGGAATATCTCCCTCTGTTTGACCATTTAACAAGTGCATTTCACGCAGCTTCATGCTCAGCATCCATTCATTCTCTCTTTCCTTCCATTCCTTCTTATCACACACTGTCCCAGTCTTATCCAACAATTTAATATTGAGGTCACCACACAACACTATCTTAACTCCTTCCACCTCACACACAGCCTCATCAATCAAGTTAGTTATAGAATTCGTAAAGTCGAAGTCCTTCCCCATATTGACTCGCCAATAAACATTGAGCAATACCCAAGAAAAGATCCCACCCTCCTGTTCTTTCTTTAGGTATATTGCCTGGACATAGGGATTGGGGCATTTCGTGGCTGTCACTGACCATCCCAAGTCATCATCATCAATAGGCCAGAAAAAGGGCGACCCAACAGCCCTTTTGGTGCTGGGTTTAAGAACACCACATACCCATCACATTGAGGTGGCTCCCTTAACCAAGTTTCTTGGAACACAAAGGATATCAAGATCATTCAGAGCCAGCATCCCACCCCCAAACAAACTTCGAAACCCTCTAGTGTTCCAGCAGCCTATCCTCAATTGGTTCAGCTCCTTTTCCCTAACAGTCTAACGCCCTCCAGGACGACCCAATGCCCCCGCTAACCATGACCAGGAGGATGTTGTAGCGGTAGCAGAAGTTAAATCCTTCAACTCTCCATGGTTCGCAACTGTAAACTTCTGTGAATGTACGTCTTTCTTATTAACCTCCAGCTCCAACTCTTTAAATTGCTTCCTGGATCCTTCATTACTACTTTCTTTCCTCTTTTCAACCCCCTGAGTTGGATTTCCAGTGGTCGGAGCCCTTGTTGAAGTCGCCATTTTCCAGTTCCTTTTCAATTGGGCATGAAAATCCGTTAGTTCAAATCCGAAGGGTAAGAATTTATCTCTAAGTGCCAACAAGGAATCCTTTATAACTTGGGAGGAGAGATGCAATATGATCCAGTCTGTCTTTTTTTCTTTAGCAAACTCCACAATCTTAATATCCTCCATCACAAATGTAATGTTCGGGGTTATGGTGTTAACCAACCGCACAGCATTTCCTCTGTTCAGCAAGAACATCTTGGAGTCGCTCTCCGTCCTTTCCAAACAAACCTTCGGACTCAATTCTTCCTTTTTCGGGGGGAGCCGGGGCTTTTCAATCCTCCCCCCCTCCTAGCCACCTCCCATCTCAGTTCCTTGTCTGGGCCATTGTTTATACCGGATTTAGCTGACCGATTCCTATTTCTGGCCCCCAAACCACCTCTTCTCATTTCCTCCAAGGACCTCAAACCAAGACCCATTTCATCAATGGGTCTTTGGCTGGCTTTGATCAATCTCTCATTAGTTTTAGAAGGTACACTAAACACAGCCATCCTTCTTTGTTCAAGTGTTTTGAAGATCCCTAAATCCTTTTCCAACTTATTCACACCCTTTTTGAAAAGAGCTGATGCTTCACTGGGCTTCAATTTTTCTTCCATTTTATGGCCAGGCGGCAGACTTTTTTCAGGGGCTGCCGCCCATTAGGACTTTTCCTTTATCATTTGGTCCTCCAGATGCGTCGCAGGGGCCCTCAATTCCGAGAGGCCGTCAATTAATTCCCATTCTGAATTACTCACATCTTTCCATTGGGCATCCTCATCTGCTCTCTCAAGTTCTTCAACCAGCAGGCTCAGCTCCCCTGTCGAGCTGCCTGGTAGGGGGGGCGCCTAGGTTTCTTAGAAGCCGGAAGGCTAAGTTGCATGGGGGGAGATCTAATATTCCTAAGGAAGGCGCGAGAGCCCTTCGCCTTCTTTCTTGCATTGGATGGCATATTTTTGGGTTTATTCGCCACTTTTAGTTTTTGCTTCACCTGTGGAACACCAGTGGCACTTTCCAAAATATCCTGTCGCGGGCCTTCCTCCATTATCCCTACGGCCTTCTGGTCCTTCTTTGAATTTAAGACAGAGAAGACGTTCTTCGCTGCAGTGGCTTCATTAGCCCCTGTCAGATCTACCACTGGCTCTTGCCCACCAGGCCCAGATGGCTGAATCATAGAGGATTTGACCGTACTTTCTTTCACGAGAGACGGCATTCTGGTCAACCCTTTCATCTGAGCCCTCATCCACTTACAATCTTGTAAGAGGGCTTCCATCATGAGGGCCTTATCTACTGATTCACGGCTAGCCAAATCGCATAGTCTATTTTGCCACATAAGGGAGGTTTCTGCTTCCATATTGAGTCTCTTATCAATATTCATTGCCAGAGCCTCCATGTTTTGCATTTTCTCTAAGAGTCCACCAATCAAAGCTGATTGGGTTTGAATTAACTCATTTAGATTCTCATACAGCTTCGTGAAAGGCCCTAGGGAAATAGACAAGGAGGCCATCACAAGTTGCTACAGTTGCATTAGGTTTACTCCTGGCCCACCATCCATGACCCTTCTTTTTCTTCTTCCTTGTTGTTCATGAATCATGGGGGAGTAATCGGGAGACATGCTCGCTGATGAGGAGGACTCCGTTGGCACCTCACTTCCCGAGGTAGTCGGCCGTAATTCCCTTCTATGCGGCGGGCTATTTTCCACCGGAGGTATATTGAGGCTGTTAATAGAACTGGCCGCCGCTCCCACTGGTGCAACATTCATAGGATCATCCCCCTCAGACAGTACATGGCACTTCCCTTCCTTCGGTGAGACAGACTCTAATATATCGTCAGCCTCTCTATCCACCAGACCCTCTGCTTCCAGGAGGGATTTATCCAAGAGTCTTAAACAATCATTCACCCTGGACAGACGTAGTCTTTTTTGTTTAGCAATCTTAACCGTGAGGTCCAAGAGATCGTTGGCCAGCTTACTCGCCAGCTCCTCGTTTTCTCCCCTAGCGCTTGATGGATTAACACTCAAGGCCGCTAGTTGCAAACCGGAATTAATGCTGGGAACGGGGGCAACCAGCTCAGGAAGCACTGCACTGGTCGGGCTTCCTATCTTCTTATCCACAGCATTTTCTTCCATGGGGGGCAAATGCGCTTCCACGACACTGGAACTTGGGGATGTGTGAAGGATTGGGATCTTGGCCTGAGGCCCTGCCCCCAACATCAACGGTCCTGGATGAGGGCCCCCACCCCCTTTATCATGGGCATCAAAACCACCCTCGGAACTGATTCCATTGAGGGTAGCAATGACAGCCCTTTCATCCTTCAGTTTGTTGAATCATTCCCTTGTGGAAAGACACAGTCGTCAACAAGGGGCTCTGACCCCACCACACCTCTCCTGGCCTGCTGTTGGGTTTTTATGAAATGCAGGGAAGAGGATCTCAATTTTTCCATATTCTTTTGATGACTTCCAGAAGTAAAGCACCACTTCACCACCACTCGTCGACACCTTCTAGCACCACTCTGCTACAAAGGGAGATTAGGTAAGGGTAGAGGGGTATGACCTTCCGAGTAGGCGGGGGTTGGGCGGCCACAGTTCACCAGATTTTAAAGCACCACCCGCTGCCACAGTTCACCAGTTCTCAAGGACCCTCCCGCAGCAGAATAAGCATGTGGCTCCAGCCGCAGCAAAATCCACACGGAAGAGCACCGGAGCACAAAGCCTATCCTCCTGCTGACTCCACAACACAATTATCACGGTTATTTTGCGCAGCTCCAGTACAGTCTGGCGGAGCTTCACCTTTTATACAACTTTGGGTGCGTTGGCAAGAAAGAAAAAAAAATGCAGATTGGCTAGGAACTTTAAGGTAGTGCCAATTCAAGTAAAAAGATCCACTCTTGCCAAAAAACACAATGTAGTGCAAGGAGGTTGCCTCAAGGAAGCACCACAATCGGCATGGCCCTCCTCGCCTTTGTTTAACACTACAGCAGACCAAAGAACATGTAGTTTAACCAGAGAAAATACACAGGCTGTGAGAGAGGCAGCGCTATGACCAACAGAAAAGAATGGAGATC